>NW_027364086.1:0-322898 GCF_046119375.1 Phyllobates terribilis | reverse complement strand
GAGGAAGAGGACGGAAGAGGAGGAGGACGGAAGAGGCGGAGGACAGAAAAGGCGGAGGAAGGAAGAGGCGGAGGACAGAAGAGGCGGAGGACGGAAGAGGCGGAGGACAGAAGAGGAGGAGGACGGAAGATACGGAGGACGGAAGAGGAGGAGGATGGAAGAGGAGGAGGATGGAAGAGGAGGAGGACGTTAGAGGAAGAGGACGGAAGAGGAGGAGGACGGAAGTGGAGGAGGATGGAAGAGGAGGAGGACAGAATAGGAGGAGGAGGACAGAACTGCACCTTAAGATCCCTAGGGGGAAAGGGATGGTAGTAATATAGTGGTAGTATATTCATATTAGTGTAATATGAGTAATAATACTAGTGATAATAGTAAGAAAGTAATAAAATAACAGTAGTAATAGTAGTAGGTAGAATAGCAGTGTGATCCAGGGTCCTAGGACTGATCGCCTTTTCTCGGGGTCAAGAAGGAATTTTTCCCCTGTGACTCAAATTGGCTGAAGGTGTCCTGGGGTTTTTGCCTTCTTCTGGATCAACACTGTAGGTATAGGGCAGTATTAGTAGTGATAGGAAAGAAGAATAATACTGTAATAAGATAGCACAATGTAATAATAACCATATCAAATAGATTTATAAAAACAAATTAAAATAACTCCAGTAGTACAATAATTAGTGTAATATTATATAACTTCTAATAACATTATTAGGTTTGATCCAGGGTCCTAGGACTGATCGCCTTTTGCCGGGGTCAAGAAGGAATTTTTCCCCTGTGACACAAATTGGCTGAAGGTGTCCTGGGGTTTTTGCCTTCTTCTGGATCAACACTGTAGGTTTAGGGCAGTATTAGTAGTGAAAGGAAAGAAGAATAATACTGTAATAAGATAGCACAATGTAATAATAACCATATCAAATAGATTTATAAAAACAAATTAAAATAACTCCAGTAGTACAATAATTAGTGTAATATTATATAACTTGTAATAACATTATTAGGTTTGATCCAGGGTCCTAGGACTGATCGCCTTTTGCCGGGGTCAAGAAGGAATTTTTCCCCTATGACACAAATTGGCTGAAGGTGTCCTGGGGTTTTTGCCTTCTTCTGGATCAACAGCTTTAGGCATAGGGATTTTAGTAATACCATTATTAGAATCACAAGATTAATAAAAAAAAAATAGAATTACATTTTTTTAATTAGTTTTATAACAGTTACAATTAATTGCATTAATGCAATAGTAATAAATAGTAAAAATGGTGGTAATAATAATAATACAAAAAACTAGTCCCAGTTAGTAAGTTAGTGTAATGTTAGTGTAGGGACCCATCTGAAGAGGTCGCCTTGACGTTGGCAGATGGGCTCGCACAATTTGCTCAAAATGTGCGCTAAGAATCTCATATTTCTATGTACAGGAGATCTAGCAGTAATACCATTCAGGAGATAGATATCTGTGTACACACATTTTGTTATATACTTTTGTGCAGCACACAGGGCAGGCATACAGGTACAGGGCGAGAGTGTTACAGTGATATTATAACTCGGCCTTAAGGATAAAATGCTGATAACTACAGATCTTGGAAACACATCCGAAACTAGACCTTGTAAGTAACTGGTTCCCAGCTAGTGGTAAATATGTACAGGGCAGTCCGGTACCAAGACCTGCTCTATAGGACACATTATCATCAGGCAGGTCCTTACAAGATCTGCGGCAGAAGTGTGGCTGTGTAACACAGTCCTGCTCCTGCCTCAGCTGCCCACAGTGGAGCCAACCTTGATCCTGGCAGCTTAATCCATTGTATGACACAGTAGGGGGCTTCCACAGCATTTAGGCACTTTAGACAGGAGAGGGAGGCATGATCATGGTGCCAATGAGTTTCTATGGCAGCTGAGATCTAACAATGGACCCCATGACGGCCATCTTACTGCTCCTATTAGACCCCGGCTGAGGAAAGGTCTATGAGGACACCGGTCAGACTTATGTCGCCTGCTCTGCACATATTAGAAATACCTAGGGCTGATTAGTTTGCCATTTGTAAATCTGATCCAGCAGCGCTGGGCTACCACTGACGTGATCAGGGCTGTTGAGCTCCTAGATTGGGCAGAGGAGCTCAGTATTCAGCAGGAGCTGGCCGAGGAGAGCAGAGCAACTTGCATGGGGCTGCTGCACAAGAAGCAACTCACAAGGTGGAGATTTACCCGGAGACGCTGTGCTCGGGCTGTGATCTGCTGTGCAGGCTGCATAGTAGATGCCTCGAAGGACCCTAACTTCACCCCTAACAGGCACAGCAGAGCTCGGACGGCTGCAAGTGAACGGAGAGCGGCTGATTAGTAACTGCTGCATCTCCTGCAGCTCAGATAAGAGCCGCACAGAGCTGGGGTTCAGTAATGATGAATATGGGAAGTGTCCGCCCCTCACATGCCCTATATGCGGCCTCCAGAGGTAAAGTCTCCCCTGTAACCAGCGCCTCCTCCCACCTTCTCTGCTGGCATGCTCCATTACTTAAAGGGGATGTCTGTAGAAAACAAGTTATCACTTATCCACAGGCTCGGTGATCACTTACTGATCGTGGGGTCTGACCGCTGCGAGCCATCGTCTGATCGGGAAGGAGTGGAAAGTCAGGGATCAACTGCTGCTCCATTCATTCTCTATGGGGCTCCGGAAAAGCCGAGCTCAGCGCTTGAATGCCACATAGGGAATGAATGGAGCGGATCCTGGAGTAATAACATGTCCTCCTCTCCTCAGCTTTCTGTCTGTGTAAGTGGCTCAGCCCTTGTCTCCCCTTCTGCTCCGGCTTCTGTGCTGGTCCTTGTGAGGAAGAGGAAACCCTCTGCCCTTCTGCTCCGGCTTCTGTGCTGGTCCCTGTGAGGAAGAGGAAACCCTCTGCCCTTCTGCTCTCAGTCCTCTGCGACTTTTCACAATCGCTCAGTGCACCCATTATATGTAATAAGGATCATTCTTCATCCCTTGTCCAGCTTTCATCCCCCCCAGTCTGACCAGCGGACAAGATAATAAACATGTGAGTGGAAGGTTCACAATTATTAGATGTGTTGTGAAAAGTCTCCACAGCATTATCCGGAGAAAACTGCAGGGTGACCGCTTGTGAAACCAGCACAAAATCCAGCGGACTGCGCTTCCCTGCCCCCCGCCGGTCTCTGTATCTTGGCATTCAGCTATTCCATTTGGTGCTTATTCTGGAAGGAAAACAAAAATGTGATGTTCTTACACAGACGCCTGAAGACGCAGCTTTTCATCATCCATGTTGGGCTGTTGTATGACGTGTGGATTACTCTGCTTGTTGGATTCTTGCATTACCACAAACACTGCCTTTATTTTGTGATTTCTGTGCCGCTTCCCACTTCTATTGGCACTGTGATATATCAGCACGTGAGGGCTGCCACAATCATGTGTCAATAGGTTATTGCTGGAGCCTGTGATATAGAGACCATCCTGGACCAGGGAGGAGTTGGTACAGAAGCACCTAGAGAGGGGGGTATAGGGGCTTCATTTCAATTTTAAACTTAGCTGGATTGTGTTTAGCTACAAGAATGGAAAGTAAAATAATAAAATCTTTATTTTTTTTTTCTATTTGGCAAAATCGTCCATCAGAGGTTTGGCCACTACCGAAAAGTTTTTGATGAACCTTCAGTAGTAGCTGGCGAAACCCAAAAAACTTTGTAACGCCTTTAAGTCTTGAATATAATACCAATCCAGTACCGTCCGGACTTTGGCCAGATCCATGCAAAAACGGTGAATGATAAGAACTAACCCTGAATGGAGAACATGCATTTCTCTGGTTTGACAAATAATTTATTATCTTTGAGTATCTGTAAGACCTGCCTGACATGTACCTGATGTGACTGGAGGTAAATAAATTAATATGTAATCAAGATTGGTTTGTTGTGATCTACCTGCCAGATGACTAAAAATGTCACTAACAGTGTTGAAAGAAAGCGGGAGCATTAGTCAACCCAAATGCCATCACAAGCTTTTCATAGTGCCCCTCAGGAGTATTGAAGGCCATCTTCCACTCATCTCCTCAATGTGAATGAGATTATAAGCCCCCCTGAGGTCTAGTTTAATCAAATCGTAGGAGCCAAATTTTTTTCTAAAGAGGTCGGGGATGAGAGGGAGAGGATATGCATCCCAGACCGTGATCCGATTAAACTCGCGAAAATCAAGGCGGGGGCGCAACCCCCAGTCTTTTTTTTTGACAAATAAAAACCCCACTGCAACGGGAGATGAAGAACGTCTTATATGGCCCAATGGTAGACTGACTGACCATGCTGTTCTGAACTGCCACCCTAAGATGGCTTCCCATTATATACCTACTGTATAAGTGCTCCCTCTAACGGCTTCCTCCACCCACACCCACTACTGGTTCCCCCTACCTTTGGGTTCCCCCCACTCCAGCCAGGGACAGGGCTCAGCAGCTGCACTCTGCATGTTGGATGCAGGTGTTTTGGGGGGTTCCATGCAGCACTCCCATCTTACCTGAGTGAAGGGAGACACCACACCTCTGGGAGAGGTGCAGTACCGCTGTGGCGACTGAACACTCAGGGGCGCCACATTCCCCCCCCCGGTAAAACACAGCACGTCCGCGGGCTGGAACAGAGCAAAACCAGGCATAACTGACATGCAAAATTTTTAAGATGCATCCGCATATAAGACCATAAAACAACATTTCTTCCCTTTATGGGAGGCACATTTCTTTTAATGTTACTGGTTACATTATAAAACATCATAAGAGCATTGTCATATAAAACAATTTTCAAGACAGTTCCAGCACCAGGGTGCAACAGTAGCAGCATGAGGGACCCGTCCACAAACCCTCAACGTAGGCCCTGGGCATGGCTGCAGGGCATAGACGATCCAATCCTGGACCTCGTCTTCCACCACGCCAAACGGGTTTTTGTTCTGAGGTATATTTGTAATTATAAAACCAATAGGATGCACTTTAAGAAGTGCTAAACTATGTACAATGTCAACGTCCGGCTTCTCACAGTCCTCAGCCTTTCAGTCTCTGTACCCTGACGGGTAACTGGGTAGCAAACATGAAGTCAACTGCACCCTTCCGGGCAACTTATGTACAGTCCAGTTAACTAAAACAGTTTAACAGTGGGGCCCCCTCCGGGGGAACCCCTGGTTTCTGCAGGCTGACCCAGCCTGGTCATCAGCCTCAGGTTGCAGGGGGACCAGGGATGGAGCAGCGCCAGCCGCATTTGGGAAAGGGACATCACTCCTACCTGCTCCCGCGACTGCGTCAGCTCGGCCTGACACCTCCCGGTTTTTACGCAGCTTCTCTCCACCTCCTCTCCTCTTTCGGGGGCGGTCCCATGGCACTTTGCTGTCGGTCACTCCCTGTGTCGGCCTCCCCGCTTTGACGGACACATCTATGCGGACAGTCACTGTTGCAAGGGGCAGGGCCTGCTTTTGGCGCCATTCTGGGACTCGGCCCACGACGGGAGGTTCCATTCTGTTGTTCTTTAGCACGCACATAATGGTGCCCGTTCTTCTGGGGCGGGCGCCACATTCAAGGCAGAAAACACTTCTTTAGGCGCACATTACCCGCAGATGGCGGGCTGGTCACATATCCTGTTCGTGACGCCAAGTGGTGACTCGCTGCCCCCTGGGCCGCGGGGCACACGGCAGCCGGGCCTTATGGCTGCTTTGGGGAATATCACGGTGGTTGGCCCGGGGCGGTCAGCTCAAAAGGGATTATTTATAGGATTTGTCGTGAAGCCACCTGTGGTGTCTGGTGAGGATCACCAGTGCTGCAACAGTCCTCTGAGGCAGATGTTAGGGCAGCTAGAGATGGAACGGCTCCCCACAGGTGGAGCGGGCCTCAGGGCAGTGTAAATTGATGGAGGGTGCGCTGGGCGTTATAGTGCAGGGAGGGAAATGGCACCAGTGAAGGAATAGACGGAGGCAACTCAGTGCAGTCGTCCAAGATTTTTATTCACAGTTCTTCAGGAAACACACAAGTGCACGTTACAGGTGAAGACCTCCCACGTTGCGCCGTGGTCACCCTGGCAGGGGTTCAATCCTTCCTCAGGAAGTTTAGGAATGCTTGGCAGAACCCCACTTTCTCGTGTTCCTACTTTGACCGTCTTCACACTAGGTCCTTCTCCCTGCTGCCCTGCGCTGCCCACTCTCAATCCCGCTCGGGTATGATGAAGTCCTTCCTGTACGTCGGATCCGGGACCAACCTCACCCCCTGGAGATTAGAATGCAGCAACCGATCCCTCTGTCTTCTGACAGATGCGGGGTGTACGGGTGCTGTCCTGCACGCGCCGTACCCCTGGGATCCCTTCTTAGAATGGAGTCTACTCCCTGCTCCCCTCCGGGGCCTCTATCCCGGGCCCTTCTTGTGGAGCAGAGCTCCTGCTGAGCCTCTGCTCCCAGACAGTCCTCACTGACCGTCTGTACTGTACTGACTGACCATTCTGTTCTGAACTGCCACCCTAAGATTGCTTCCCATTATATACCTACTGTGTGCTCCTTCTAACTGCTTCCTCCACCCACACCCACTACTGGTTCCCCCTACCTTTGGGTTTCCCCCACTCCAGCCAGGGACAGGGCTCAGCAGCTGCGCTCTGCATGTTGCCCTTCCAGCCGGTCTGAAGCAGTGTAATGTTGGATGCAGGTGTTTTGGGGGGTTCTCTGCAGCACTCCCATCTTACCTGAGTGAAGGGAGACACCACACCTCTGGGTGAGGTGCAATACCTCTGTGGCGACTGAACCCTCAGGGGCGCCACATGCCCACGATGCAGAAATGCTCCGGATTTTTCCTGAGTGTTTCTGCATCTCCCTGGCAGAAAAAACGCATGCAGATTTTACATGCGTTTTTCCTGCCAGGGACAAACGTAAGTGAAGCGTTTTTCACATGCATGTCCGCATGCGGGTTGTCAACCGCTTTCCAAGCGATTTTAGCATCACTTGGAAAGTGCTTGACAACTTGGTCACACTATATAAATCCATGCAACCGGCATGTATTTATATAGTGTGACCAAGTTAATAGTTGAAAAAAAGAATAAAAATGGTAAAAAAAGAAAAATAGAATTAGACTTACCGGTAATTCTGTTTCTAAGACCCTCCACGACAGCACACCTGGAGGTAGCCTCCCCATCCTAATTAGGGACAGGAAAACAAGATGTTAAATAGCCCCTCCCTGCTACAATCCCCAGTGTTTTCAAAGGACCACACAGTATGAATGCTCTAAATATTTATTAACACTAAGGATTTTTCCAATCAATAAAGAGATGGAGGGAACTACCCATGCTGTTGTGGAGGGTCTTAGAAACCGAATTACTGGTAAGTCTAATTCTATTTTCTCCAATCCCCTCCATGACAGCACACCTGGAGTAATACCAAAGAATGAATTTTAGGGAGCGACAACAGCCTGAAGGACTTTCCTTCCAAATGCTAAGTCTCTATTAGATATTACATCTAGTCTATAATGCTTAGCAAAGGTATGGACAGACGACCATGTAGCTGCCCGGCAAATCTGCTCAATGGATGCACTAGCTTTTTCCGCCCAGGAGACCGACATAGCACTAGTAGAAAGAGCTTTCAAGGATTCCAGAGGAGGCAAATCTTGAACTATGTATGTTTCACAAATTGCTTTCTTAATCAATTTGCTAGCGTATTTTTGCAATTTGCTTTCCTTTATTGGGGCCTCCATATTGGACAAATAGGTTCTGATCCTTCCTCCAGGTTTCAGTCTGCCTCAAATAGCGGATTATAGTCCTTCTTACATCCAACGCGTGGAATTCTTCTTCCTTGCTATTTGATGGATTTTGACAGAATGACGGAAGAATTATGGGCTGAGACATATGAAAATTAGACGACACCTTAGGTAGAAAAGAAGGATCCAACTGGAGGATGATCCTGTCCTCCAAAATACGACAATAAGTCTCTCTGATAGACAGGGCTTGGATTTCACTCACTCTTCTGGCTGTAGTCAGAGCTACAAGCAATGCCGCTTTCCAAGACAATTTGTCTATGTGTGCCTCGGCTATTGGCTCGAAAGGATGCATAGTTAGACCTCTAAGAACTACGTTGAGATCCCAAGGTGGAACTATTTTAGCTCTTGTTGGATTAATCCGAGAAGCAGCTATCATGAACCTCTTAATCCATCTGTTTTGGGCCAAATCAGCATCAAAATAGGAACATAAAGGCGAGACTTGGACCTTCAGCGTGCTTGGTCTTAATCCTTTAGACAGACCGTTCTGTAGGAAATCCAAGATTCTGGCCACGTCAGGCCGAAAGGGATCTAATGGACGAGGCTCATACCATAGCTTGAAAGCTTTCTAGATTTTTCCATAGATGGAATTTGTGACTGGTTTTCTGCTTTTCTGCAGTGTATGTGACTCGCCCCCAGGGGTGTCGCGGGGCACCCGGCAGCCGGGCCTAAGACTGCCTGCGGGGATTATCGCGGTGGCTGGCCCAGGGCGGTCAGTGCCAAAAGGAATTATTTGTAGGGAATTTGTCGTGACGCCACCTGTGGTGTCTGGTGAGGATCACCAGCGCTGCAACAGTCCTCCGAGGCAGATGTCAGGACAGCTTGAGATGGAACGGCTCCCCACAGGTGCAGCAGGCCTCAGGGCAGTATAAATGATGCAGGTTGCGCTGAGCGTTGTGGTGCAGGGAAAGCGATGGCACAGCAGGAGTAACGGACAGAGACAGGGGATTTGCTTCATTACCTTTACTGGTACAGCTGTTAGGTACGGTCCAGGGTACTCCAGATGAAGGGCGCACTTTTGGACTTCTCCCCAGGGAGCGGGTATAGGGCCTCCTGATCCGTGTCTGTCCCTATGTATGCTCCTGGCCAGCCTGCAACTGGGCATAGCTTATGTGTCCTGCATTTACTTCACCAGATGCTCAGAAACAGGACCTCTGGTTGGTAACCACTTTCCCTGGACGTCGGGGCCTTCGTGGTTCCTGATCCTGTGTGTGTCTAGCCTTCAGGTTTGCCAGGGACTTGTAGTCCTCCTGGGATTCCGGTTATCCCCACTGGGTGTAAAGGGTCCCTGTAGGTGCGGACCCGGTGTCCGGTAGATATAACGGGGTGAGCTTATTGTGCTCCTCTGCCCCCTTGGTTTCACTCCCCTTTTTCTCCTTGCCGTCGGCCACACTCGGGGCCCTCACTACTAGGCAGCTGACGTGCTGCGTCTTCACCGCTATCTGAGCGTCGGCACGTTCTCAGGCTCTCTCTCTATCTGGGCTCCCTCTGCTGGTATGAGTTGGAAGGTAGAGGTGTTTGTATGTAGTGAGGGCCTCTTGTGGAGAAATCCATCCATGCACCCTTCTAGGTTCTGTGGCACCAATGCACAGCAGGGCGCCACATTTGGATCACCTGTACTGAGAAGCCTCTGGCTTTTCAGAGGGCGGTCTCAGAAGCCAAGCAGCTAGAGCCAAATTCTGAGGGGCCGGATGGAAAATCTGGCCCTAATGCAGCAGATCATGGATTCGAGGAAGCATCAATGGATCATCCATTCTTAGACTGCTCAATGTTCCGAACCATGCTCTTTTTGGCCACATTGGAGCTATTAGGATAGTCTTGACCCCTTCCGACCTGATTTTTTGTAAAGTCCTTGGTATTAACAGAATCAGGGGAAAAGCATTAGCGAGCCCAACTTTCCAAGGGTGAGCGAATGCATCTATCCCTGTTGCTGAATCCTCGGGTTTTAAAGAGAAAAAGGCTCTTACTTTTGCGTTTTCCTGGTTCGCAAACAGGTCCACATCTGGGTATTCCCACTTTTGAACAATCATCTGAAATATCTTCGAGTTCATGCTCCACTCCCCTGGATGAATGTCTTTTCTGCTCAGAAGATCTGCATGATAGTTGTCGGAGCCCCTCAGATGCAGAGCCGATAAGGATAGTAGATTATGCTCCGCCCAGTGGAAGATCCTTTCGGAGATCATCTGTAACCTCCTGTTTCTTGTACTTTCCTGATGTCTCAAGTGGGCTACAGTTGTCATATTGTCCGAGTAGACTCTGACATGCGACCCCTGAAGCACAGTAGTGGCTGCCCATAGGGTTTCTTCCACCACTTTCATTTCTCTTAAGTTTGAGTACTGCTCTGCTATTTCTTGCGACCAGACCCCTTGGAAGGCCACGTGGGAGACTACTGCTCCCATCCCCTTTTGCTTGCGTCTGTTTTGACGGATAACAAGGGAAGTTGAATCCATGCTGAACTTTTCTCCAGATTTCCTGGACAGAGCCACCAATTTAAAGATGCTTTCACCTTCTCTGGCAGATGAATTCTGTTGGAGAGGGAACTTGGAGATCTGTCCCAACAGGAAAGGATGTAGTTTTGAAGGACCCTTGAATGCGCTTGAGCCCAAGGTACCGCCTGAATAGATGAGGTCATGGACCCGAGGACGGACATGGCGAATCTTAATGACACTCCGCTCTGGTTCTTTAGTGCATAAACTTTCGACCTCAACTGAATCTGCTTCTCTTTTGGCAGAAAAGAGGCTTGTTGCTGAGAATCCAGGAGAATTCCCAAGGAGGTCTTCCTGGTGGAGGGAATCAGATCTGACTTTTGGTAGTTTATCAACCATCCCAAGGATTCCAGGATCTGGAGGGTCATCTGGAGGTCTCTTTCCAAACTTGAAACCGAGGGAACCATCACCAAAAAATTGTCTAAATATGGGACGATGCAGATATTCAGTTTCCTTAGATAAACCTACTACCTCTGCCATGATCTTTGTAAACAGGCGGGGTGCTGACGAAATGCCGAAGGGGAGTACATTGAATTGAAAATGAAGTACCTCTCGGTTCTGAGTTACAGCAAATCTGAGAAATTTTCTGTAATCCGGATGAATTGGCACGTGGTAGTAAGCCTCTGGCTGGTCTACTGTTGCCACGACAAATCCTTTTCCAATCAATAAGCTGCCACTGAGGAAGGAAGCTCGCAATTCTGCCTCCTACCTTCTTGGCGTCATTGTCTGTCCTGCCTAGAACCTTGAAAGATATTCCTACCTCTTCCCCCTTTTGTGTAACTCCAGCGACCAGTTTTACCCTTGCCTCTGTACTGAAATGCTTGCTGCTGTTGTTGTTGAGGGAGAAGAAATGGTCTCTTTCTGAAACTTTTTGGATTCTTTGGCTCTGGCAGAGACTTCTTCTTGTCGGATGCTTTCTCCAACAACTCGTCTAGGACCGCCCCAAACATATACTCTCCTTTAAATGGAATGGAACAAAGCTTAGATTTTGATGCGTTGTCCCCACTCCACATCTTCAACCACAAAGCTCTTCTCGTAGAATTTGATAATGCTGCCAATCTTGCCGCAATCTTGACCGACTCCGCCAAGGCATCCGCTAGGAATCCAGTGGCCTTCTGCAGAAAAGGAAGAGATGCTAGGAGGTCCTCTTGAGTGGTACCTTTCCAGAGATGTTCCTCTAGTTGTTGGAGCCAGAGGAACATGGAACGAGCTACACAAGTTGAAGCGATATTAGTCTTCAGTGAAGCCGCCGATGTTTCCCATGCCTTCCTTAGAAGGCTTTCCATCTTCCTATCCATAGGATCTTTGAGCTGTGACGAGTCTTCAAAGGGAAGGGTTGTTTTCTTCGCAACCCTTGCCACCTGTACATCAACCTTCGGGACTTCCATCCATAGCTTAGCCGCCTTTTCATCTAGAGGGAATCTATCCTTCATTTCTCCTGCCATACTAAGCCTTTTCTCAGGTGACTCCCATTCATCCAAAATAAGACTCCAAATGTTGTCATGCACAGGGAACACTACCTTCTTCTTGGATTTCAGACCGCCAAACATTTCATCCTGAACTGTACTGGTTTCCTTCTCCTCTTCCACCTGCATCGTGTCTCTCACCTGCGACAACAATTCCTCCATATTCTCAGACGAAAAGTAATATTTCCTATCTTCCTCATGATCTTCACTTAGGACCCCTTCTTCCGGTTCCTCCATAGACCCTAATTCTGAATCAGAGGTCTCCCTAACCGTATATTTTCTCCTTTTGGGGGGAGATGGACCTTCAGCTCTGGCTTGTGAGAAGGAGGCTAGGGAAGATTGTATTTCCTGCCGAACCATTCCCCTGACTTCTTCCATAAGGGAAGGCTGTTCTTCCTTCACAATGTTGTCAGTGCATTTCCAGCAGAGGGGTTTCTTATGCCCTGAAGCTAGCTTTTTTATACAGATGGCACATTTGCGAACTGTAGTGCTTTCTCCCACTGTCGGTGCAGGATCCTTGTCTCCCTAAATTAAAAATAAAAAAAGGGGAGATTTAAAATATATTTAGGATCCTGCTCAAAAGAGAGTGGGGAATAACCTAGGACCTAGTACTTACTGGGGCCGGGTTAGCGCTGGGCTCTGCAGACGCAGGCTTTGGAACAGCACCCTCCATAGTAGCAGAATATTCTGTCCTACCTTAATGGAGTCTTCTCATCTGGGTCTTTTATAGGGGAGACCGAGATCCAGTGCCAAATTTTCACCTATCTAGTGAAGGATCCTCATTTTCAGGGCAAACCGCGGCTTCTCCTTTTGAATTTCCCGCCGCAGCCCCATGCGTTCCACGGTGGAACGCACCAGAAGTGACGTCCCGCTGGCCAAAAGCCTGACTTCCGGCACGCCGCCATGGAGGACAGAGGAGACTCCGGCCGGGGAGCAACAGGAGGCCCCCAGCCCCCAAAACCCTACTCGGCTTTACACGCAGGCGAGTGTGTGTGGGGGGGGTCCCGCTCTCAAGGAGACACGGGAGCTGCAAAGGAAGGAAGGTCGGAGGCGATCGCTCCCTGCAGCCCGGCAGGTAAATTTAATAGGGCCCTGCTTGCCGGCCGCAGGCACCCCAGGTAACCTCTTCATCCCATAGGGACAGGAAAACACTGGGGATTGTTGGGGGAAGGGGCTATTTAACCTCTTGTTTTCCTGTCCCTAATTAGGATGGGGATGCTACCTCCAGGTGTGCTGTCATGGAGGGGATTGGAGAAAATAACATTATACTTACCTTCTGATGGCCCCCGGTCTTTTCTCCACTGCGTCTGGTCTCTTGTATGGCTCGCGGTGGAGTGAAAGGATCTTCCATGACGTCATTTAGTCATTGGACAGGTCACGAGACTGCCGTGACCTGTTGAACATCCGCAACAAGAGCACAGAGAAACAAATCAAGAAGAAACGTCACACTCACCGCAGTGTTGATCAGGTTCAGGAGATATTTCTTTCCCTCATAAGTGTAAAACAGAGACGCAGTCAGGGCCTTCACCGTAATCCCGCACTCCCTCTCCACCTGCAGCTTGTCCAGAACTTGCTTATTGGAGGAGGCTTTTGGCATACAACCTGAGGGAAGGAGCGAGACACCAGAATCCACACTGTTAGCTCGTAGTGGCAGTGTCTCCCTCCATACTAGTCTGTCAATGGTAGCTTGTTTCTGTGTTTTATATATGTATTTTAGGTGTGTAAACCCTCTTCATGTGTACAGCAGCCTGGAATGAACGCTGCTTAAAAAATAAATAATAGAGTAAGGCCTCATTCAGACTTTCATCAGCTTTGTTTTGCATCCGAGAAACTCTAAACTTTGATTTGGATCAAAATTCGACAGGTCAACGTGTTTCAGTGAAAAATACGCGGTCCGCAGAAATATGTGAACAGCCCTAGACTATAATAGATATGAGCTCTGTGAAAAACAAGGATCGAGCTCATGCGAAATCCAACATTTCATTCTATAAATCTACATAAATTAAGTAACGTGCCAAATTGCTTTTTTTTTGGTTTATGTTTTGCGTGTACGGAGGGAAAGTTCCCAGTGCTAGTGTCTAGCTCACTGATTTTCCTTGCTTGGTGCCTGACGTCCCAAAAAACTGACAGTGAGCTATCAATCAAGATACAGAGGCTGGTGCTGGGCAGGGAAGCAACCTTGGAAGGCTGAGGCTTGGTTAGTGCTCCGTTACACCCAGAGCACTCAGAAATGCAGCAACAGATAAAAGATATAGAGGTGTCTATGGATTTAGCTTTCCAAATCCTGCATGGTCATGAATGGGAATTGGAGGGAGGGGTATATCTGATGGATTCCCTTAAATTGTTAATTGGCAATTGCAGTTCACATAGTTGCATATTACTTAATCATTAGAGCTACAAAAAATTGCACTTCAAGCACCAGTAAAACAGAGGCCAAAAAAGATTCCTTAGAGGCATCTGGTCACTATTAGTGATGATCGAGCGTGTTCTATCAACCCCTTCGGCAAGCACGCTCGGGTGCTCGCCGAGTATTTTGGCATGCTCGGCATTTCTTTTAAGGTCGCCGTGCCTGCAAGTGTCACGGCTGTTAGCGTGCTCGCTGAATGGGTTCATAGAACACGCTCGATCATCACTAGTCACTATACATTAGTATACAATAAAAAAACACATATCACATAGTGAATAACACAGACACTATTCAATACAGCAGGGTTGAGGTGTACTTTGTGGGACAAAATTACAGCATTTTTGAAAGACGCCATTCACTTTACTGTGCAACATATAGAAAAAAAAGGGCAATGAATTCCAAATAAAGTGAAATGGTGCAGAAGAAAACAAAAACATTTTACTGCTTTTAAAAAATTCTAAACTTTGCAAACAAATTGTTTGGCTTGTGTTCCAATTTTCTAAGACCGTTTTTAATACCATTTTGGGGTACAACTTTTTGATTGCTCCATCAAATGAATAGTCGTAAGTTACTTACCGGTAACGGGATTTTTCAGAGACCATGACAGCACCACGAGAGAGGGGATCCGCCCACCAAGGAGAGGAAACATACAGGCTTAAAAGGGCGCCACCTCTCTCCCGCCTCAGTTTGGATTACAGAGCATTGAGAGGACCGCCAGGTTAATAAACACAGCAAACAATCACAAAATTGCCATACCAGACGAAACCTACTGAGTGTGAGATTATAATTAATAAAACGGGAGTGTTCCCACAAACGTGAAAGGAGGGAATATAAGGGTGCTGTCATGGTCTCCGAAAAATCCCATTACCGGTATGTAATTTAATATTTTATCGGTCGACCATGACAGCACCACGAGAGAATTACAGAGATGAAGTAATCTATTGAAGGACCACAGCCTGGAACACTCTTCTCCCAAAGGTGAGGTCAGCCGATACACCTATATCTAACCTATCGTGTCTATGGAATGTAGAGGGACAGGACCAGGTAGCAGCCTTACATATGTCTTCTATCGAGACACCTGTCTTCTCAGCCCAGGAGGTCGCCACAGCCCGGGTGGAATGAGCCTTCAGCCCTTCTGGCCCTTCCTCGCCGCTAGATGTACAGACCAAAAGTTTGGACACACCTTCTCATTTAAAGATTTTTCTGTATTTTCATGACTATGAAAATTGTACATTCACACTGAAGGCATCAAAACTATGAATTAACACATGTGGAATTATATACTTAACAAAAAAGTGTGAAACAGCTGAAAATATGTCTTATATTCTAGGTTCTTCAAAGTAGCCACCTTTTGCTTTGATGACTGCTTTGCACACTCTTGGCATTCTCTTGATGAGCTTCAAGAGATAGTCACTGGAAATGGTTTTCACTTCACAGGTATGTCTTGTCAGGTTTAATAAGTGGGATTTCTTGCCTTATAAATGGGGTTGGGACCATCAGTTGTGTTGTGCAGAAGTCTGGTGGATACACAGCTGATAGTCCTACTGAACAGACTGTTAGAATGTGTATTATGGCAAGAAAAAAGCAGCTAAGTAAAGAAAAACGAGTGTCCATCATTACTTTAAGAAATGAAGGTCAGTCAGTCCGAAAAATTGGGAAAACTTTGAAAGTGTCCCCAAGTGCAGTTGCAAAAACCATCAAGCGCTACAAAGAAACTGGCTCACATCAGGACCGCCCCAGGAAAGGAAGACCAAGAGTCACCTCTGCTTCTGAGGATAAGTTTATCCGCGTCACCAGCCTCAGAAATCGCAGTTTAACAGCAGCTCAGATTAGAGACCAGGTCAATGCCACACAGAGTTCTAGCAGCAGACACATCTCTTCAACAACTGTTAAGAGGAGACTTTGTACAGCAGGCCTTCATGGTAAAATAGCTGCTAGGAAACCACTGCTAAGGACAGGCAACAAGCAGAAGAGACTTGTTTGGGGTAAAGAACACAAGGAATGGACATTAGACCAGTGGAAATCTGTGCTTTGGTCTGATGAGTCCAAATTTGAGATCTTTGGTTCCAACCACCGTGTCTTTGTGCGACGCAGAAAAGGTGAACGGATGGACTCTACATGCCTGGTTCCCACCGTGAAGCATGGAGGAGGAGGTGTGATGGTGTGGGTGTGCTTTGCTGGTGACACTGTTGGGGATTTATTCAAAATTGAAGGCATACTGAACCAGCATGGCTACCACAGCATCTTGCAGCAGCATGCTATTCCATCCGCTTTGCGTTTAGTTGGACCATCATTTATTTTTCAACAGGACAATGACCCCAAACACACCTCCAGGCTGTGTAAGGGCTATTTGACCAAGAAGGAGAGTGATGGGGGACTACGCCAGATAACCTGGCCTCCACAGTCACCAGACCTGAACCCAATCGAGATGGTTTGGGGTGAGCTGGACCGCAGAGTGAAGGCAAAAGGGCCAACAAGTGCTAAGCATCTCTGGGAACTCCTTCAAGATTGTTGGAAGACCATTTCCGGTGACTACCTCTTGAAGCTCATCAAGAGAATGCCAAGAGTGTGCAAAGCAATCATTAAAGCAAAAGGTGGCTACTTTGAAGAACCTAGAATATAAGACATATTTTCAGTTGTTTCACACTTTTTTGTTAAGTATATAATTCCACATGTGTTAATTCATAGTTTTGATGCCTTCAGTGTGAATGTACAATTTCCATAGTCAAGAAAATACAGAAAAATCTTTAAATGCGAAGGTGTGTCCAAACTTTTGGTCTATACTGTATATGATAGAGAAATGGCCTCCCAATTCCATCTAGCTATGGTGGACTTCGTGACCTTAGACCGTTCCTAGTCCCTTGGTAGGATATAAACAACGAGTTATCTTTCCTAAAGCTTTTGGTAACTGAATGTTACCTAACCAGACATCTCCTCACTTCTAACGTATGTAACTCCACCTCTTTCTGGTTACTAGGATGTGGACAAAAGGAGGGTAGGAGGACTTCCTGAAGTCTGTTAAAACGAGTAGCTACCTTAGGGAGAGAGAGTGATTTTTAGACCAGATCCTGCCTATCATCCAGAATTTGAGTAAACGGCGAGGCCATAGACAGGGCCTGGATGTCACTAATGCTCCTGGCCGAGGTTAAAGATATTAAAGCGGTCTTAAGAGAGAGGGATTTAAGGGTTGCTGACTATTAGCTCAAACAGCGAGATAGTCAAGGCCTTTAGAACCAAATTTAAATACCAGGGAACCAAGCTGCTTTTAATAATGAGTCTAGATCTAAAAGCTGCCTTAATGAACCGAGAAACCCAGTAGTTACAAGCTACATCACAGCTATATAGGGCACCCAAGGCAGAAATCTGTACTTTAAGGGTGCTGGTGGATAACCCTAGTTCAAGACTTTTTTGTAAAAACTCCAAAGATTTGTCCTATTGGCACCCCCTCCCCATGAACCCCAGAACCAGAGAAAGACAAAAACTTTCTCCAACTTGTGGCATAAATCTGGGTTGTAACAGGTTTTCTCCTGTGCAGGATGGTTACTAGACCTTTGGAAAAACCTTTCTGATTTGGCAGTGTCCTTTCAAGTTCCACACCGTCAAGTGGAGGCCAGTTGCTTGAGGATGGAATATCGGACCCCGGAGAAGGAGATATGGAATCTCTGGAAGAACCCAAGGATCGTAGATGGACACCCTCCTGGGCCAAAAGGGTGCGATCAGCAGAACCCTGGCCTTGTCCTCCCTGATCTTTCTTATTACCATGAGAAGAACAGCCAACCAGGGGGGGAGGAGTCATACGCCAGGCTGAAATACCAATGAATCAGGAAAGCGTCCACAGCTAGGGGATTTAGGGAACACAAGATCTTTGTCTTCCGATTTAGTTTTGTGGCAATCGGATCTACCTGACCGGAGGCCCCCCCCATCTTCGGCTATTTGGGTAAAAATTCCTTGATTTAGTTCCCATTCCCCTTGCATCAGAGGATAGCAGCTTGGGAAATCTGCTCTCATGTTTTCTTTTTCCCTTATATAGAGGGCCATCAGGGAAAGGAGGTGACTTTCTGTAATCTGGAAGAGATGATCTGTCACTCTCATCAGCGATCTTGACCATGTATCCCCCTGGTGGTTCACATATGCTACCGCAACTAGATTATCCAAGAGGATCTTTACATTCTGGCCCTGAAGGAAAGGTAAGAAATTATTCACCGCCTTGTCTACCGCCAGAAGTTCTTTTGCATTGGAGGAGAGACCCTTTTCGATATCTGACCAGGTCCCCTGGGCTACCATATCTCCCAGATGGGCTCCCCACCCTCTCGGACTCGCATCTGTGGTAATTGTTCTAGTGACCCTAAGTACCCAGGGAACCCCTCGAGATAGGTTAGGCTCATCCTGCCACCACTATAAAGATTTTACTGACCGGGGTGATAAGGACATCTTCCCTTCCAAGTGCCCCTTAAGAGAAACTTCATTATGTAGCACATCCCACTGTAGAACTGTGGCGCCCCTGAAGATTCGACCGCCACAGGGATGCTGCACTTCTGTAATGGAGTGTAGTGTTCCTCCTCCGAGGTAAGAACAGCGTGATGGTCGGGACCCAACCTTTGCATCCAACACCACATTTCTCCACCAGAGGGGGCTAGTATGCACCAAGTGCTGCCCTCCTGGTTACAGGGAGACTGGAGAACCAAGAGTGAGGGGAACCAGTTAGTGGGTGAGGGTGGAGGACTTACAATTTAGTGACACTTTAAATTTCATATTTAATAAAAAGCCATCTTTGGTTTTGGTCTTTGTGCTGTTAATTACTGTGAGGTATTGTGATCTCCCACCCTGAACGTGGATCCTGTGTGAACCTACAGTGGATGGAGACACAGCCCTCATACCCCAGCCTTGGAACGAGGGGCAGGTTGCAGACGAGGAATGTCTCAACCCGGTCAAGGACCACGACCAAGAAGGCCCGGAGCTAAAGAGTGTAGCTCCACAGCAAATGGATCCCGGGGAGGATGCAGACGGAGCAGTGTACGCCACCTGTCCTCACCACCTGATATATTCAGAGGGAGTCCAGCTGCAAGAGGGGTACCGGCCCCTGACACCCGACCTTGCTACTCCATGTCCTGGTTGGTAAAGCCCGGTAGGCCCAGAGGATCCCATCGGGTATCGGAAGGAGCAGAGCTGCCACCCGTGCCCTTGTTCTGAGAGGAGTTCAGAGGGAGATCCGGCCTATCTACACACACACAGACAGGAGAGGATACGGTCTGTAGTTCAGGAACACTCAGGTGCGGGGTCCCGATTGAATGCTGGACTTGCTCGGAGGTTGTCGGACCCCGGTCCCTGGTGACCGCAGGACTCCGTGGGGAGCAGGGAGTCGCCTTCCTTCTGCCATCTTTAATGTGAGTAAAGCCTTGGAAATTCATCCCTATGGCCTCCGGACTGTTCATTACGCGCCATTCCGTGCGACGCCGCGTCCCTACTGCCGCACTACTACCCCCCCTTTATCCTGCTTTACCGGCCCTGAGGCCGCGCTCCGCCTGTAGGGAGCGGCGAGAACTTTAGCCACCATGACTCCAGGCCTCAGCGGACTGTAGTTGCGCTGGTGGCGCATCACCAGACACCACAGGTGGCGTAGTCGACAATTACCACTCAACCCGGAAAGCCCTAGCATCATTTTCAATGTGACGGCCCTGGGCAAGGAACGGGTCCAGGCCACGACTGCACCCCCGTTCTCAACATCTGACCCGACTCCGAGTACCCCCATCTTCCCAGGGCAGGGCTGAGAGCGTCACATCACCATGTGTAGGGGTGGATTCAGTGAGGAGAAGTGAGAGGAGCAGGGGCTCTGCAGGAGCTCTGCTCGGCAGGCAGGCTCGGCCTGTCATGCCCAAGAAGGAGAGAGGAGTGGGAGCTAGGGAGGAAGGCTCCAGTAACTTAAGGGATCCCAGGGGGTACGGTGAGTGCAGGACGGCACCCGTACGCCCGAATCTGCCAGGTGTCAGAGGGATCAGGCTGCAAGAAGGGAACCGGTCCCTGGACTAGCCGAGTTACTTCAGGTCTCGGCTGGAAAACTTTCATTGTGCAGTTGCCACAACCTCACCTAAGCCGCCGTGAAGGGCACCAAGCAAGGTCCGGGAACTTCAAGTTGCCCAGAGGGATCTCAAGGTAACAGATCGGCACTTTGTGTGGCGGGGCGCATGGCAGGAGGGAGAAGACCCACCGCGGGAAGTCAGCTAAGAAAGGAACATACAGAAAGGGGGTCCCGTTAAGTGCTCTTGAAGTACGTGGGAGAGTGCTGAGCCCCTGCCTGGTAAACGCAGCGCGACATGGAAGGCTGACACCTGTACAGTGCACCTGAGGAAGTTAAAGAACTATGAGTAAACTCGGATGACTGCACCCCATTGTTTCTGTCAGTTATTTCTACAACGCTATCGCTCCTGCACTACAACGCCCAGCATCACCATCTGCATCTACACTGCCCTGGAGCTGTGCTCTGCCTGTGGAGAGCCATGTCAACCCAGCTGCCCTAACATCTGCTTCAGAGGTCTGCAGCAGCGCCGGTACTCATTACCGGGAACCACAGGTGGCGTCACGAGACAAAACTGTTAACAAACCCTTTTTTTTTAAAGAGTGACCCCAGGGTACGGGCCCGTGACATCCGAAGAAGGTAAAGGCCCGGGTACGGAGTCACCCATATTCCCCCTGGGCGAGTCATACTACACCACACAGGAGAGCCAACAGATCCTCTATATACTACACCACACAGGAGAGCTGACAGATCCTCTATATACTACACCACACAGGAGAGCTGACAGATCCTCTATATACTACACCACACAGGAGAGCCGACAGATCCTCTATATACTACACCACACAGGAGAGCTGACAGATCCTCTATATACTACACAATACAGGAGAGCTGACAGATCCTCTATATACTACACAATACAGGAGAGCTGACAGATCCTCTATATACTAAACCACACAGGAGAGCTGACAGATCCTCTATATACTACATCACACAGGAGAACTGACAGATCCTCTATATACTACACCACACAGGAGAGCTGACAGATCCTCTATATACTACACCACACAGGAGAGCTGACAGATCCACTATATACTACACCACACAGGAGAGCTGACAGATCCTCTATATACTACACCATACAGGAGAGCTGACACATCCTCTATATACTACACCACACAGGAGAGCTGACAGATCCTCTATATACTACACAATACAGGAGAGCTGACAGATCCTCTATATACTACACCACACAGGAGAGCTGACAGATCCTCTATATACTACACCACACAGGACAGATCCTCTATATACTACACCATACAGGAGAGCTGACACATCCTCTATGTATTACACAATACAGGAGAGCTGACAGATCCTCTATATACTACACCACACAGGAGAGCTGACACATCCTCTATATACTACACCACACAGGAGAGCTGACAGATCCTCTATATACTACACCACCCAGGAGAGCTGACAGATCCTCTATATACTACACCACACAGGAGAGATGACACATCCTCTATATACTACACCACACAGGAGAGCTGACACATCCTCTATATACTACACCACACAGGAGAGCTGACAGATCCTCTATATACTGCACCACACAAGAGAGCTGACACATCCTCTATATACTACACCACACAGGAGAGCTGACACATCCTCTATACACTACACAATACAGGAGAGCTGACACATCCTCTATATACTACACAATACAGGAGAGCTGACACATCCTCTATATACTACACCACACAGGAGAGCTGACAGATCCTCTATATACTACATCACACAGGAGAGCTGACAGATCCTCTATATACTACACCACACAGGAGAGCTGACACATCCTCTATATACTACACCACACAGGAGAGCTGACACATCCTCTATATACTACACCACACAGGAGAGCTGACAGATCCTCTATATACTACATCACACAGGAGAGCTGACAGATCCTCTATATACTACACCACACAGGAGAGCGGGCAGATCCACTATATACTACACCACACAGGAGAGCCGACAGATCCTCTATATACTACACCACACAGGAGAGCTGACAGATCCTCTATATACTACACCACACAGGAGAGCTGACAGATCCTCTATATACTACACCACACAGGAGAGCTGACAGATCCACTATATACTACACCACACAGGAGAGCCGAGAGATACTCTACATACTACACCATACAGGAGAGCTGACAGATACTCTATATACTACACCACACAGGAGAGCTGACAGATCCTCTATATACTACACCACACAGGAGAGCCGACAGATCCTCTATATACTACACCACACAGGAGAGCTGACAGATCCACTATATACTACACCACACAGGAGAGCTGACAGATCCTCTATATACTACACCACATAGGAGAGCCGACAGATCCTCTATATACTACACCACACAGGAGAGCTGACAGATCCTCTATATACTACACCACACAGGAGAGCTGACAGATCCTCTATATACTACACCACACAGGAGAGCTGACAGATCCTCCATATACTACACAATACAGGAGAGCTGACAGATCCACTATATACTACACCACACAGGAAAGCTGACACATCCTCTATATACTACACGATACAGGAGAGCTGACAGATCCACAATATACTACACCACACAGGAGAGCTGACACATCCTCTATATACTACACCACACAGGAGAGCCGACAGATCCTCTATATACTACACCACACAGGAGAGCTGACACATCCTCTATATACTACACAATACAGGAGAGCTGACAGATCCACTATATACTACACCACACAGGAGAGCTGACAGATCCTCTATATACTACACCACACAGGAGAGCTGACAGATCCTCTATATACTACACCACACAGGAGAGCCGACAGATCCTCTATATACTACACCACACAGGAGAGCTGACATATCCTCTATATACTACACCACACAGGAGAGCTGACAGATCCTCTATATACTACACCACACAGGAGAGCTGACAGATCCTCTATACACTACACCACACAGGAAAGCTGACAGATCCTCTATATGCTACATCACATAGGAGAGCTGACAGATCCTCAATATACTACACAATACAGGAGAGCTGACAGATCCACTATATACTACACCACACAGGAGAGCCGACAGATCCTCTATATACTACACCACACAGGAGAGCTGACACATCCTCTATATACTACACAATACAGGAGAGCTGACAGATCCACTATATACTACACCACACAGGAGAGCTGACAGATCCTCTATATACTACACCACACAGGAGAGCTGACAGATCCTCTATATACTACACCACCCAGGAGAGCTGACAGATCCTCTATATACTACACAATACAGGAGAGCTGACACATCCTCTATATACTACACAATACAGGAGAGCTGACACATCCTCTATATACTACACCACACAGGAGAGCTGACACATCCTCTATATACTACACCACACAGGAGAGCTGACAGATCCTCTATATACTACACCACACAGGAGAGCTGACAGATCCTCTATATACTACACCACACAGGAGAGCTGACAGATCGTCTATATACTACACCACACAGGAGAGCTGACACATCCTCTATATACTACATCACACAGGAGAGCTGACACATCCTCTATATACTACACCACACAGGAGAGCTAACAGGTCCTCTATATACTACACCACACAGGAGAGCTGACAGATCCTCTATATACTACACCACACAGGAGAGCTAACAGATCCTCTATATACTACACCACACAGGAGAGCTGACACATCCTCTATATACTACACCACACAGGAGAGCTGACAGATCCTCTATATACTACACCACACAGGAGAGCTGACAGATCCTCTATATACTACACCACACAGGACAGCTGACAGATCCTCTATATACTACACCACACAGGAGAGCTGACAGATCCTCTATATACTACACAACACAGGAGAGCTGACAGATCCTCTATATACTACACCACACAGGACAGCTGACAGATCCTCTATATACTACACCACACAGGAGAGCTGACAGATCCTCTATATACTACACCACACAGGAGAGCTGACAGATCCTCTATATACTACACCACACAGGAGAGCTGACAGATCCTCTATATACTACACCACACAGGAGAGCTGACAGATCCTCTATATACTACACCACACAGGAGAGCTGACACATCCTCTATATACTACACAATACAGGAGAGCTGACAGATCCACTATATACTACACCACACAGGAGAGCTGACACATCCTCTATATACTACACCACACAGGAGAGCCGACAGATCCTCTATATACTACACCACACAGGAGAGCTGACACATCCTCTATATACTACACAATACAGGAGAGCTGACAGATCCACTATATACTACACCACACAGGAGAGCTGACAGATCCACTATATACTACACCACACAGGAGAGCTGACACATCCTCTATATACTACACAATACAGGAGAGCTGACAGATCCTCTATATACTACACCACACAGGAGAGCCGACAGATCCTCTATATACTACACCACACAGGAGAGCTGACATCCTCTATATACTACACCAAACAGGAGAGCTGACAGATCCTCTATATACTACACCACACAGGAGAGCCGACAAATCCTCTATATACTACACCACACAGGAGAGCTGACATATCCTCTATATACTACACCACACAGGAGAGCTGACAGATCCTCTATATACTACACCACACAGGAGAGCTGACAGATCCTCTATACACTACACCACACAGGAAAGCTGACAGATCCTCTATATGCTACATCACATAGGAGAGCTGACAGATCCTCAATATACTACATCACACAGGAGAGCTGACAGATCCTCTATATACTACACAATACAGGAGAGCTGACAGATCCACTATATACTACACCACACAGGAGAGCCGACAGATCCTCTATATACTACACCACACAGGAGAGCTGACAGATCCAATATATACTACACCACACAGGAGAGCTGACAGATCATCCATATACTACACCACACAGGAGAGCCGAGAGATCCTCTATATACTACACCACACAGGAGAGCTGACACATCCTCTATATACTACACCACACAGGAGAGCTGACAGATCCTCTATATACTACACCACACAGGAGAGCCGTCAGATCCTCTATATACTACACCACACAGGAGAGCTGACAGATCCTCTATATACTACAACACACAGGAGAGCTGACAGATCCACTATTTACTACACCACACAGGAGAGCTGACAGATCCTCTATATACTACACCACACAGGAGAGCTGACAGATCCTCTATATACTACACCACACAGGAGAGCTGATAGATCCACTATTTACGACACCACACAGGAGAGCTGACAGATCCTCTATATACTACACCACACAGGAGAGCTGACAGATCCTCTATATACTACACCACACAGGAGAGCTGACAGATCCACTATATACTACACCACACAGGAGAACCGACAGATCCTCTATATACTACACAATACAGGAGAGCTGACACATCCTCTATATACTACACCACACAGGAGAGCTGACAGATCCACTATATACTACACCACACAGGAGAACCGACAGATCCTCTATATACTACACAATACAGGAGAGCTGACACATCCTCTATATACTACACCACACAGGAGAGCTGACAGATCCTCTATATACTACACAATACAGGAGAGCTGACACATCCTCTATATACTACACCACACAGGAGAGCTGACAGATCCTCTATATACTACACAATACAGGAGAGCTGACACATCCTCTATATACTACACCACACAGGAGAACCGACAGATCCTCTATATACTACACCACACAGGAGAGCTGACAGATCCTCTATATACTACACCACACAGGAGAGCTGACACATCCTCTATATACTACACCACACAGGAGAGCTGACAGATCCACTATATACTACACCACACAGGAGAGCTGACAGATCCACTATATACTTCACCACACAGGAGAGCTGACAGATCCTCTATATACTACACCACATAGGAGAGCTGACAGATCCTCTATATACTACACCACACAGGAGAGCTGACACATCCTCTATTTACTACACCACACAGGAGAGCTGACAACTCTCTGGTATCTTCCAGTCACCTCCAGAGCTGCAGTCACTATTCTGATGTTACATCGTGTCTTATCCTCCAGTCACCTCCAGAGCTGCAGTCACTATTCTGATGTTACATCAGCTCTTATCCTCCACTCACCTCCAGAGCTGCACTCACTATTCTACTGTTACATCGTGTCTTATCCTCCAGTCACCTACAGAGCTGCACTCACCATTCAGCTGTGATATTATGTCTTATCATCCAGTCACCTCCAGAGCTGCAGTTACTATTCTGATGTTACATCAGCTCTTATCCTCCAGTCACCTCCAGAGCTGCACTCACCATTCTGCTGTTACATCGTGTCTTATCCTCCAGTCACCCACAGAGCTGTAGTTTCTATTCTGCTGATACATCAGGTCTTATCCTCCAGTCACCTCCAGAGCTACAGTCACTATTCTGCTGTTACATCATGTCTTATCCTCCAGTCATCTCCAGAGCTGCGATAACTATTCCGCTGTTATATCATGTCTTATCCTCCAGTCACCTGCAGATCTGCACTCTCTATTCTGCTGTTACATCATGTCTTACCCTCCAGTCACCTCCAGAGCTGAAGTGTCTATTCTGCTGTTACATCATATCTTATCCTCCAGTCACCTCCAGAGCTGCAGTCACTATTCTGCTATTACATCGTGTCTTATCCTCCAGTCACCTCAAGAGCTGCAGTCAATATTCTGCTGTTACATCATGTCTTGTCCTCCAGTTACCTCCAGAGCTGCACTCACTATTATGCTGTTACTTCATGTCTTATCCTCCAGTCACCTCCAGAGCTGCACTCACTATTCTGCTGTTACATCGTGTCTTATCCTCCAGTCACCTCCAGAGCTGCAGTCACTATTCTGCTGTTACATCGTGTCTTCTCCTCCAGTCACCTCCAGAGCTGCAGTCACTATTCTGCTGTTAGTTCGTGTCTTATCCTCCAGTCACCTCAAGAGCTGTAGTCACTGTTCTGCTGTTACATAGTGTCTTAACCTCCAGACACCTCCAGAGCTGCACTCACTATTCTGCTGTTACATCGTGTCTTATCCTTCAGACACCTCCAGAGCTGCACTCACTATTCTGCTGTTACATCGTTTCTTATCCTTCAGACACCTCCAGAGTTGCAGTCACTATTCTACTGTTACATCGTGTCTTATCCTCCAGTCACCTCCAGAGCTGCAGTCACTATTCTGCTGTTACATCATATCTTATCCTCCAGTCACCTCCGGAGCTGTAGTCTCTATTCTGCTGTTACATCAGGCCTTATCCTCCAGTCACCTCCAGAGCTGCAGTCACTATTCTGCTGTTACATCATGTCTTATCCTCCAGAGCTGCAGTCACTATTCTGCTGTTACATCGTGTCTTATCCGCCAGTCACCTCCAGAGCTGTAGTCACTATTCTGCTATTACATCGTGTCTTATCCTCCAGTCACCTCCAGAGCTGCAGTCTCTTTTCTGCTGTTACATCATGTCTTATCCTCCAGTCACCTCCAGAGCTGCAGTCTCTATTCTACTGTTACATCGTGTCTTATCCTCCAGTCACCTCCAGAGCTGCACTCACTATTCTGCTGTTACATCATGTCTTATCCTCCAGTCACCTCAAGGGCTGCACTCACTATTCTGCTGTTACATCGTGTCTTATCCTCCTGTCACTTCCAGAGCTGCACTCACTATTCTGCTGTTACATTATGTCTTATCCTACTGTCACCTCCAGAGCTGCTGTTACACCATGTCTTATCCTCCATTCATCTCCAGAGCTGCAGTCACTATTCTGCTGTTACATCGTGTCTTATCCTCCAGCCACCTCCAAAGCTGCACTCAATTTTCTGCTGTTATATCGTGTCTTATCCTCCAGTCACATCCAGAGCTGCACTCACTATTCTGCTATTATTTCATGTTTTATCCTCCAGTTACCTCCAGAGCTGCACTCACTATTCTGCTGTTACATCGTGTCTTATCCTACAGACACCTCCAGAGCTGCAGTGACTATTCTGCTGTTACATTATGTATTATCATCCAGTCACCTCCAGAGCTGTAGTCACTATTCTGCTGTTACACCATGTATTATCCTCCAGTCACCTCCAGAGCTGCAGTCACTATTCTGTTCTTACAACATGTCTTATGCTCCAGTCTCCTCCACAGCTGCACTCACTATTCTGCTGTTATATCATGTTTTATCCGCCAGTCACCTCCAGAGCTGCACTCACTATTCTGCTGTTACATCATATCTTATTCTCCAGTCACCTTCAGAGCTGCAGTCACTTTTCTGCTGTTACATCGTGTCTTATCCTCCAGTCACCTCCAGTGCTGCACTCACTATTCTGCTGTTACATCGTGTCTTATCCTCCAGTCACCTCCAGAGCTGCAGTCACTATTCTGCTGTTACATCATGTTTTATCCTCCAGTCACCTCCAGAGCTGCACTCACTATTCTGCTGTTACATCGTGTCTTATCCTCCAGTCACCTCCAGAGTTGCAGTCACTATTCTGCTGTTACATTGTGTCTTATCCTCCAGTCACCTCCAGACCTGCAGTGACTATTCTGCTGTTAGTTCGTGTCTTATCCTCCAGTCACCTCAAGAGCTGCAGTCACTATTCTACTATTATTTCATGTCTTATCCTCCAGTTACCTCCAAAGCTGTAGTCACTATTCTACTGTTACATCGTATCTTATCCTCCAGTCACCTCCAGAGCTGCAGTCACTATTCTGTTGTTACAACACGTCTTATGCTCCAGTCACCTCCAGAGCTGCACTCACTATTCTGCTGTTACATCATATCTTATCCTCCAGTCACCTCCAGAGCTGTAGTCACTATTCTGCTGTTACACCATGTATTATCCTCCAGTCACCTCCACAGCTGGACTCACTATTCTGCTGTTATATCATGTTTTATCCGTCAGTCACCTCCAGAGCTGCACTCAATATTCTGCTATTTCATCGTGTCTTATCCTCCTGTCACCTCCAGAGCTGCAATCACTATTCTGCTGTTACATCAGGTCTTATCCTCCAGTCACCTCCAGAGCTGTAGTTTTTTTTCTGCTATTACATCAAGTCTTATTCTCCAGTCACCTCCAGAGCTGCACTCATTGTTCTGCTGTTACATCATGTCTTATCCTCGAGTCACCTCCAGAGCTGCATTCGCTTTTCAGCTGTTATATCGTGTCTTATCCTCCAGTCACGTCAGGAGCTGCAGTCACTTTTCAGCTGTTACATCGTGTCTTATCCTCCAGTTACCTCCAGAGCTGCAGTCACTATTCTGCTGTTACATCGTGTCTTATCCTCCAGTCACCTCCAGAGCTACACTCACTATTCTGCTGTTACATCATGTCTTATCCTCCAGTCACCTCAAGTGCTGCACTCACTATTCTGCTGTTACATCGTGTCTTATCCTCCTGTCACCTCCAGAGCTGCTGTTACACCATGTCTTATCCTCCAGTCATCTCCAGAGCTGCAGTCACTATTCTGCTGTTACATCGTGTGTTTCCTCCAGTCGCCTCCAAAGCTGCACTCAATATTCTTCTTTTACATCATGTCTTATCCTCCAGTCACCTCCAGAGCTGCAGTCACTCTTCTGCTGTTGCAAACTGTCTTATACTCCAGCCACCTCCAGAGCTGCAGTCACTATTCTGCTGTTACATCAAGTCTTATCCTCCAGTCACCTCCAGAGCTGCAGTCACTATTCTGCTGTTACATCGTGTCTTATCCTCCAGTCACATCCAGAGCTGCACTCACTATTCTGCTATTATTTCATGTCTTATCCTCCAGTCACCTCCAGAGCTGCAGTCACTATTCTGCTGTTACAACACGTCTTATCCTCCAGTTTCCTCCAGAGCTGCACTCACTATTCTGCTGTTACATCGTGTCTTATCCTCCAGTCACCTCCAGAGCTGCAGTCACTATTCTGCTGTTACATCGTGCCTTATCCTCCAGTCACCTCCAGAGCTGCAGTCACTATTCTGCTGTTGCATCATGTCTTATCCTCCAGTCACCTCCAGAGCTGTAGTCTCTATTCTGCTGTTACATCAGGTCTTATCCTCCAGAGCTGCAGTCTCTATTCTGCTCTTACATCGTGTATTATTCTCCAGTCACCTCAAGGGCTGCACTCACTATTCTGCTGTTACATCGTGTCTTATCCTCCAGTCACCTCAAGGGCTGCACTCACTATTCTGCTGTTACATCGTGTCTTATCCTCCTGTCACCTCCAGAGCTGCTGTTACACCATGTCTTATCCTCCAGTCATCTCCAGAGCTGCAGTTACTATTCTGCTGTTAAATCGTGTCTTTTCCTCCAGCCACCTCCAAAGCTGCACTCAGTATTCTGCTGTTACATCATGTCTTATCCTCCAGCCACCTCCACAGCTGCAGTCACTATTCTGCTGTTACATCAAGTCTTATCCTCCAGTCACCTCCAGAGCTGCTGTCACTAATCTGCTGTTAGTTCGTGTCTTATCCTCCAGTCACCTCAAGAGCTGAAGTCACTATTCTGCTGTTACATCGTGTCTTATCCTCTAGTCTCATCCAGAGCTGCACTCACTATTCTGCTATTATTTCATGTCTTATCCTCCAGTCACCTCAAGAGCTGCACTCACTATTCTGCTGTTACATCGTGTCTTATCCTCCAGTCACCTCCAGATCTGTAGTCACTGTTCTGCTGTTACATCTTATCTTTTCCTCCAGTCACGTCCAGAGCTGCACTCACTATTCTGCTGTTACATCATGTTTTATCCGCCTGTCTCCTCCAGAGCTGCACTCACTATTCTGCTGTTACATCCTGTCTTATACTCCACTCACCTCCAGAGCTGCAGTCACTATTCTGCTGTTACATCGTGTCTTATCCTCCTGTCACCTCCAGAGCTGCCCTCACTGTTCTGCTGTTACATCAGGTCTTATCCTCCAGTCACCTCCAGAGCTGCAGTCACTATTCTGCTGTTACATCGTGTTTTATCCTCCAGCCACCTCCAGAGCTGCAGTCACTATTCTGCTGTTACATCAGGTCTTATCCTCCAGTCACCTCCGGAGCTTCAGTCACTATTCTGATGTTACATCAGCTGTTATCCTCCACTCACCTCCAGAGCTGCACTCACTATTCTGTTACATCGTGTGTTATCCTCCAGTCACCTCCAGAGCTGCACTCAACATTCTGCTGTTACAACGTGTCTTATCCTCCAGTCACCTACAGAGCTGCTCTCACCATTCTGCTGTGATATTATGTCTTATCATCCATTCACCTCCAGAGCTGCACTCACTATTCTGCTGTTACATCGTGTCTTATCCTCCTGTCACCTCCAGAGCTGCACTCACTATTCTGCTTTTACATCCTGTCTTATCCTCCTGTCACTTCCAGAGCTGCAGTCACTATTCTGCTGTTACATCCTGTCTTAACCTCCAGTCACCTCCAGAGCTGCACTTACCATAATGCTGTTACTTCGTGTATTATCCTCCAGTCACCTCCAGAGCTGTAGTCACTATTCTGCTGTTACATCATGTCTTAGCCTCCAGACACCTCCAGAGGTTACAGTCACTATTCTGCTGTTTCATGACATCTTATCCTCCAGTTACCTCCAGAGCTGCAGTCACTATTCTGCTGTTACATCGTGTCTTATCCTCCAGTCACCTCCAGAGGTTACAGTCACTATTCTGCTGTTTCATGACATCTTATCCTCCAGTTACCTCCAGAGCTGCAGTCACTATTCTGCTGTTACATCAAGTCTTATCCTCCAGTCACCTCCAGAGCTGCACTCACTATTCTGCTGTAACATTGTGTCTTATCCTCCAGTCACCTCCACAGCTGCAGTCACTACTCTGCTGTTATGTCATATCTTATCCTCCAGTCAACTCAATAGCTGCTGTCACTATTCTGCTGTTACATTATGTCTTATCCTCCAGTCACCTCCAGAGCTGCACTCACTATTCTGCTGATACAATGTGTCTTATCCGCCAGCCACCTCCAGAGCCGCACTCCCTAATCTTCTGTTACATCGTGTCTTATCCGCCAGTCACCTCCAAAGCTGCAGTCACTATTCTGCTGTTACATCGTGTCTTATCCTCCAGTCACCTCCAGAGCTGCAGTCACTATTCTGCTGTTTCATGACATCTTATCCTCCAGTCACCTCCAGACCTGAACGCACTATTCTGCTTTTACATCGTGTCTTATCCTCCAGTCACCTCCAGAGCTGCACTCACTATTCTGCTGTTACATCGTGTCTTATCCTCCAGTCACCTTCAGCGCTGCACTCACTATTCTGCTGTAACATCGTGTCTTAACCTCCAGTCACCTCCAGAGCTGCACTCCCTATTCTGCTGTTACAATGTGTCTTATCCGCCAGCCACCTCCAGAGCTGCACTCCCTATTCTTCTGTTACATTGTGTCTTATCCGCCAGCCACCTCTAGAGCTGCACTCAATATTCTGCTGTTACATCATGTCTTATCCTCCAGACACCTCCAGAGCTGCACTCACTATTCTGCCGTTACATCGTGTCTTATCTTCCAGTCACCTCCAGAGCTGCAGTCACTATTCTGCTGTTACATCGTTTCTTCTCCTCCAACCACCTCCAGAGCTGCAGTCTCTACTGTGCAGTTACATCATGTCTTATCCTCCAGTCATCTCCAGAGCTGTAGTCACTATTCTGCTGTTACATCGTGTCTTATCCTCCAGTCACCTCCAGAGCTGCACTCACTATTCTGATGTTACATGGTGTCTTATCCTCCAGTCACCTCCAGAGCTGCAGTCACTATTCTGCTGTTACATCATGTTTTATCCTCCAGTCACCTCCAGAGCTGCACTCACTATTCTGCTGTTACATCGTGTCTTATCCTCCAGTCACCTCCAGAGTTGCAGTCACTATTCTGCTGTTACATTGTGTCTTATCCTCCAGTCACCTCCAGAGCTGCAGTGACTATTCTGCTGTTAGTTCGTGTCTTATCCTCCAGTCACCTCAAGAGCTGCAGTCACTATTCTACTATTATTTCATGTCTTATCCTCCAGTTACCTCCAGAGCTGTAGTCACTATTCTACTGTTACATCGTATCTTATCCTCCAGTCACCTCCAGAGCTGCAGTCACTATTCTGTTGTTACAACACGTCTTATGCTCCAGTCACCTCCAGAGCTGCACTCACTATTCTGCTGTTACATCATATCTTATCCTCCAGTCACCTCCAGAGCTGTAGTCACTATTCTGCTGTTACACCATGTATTATCCTCCAGTCACCTCCACAGCTGCACTCACTATTCTGCTGCTATGTCATGTTTTATCCGCCAGTCACCTCCAGAGCTGCACTCAATATTCTGCTGTTTCATCGTGTCTTATCCTCCTGTCACCTCCAGAGCTGCAATCACTATTCTGCTGTTACATCAGGTCTTATCCTCCAGTCACCTCCAGAGCTGTAGTTTCTATTCTGCTATTACATCAAGTCTTATTCTCCAGTCACCTCCAGAGCTGCACTCATTGTTCTGCTGTTACATCATGTCTTATCCTCCAGTCACCTCCAGAGCTGCAGTCGCTTTTCAGCTGTTATATCGTGTCTTATCCTCCAGTCACCTGAAGAGCTGCAGTCACTTTTCAGCTGTTACATCGTGTCTTATCCTCCAGTTACCTCCAGAGCTGCAGTCACTATTCTGCTGTTACATCGTGTCTTATCCTCCAGTCACCTCCAGAGCTACACTCACTATTCTGCTGTTACATCATGTCTTATCCTCCAGTCACCTCAAGTGCTGCACTCACTATTCTGCTGTTACATCGTGTCTTATCCTCCTGTCACCTCCAGAGCTGCTGTTACACCATGTCTTATCCTCCAGTCATCTCCAGAGCTGCAGTCACTATTCTGCTGTTACATCGTGTGTTATCCTCCAGTCACCTCCAAAGCTGCACTCAATATTCTTCTTTTACATCATGTCTTATCCTCCAGTCACCTCCAGAGCTGCAGTCACTCTTCTGCTGTTGCAACCTGTCTTATCCTCCAGCCACCTCCAGAGCTGCAGTCACTATTCTGCTGTTGCATCAAGTCTTATCCTCCAGTCACCTCCAGAGCTGCAGTCACTATTCTGCTGTTACATCGTGTCTTATCCTCCAGTCACATCCAGAGCTGCACTCACTATTCTGCTATTATTTCATGTCTTATCCTCCAGTCACCTCCAGAGCAGCAGTCACTATTCTGCTGTTACAACACGTCTTATCCTCCAGTTTCCTCCAGAGCTGCACTCACTATTCTGCTGTTACATCGTGTCTTATCCTCCAGTCACCTCCAGAGCTGCAGTCACTATTCTGCTGTTACATCGTGCCTTATCCTCCAGTCACCTCCAGAGCTGCAGTCACTATTCTGTTGTTGCATCATGTCTTATCCTCCAGTCACCTCCAAAGCTGTAGTCTCTATTCTGCTGTTACATCAGGTCTTATCCTCCAGAGCTGCAGTCTCTATTCTGCTCTTACATCGTGTATTATTCTCCAGTCACCTCCAGAGCTGCACTCACTTTTCTGCTGTTACATCGTGTCTTATCCTCCAGTCACCTCAAGGGCTGGACTCACTATTCTGCTGTTACATCGTGTCTTATCCTCCTGTCACCTCCAGAGCTGCTGTTACACCATGTCTTATCCTCCAGTCATCTCCAGAGCTGCAGTCACTATTCTGCTGTTAAATCGTGTCTTTTCCTCCAGCCACCTCCAAAGCTGCATTCAGTATTCTGCTGTTACATCATGGCTTATCCTCCAGCCACCTCCACAGCTGCAGTCACTATTCTGCTGTTACATCAAGTCTTATCCTGCAGTCACCTCCAGAGCTGCAGTCACTAATCTGCTGTTAGTTCGTGTCTTATCCTCCAGTCACCTCAAGAGCTGCAGTCACTATTCTGCTGTTACATCGTGTCTTATCCTCTAGTCTCATCCAGAGCTGCACTCACTATTCTGCTATTATTTCATGTCTTATCCTCCAGTCACCTCAAGAGCTGCACTCACTATTCTGCTGTTACATCGTGTCTTATCCTCCAGTCACCTCCAGATCTGTAGTCACTGTTCTGCTGTTACATCTTATCTTTTCCTCCAGTCACGTCCAGAGCTGCACTCACTATTCTGCTGTTACATCATGTTTTATCCCCCTGTCTCCTCCAGAGCTGCACTCACTATTCTGCTGTTACATCCTGTCTTATACTCCACTCACCTCCAGAGCTGCAGTCACTATTCTGCTGTTACATCGTGTCTTATCCTCCTGTCACCTCCAGAGCTGCCCTCACTGTTCTGCTGTTACATCAGGTCTTATCCTCCAGTCACCTCCAGAGCTGCTGTCACTATTCTGCTGTTACATCGTGTTTTATCCTCCAGCCACCTCCAGAGCTGCAGTCACTATTCTGCTGTTACATCAGGTCTTATCCTCCAGTCACCTCCAGAGCTTCAGTCACTATTCTGATGTTACATCAGCTGTTATCCTCCACTCACCTCCAGAGCTGCACTCACTATTCTGTTACATCGTGTGTTATCCTCCAGTCACCTCCAGAGCTGCAATCAACATTCTGCTGTTACGTGTCTTATCCTCCAGTCACCTACAGAGCTGCTCTCACCATTCTGCTGTGATATTATGTCTTATCATCCATTCACCTCCAGAGCTTCACTCACTATTCTGCTGTTACATCGTGTCTTATCCTCCTGTCACCTCCAGGGCTGCACTCACTATTCTGCTTTTACATCCTGTGTTATCCTCCTGTCACTTCGAGAGCTGCAGTCACTATTCTGCTATTATATCCTGTCTTAACCTCCAGTCACCTCCAGAGCTGCACTTACCATAATGCTGTTACATCGTGTCTTATCCTCCAGTCACCTCCAGAGCTGTAGTCACTATTCTGCTGTTACATCATGTCTTAGCCTCCAGACACCTCCAGAGATGCACTGACTATTCTGCTGTTACATCGTGTCTTATCCTCCAGTCACCTCCAGAGGTTACAGTCACTATTCTGCTGTTTCATGACATCTTATCCTCCAGTTACCTCCAGAGCTGCAGTCACTATTCTGCTGTTGCATCAAGTCTTATCCTCCAGTCACCTCCAGAGCTGCAGTCACTATTCTGCTGTTACATTATGTCTTATCCTCCAGTCACCTCCAGAGCTGCACTCACTATTCTGCTGTTACAATGTGTCTTATCCGCCAGCCACCTCCAGAGCTGCACTCCCTAATCTTCTGTTACATCGTTTCTTATCCGCCAGTCACCTCCAAAGCTGCAGTCACTATTCTGCTGTTACATCGTGTCTTATCCTCCAGTCACCTCCAGAGCTGCAGTCACTATTCTGCTGTTTCATGACATCTTATCCTCCAGTCACCTCCAGACCTGAACGCACTATTCTGCTTTTACATCGTGTCTTATCCTCCAGTCACCTCCAGAGCTGCACTCACTATTCTGCTGTTACATCGTTTCTTATCTTCCAGTCACCTCCATTGCTGCAGTCACTATTCTGCTGTTACATCGTGTCTTATCCTCCAGTCACCTCCCGAGCTGCAGTCACTATTCTGCTGTTACATCGTGTCTTATCTTCCAGTCACCTCCAGAGCTGCACTCACTATTCTGCTGTAACATCGTGTCTTAACCTCCAGTCACCTCCAGAGCTGCACTTACCATACTGCTGTTACATCGTATCTTATCCTCCAGTCACCTCCAGAGTTGCAGTCACTATTCTGCTGTTACATCATGTCTTATCCCCCAGTCACCTCCAGTGCTGCACTCACTATTCTGCTGTAACATCGTGTCTTAACCTCCAGTCACCTCCAGAGCTGCACTTACCATACTGCTGTTACATCGTGTCTTATCTTCCAGTCACCTCCAGAGCTGCACTCACTATTCTGCTGTAACATCGTGTCTTAACCTCCAGTCACCTCCAGAGCTGCACTTACCATACTGCTGTTACATCGTATCTTATCCTCCAGTCACCTCCAGAGTTGCAGTCACTATTCTGCTGTTACATCGTGTCTTATCCTCCAGTCACCTCCCGAGCTGCAGTCACTATTCTGCTGTTACATCGTGTCTTATCTTCCAGTCACCTCCAGAGCTGCACTCACTATTCTGCTGTAACATCGTGTCTTAACCTCCAGTCACCTCCAGAGCTGCACTTACCATACTGCTGTTACATCGTATCTTATCCTCCAGTCACCTCCAGAGCTGCAGTCACTATTCTGCTGTTACGTCATGTCTTATCCTCCAGTCACCTCAATAGCTGCGGTCAATATTCTGCTGTTACATTATGTCTTATCTTCCAGTCACCTCCAGAGCTGCACTCACTATTCTGCTGTTACAATGTGTCTTATCCGCCAGCCACCTCCAGAGCCGCACTCCCTAATCTTCTGTTACATCGTGTCTTATCCGCCAGTCACCTCCAAAGCTGCAGTCACTATTCTGCTGTTACATCGTGTCTTATCCTCCAGTCACCTCCAGAGCTGCAGTCACTATTCTGCTGTTTCATGACATCTTATCCTCCAGTCACCTCCAGACCTGAACGCACTATTCTGCTTTTACATCGTGTCTTATCCTCCAGTCACCTCCAGAGCTGCACTCACTATTCTGCTGTTACATCGTGTCTTATCCTCCAGTCACCTTCAGCGCTGCACTCACTATTCTGCTGTTACATCGTTTCTTATCGTCCAGTCACCTCCATTGCTGCAGTCACTATTCTGCTGTTACATCGTGTCTTATCCTCCAGTCACCTCCCGAGCTGCAGTCACTATTCTGCTGTTACATCGTGTCTTATCTTCCAGTCACCTCCAGAGCTGCACTCACTATTCTGCTGTAACATCGTGTCTTAACCTCCAGTCACCTCCAGAGCTGCACTTACCATACTGCTGTTACATCGTGTCTTATCCTCCAGTCACCTCCAGAGTTGCAGTCACTACTCTGCTGGTACATCATGTCTTATCCCCCAGTCATCTCCAGAGCTGTTGTCACTATTCTGCTGTTACGTCATGTCTTATCCTCCAGTCACCTCAATAGCTGCGGTCAATATTCTGCTGTTACATTATGTCTTATCTTCCAGTCATTTCCAGAGTTGCACTCACTATTCTGCTGTTACAATGTGTCTTATCCGCCAGCCACCTCCAGAGCTGCACTCCCTATTCTGCTGTTACAATGTGTCTTATCCGCCAGCCACCTCCAGAGCTGCACTCCCTATTCTTCTGTTACATCGTGTCTTATCCGCCAGCCACCTCTAGAGCTGCACTCAATATTCTGCTGTTACATCATGTCTTATCCTCCAGACACCTCCAGAGCTGCACTCACTATTCTGCCGTTACATCGTGTCTTATCTTCCAGTCACCTCCAGAGCTGCAGTCACTATTCTGCTGTTACATCGTTTCTTCTCCTCCAACCACCTCCAGAGCTTCAGTCTCTACTCTGCAGTTACATCATGTCTTATCCTGCAGTCATCTCCAGAGCTGTAGTCACTATTCTGCTGTTACATCGTGTTTTATCCTCCAGTCACCTCCAGAGCTGCAGTCACTATTCTGATGTTACATCCTGTCTTATCCTCCAGTCACCTCCAGAGCTGCAGTCACTATTCTGATGCTACATCCTGTCTTATCATCCAGTCACCTCCAGAGCTGCAGTCACTATTCTGCTGTTACATCATGCCTTATCCTCCAGACACCTACAGACCTGCGGTCACTATTCTGCTGTTACATCATGTCTTATCCTCCAGTCATCTCCAGAGCTGTAGTCACTATTCTGCTTTTACGTCATGTCTTATCCTCCAGAGCTGCAGTCCCTATTCTGCTGTTACATCGTGTGTTATCCTCCAGTCACCTCCAGAGCTGCAGTCACTCTTCTGCTGTTACATCGTGTCTTATCCTCCAGTCACCTCCAGAGCTGCAGTCACTCTTCTGCTGTTACATCGTGTCTTATCCTCCAGTCACCTCCAGAGCTGCTGTCACTATTCTGCTGTTACATCGTGTCTTTTCCTCCAGCCACTTCCAGAGCTGCTATCAAAATTCTGCTGTTACATCATGTCTTATCCTCCAGTCACCTCCAGAGCTGCAGTCACTCTTCTGCTGTTACATCGTGTCTTATCCTCCAGTCACCTCCAGAGCTGCTGTCACTATTCTGCTGTTACATCGAGTCTTATCCTCCAGTCACCTCCAGAGCTGCAGTCACCATTCTGCTGTTACTTCCTGTCTTATCCTCCAGTCACCTCCAGAGCTGCAGTCACTATTCTGCTGTTACATCCTGTCTTATCCTCCAGTCATCTCCAGAGCTGTAGTCACTATTCTGCTGTTACGTCATGTCTTATCCTCCAGTCACCTCCAGAGCTGCACTCACTATTCTGCTGTTACATCGTGTCTTATCCTCCAGCCACCTCCGGAGCTGCACTCACTATTCTGCTCTTACATCATGTCTTATCCTCCAGTCATCTCAATAGCTGCGCTCACTATTCTGCTGTTACATTCTGTATTATCCGCCAGCCACCTCCAGAGCTGCACTCACTATTCTGCTGTTACATCTTGTCTTATCCGCCAGTCACCTCTAGAGCTGCACTCACTATTCTGCTGTTACATCAGGTCTTATCCTCCGTTCACCTCCAGAGCTGCACTCACTATTCTGCTGTTACATCGTGTCTTATCTTCCAGTCACCTCCAGAGCTGCAGTCACTATTCTGCAGTTACATCGTGTCTTATTCTCCAGCCACCTCCAGAGCTGCAGTCACTATTCTGCTGTTACATCAGGTTTATCCTCCAGTCACCTCCAGAGCTGCAGTCACTATTATGCTATTACATCAGGTCTTATCCTCCAGTTACCTCCAGAGCTGCAGTCACTATTCTGCTGTTACATTGTATCTTATCCTCCAGTCACCTCCAGAGCTGTAATCACTATTCTGCTGTTACATCGTGTTTTATCCTCCAGTCACCTCCAGAGCTGCAGACACTATACTGCTGTTACATCGTGTCTTATCCTCCAGTCACCTTCAGAACTGCACTCACTATTCTGCTGTTACATCGTGTCTTAACCTCCAGTCACCTCCAGAGCTGCACTCACCATTCTGCTGTTACATTGTGTCTTATCCTCCAGTCACCTCCAGAGCTGCAGTCACTATTCTGGTGTAACATCATGTCTTATCCTCGAGCCACCTTCCAGAGCTGCGGTCACTATTCTGCTGTTACATTATGTCTTATCCTCCAGTTACCTCCAGAGCTGTAGTCACTATTCTGCTGTTACATCATGTCTTATCCTCTAGTTACCTCCAAAGCTGCACTCACTATTCTGCTGTTACATCGTGACTTATCCTCCAGTCACCTCCAGAGCTTCAGTCTCTATTCTGCTGTTACATCATGTCTTATCCTCCAGTCACCTCCAGAGCTGCAGTCACTTTTCTGCTGTTACATCGTATCTTATCCTCCAGTCACCTCCAGAGCTGCAGTTACTATTCTGCTGTTACATCATGTCTTATCCTCCAGTCACCTCCAGAGCTGCACTCACTATTCTGCTGCTACATCAGGTCTTATCCTCCAGTCACCTCCAGAGCTGCAGTCACTATTCAGTTGTTACATCTTGTCTTATCCTCCAGTCACCTCCAGAGCTGCAATCACTATTCTGCTTTTACATCATGTCTAATCCTCCAGTCACCTCCAGAGCTGCATTCACTCTTCTGCTGTTACATCGTGTCTTATCCTCCAGTCACCTCCAGAGCTGCAGTCACTATTCTGCTGTTACATCGAGTCTTATCCTCCAGTCACCACAAGAGCTGCACTCACTATTCTGCTGTAACATCGTGTCTTAACCTCCAATCACCTCCAGATCTGCACTTACCATACTGCTGTTACCTTGTGTCTTATCCTCCAGAGCTGTAGTCACTATTCTGCTGTTACAATGTGTCTTATCCGCCAGCCAACTCCAGAGCTGCACACACTATTCTGCTGTTACATCGTGTCTTATCCGCCAGCCACCTCTAGAGCTGCACTCACTATTCTGCTGTTACAAACGTGTCTTATCCTCCAGTCACCTCCAGAGCTGCAGTCACTATTCTGCTGTTACTTCATGTCTTATCCTCCAGTCACCTCCTGAGCTGCACCCACTATTCTGCTGTTACATCGTGTCTTATCCTCCAGTCACCTCCAGAGCTGCAGTCACTACTCTGCTGTTACATCATGTCTTATCCTCCAGTCATCTCCAGAGCTGTAGTCACTATCCTGCTGTTACATCATATCTTATCCTCCAGTCACCTCCAGAGCTGCACTCACTATTCTGCTGTTAAAATGTGTCTTAAACGTCAGTCACCTCCAGAGCTGCACTCACTATTCTGCTGTTACATTGTGTCTTATCCTCTTGCCACCTCCGGAGCTGCATTCACTATTCTGCTGTTACATCAGGCCTTATCCTCCAGTCACCTCCAGAGATGCACTCACTATTCTGCTCTTACATCATGTCTTATCCTCCAGTTACCTCCAGAGCTGCAGTCACTATTCTGCTATTACATCAGGTCTTATCCTCCAGCCACCTCCAGAGCTGCACTCACTATTCTGCTCTTACATCATGTCTTATCCTCCAGTTAACTCCAGAGCTGCAGTAACTATTCTGCTGTTACGTCATGTCTTATCCTCCAGTCACCTCAATAGCTGCTCTCACTATTCTGCTGTTACATTATGTCTTATCCTCCAGTCACCTCCAGAGCTGCATTCACTATTCTGCTGTTACATCGTGTCTTATCCGCCAGTCACCTCCAGAGCTGCAGTCACTACTCTGCTGTTACATCATGTCTTATCCTCCAGTCATCTCCAGAGCTGTAGTCACTATTCTGCTGTTACGTCATGTCTTATCCTCCAGTCACCTCCAGAGCTACACTCACTATTCTGCTGTTAAAATGTGTCTTAAACGTCAGTCACCTCCAGAGCTGCACTCACTTTTCTGCTGTTACATTGTGTCTTATCCTCTTGCCACCTCCGGAGCTGCAGTCACTATTCTGCTGTTACATCAGGCCTTATCCTCCAGTCACCTCCAGAGCTGCAGTCACTATTCTGCTATTACATCAGGTCTTATCCTCCAGCCACCTCCAGAGCTGCACTCACTATTCTGCTCTTACATCATGTCTTATCCTCCAGTTACCTCCAGAGCTGCAGTCACTATTCTGCGATTACATCAGGTCTTATCCTCCAGCCACCTCCAGAGCTGCACTCACTATTCTGCTCTTACATCATGTCTTATCCTCCAGTTACCTCCAGAGCTGCAGTCACTATTCTGCTGTTACGTCATGTCTTATCCTCCAGTCACCTCAATAGCTGCTCTCACTATTCTGCTGTTACATTATGTCTTATCCTCCAGTCACCTCCAGAGCTGCATTCACTATTCTGCTGTTACATCGTGTCTTATCCGCCAGTCACCTCTAGAGCTGCACTCACTATTCTGCTGTTACATCATGTCTTATCTTCCAGTCACCTCCAGAGCTGCAGTCACTATTCTGCTGTTACATCAGGTCTTATCCTCCAGTCACCTCCAGAGCTGCAGTCACTAATATGCTATTACATCAGGTCTTATCCTCCAGCCTCCTCCAGAGCTGCACTCAATATTCTGATCTTACATCATGTCTTATCCTCCAGTTACCTCCAGAGCTGCAGTCACTATTCTGATCTTACATCATGTCTTATCCTCCAGTTACCTCCAGAGCTGCAGTCACTATTCTGCTGTTACATCCTGTCTTATCCTCCAGTCACTTCCGGAGCTGCACTCACTATTCTGCTGTTACATTGTGTCTTATCCTCCAGTCACCTCCAGAGCTGTAATCACTATTCTGCTGTTACATCGTGTTTTATCCTCCAGTCACCTACAGAGCTGCGGTCACTATTCTGCTGTTACATTATGTCTTATCCTCCAGTTACCTCCAGAGCTGCAGTCTCTATTCTGCTTTTATATCATGTCTAATCCTCCAGTCACCTCCAGAGCTGCTTTCACTATTCTACTGTTATATGACATCTTATCCTCCAGTCACCTCCAGAGCTGCATCACTGTTCTGCTGTTACATGACATCTTATCCTCCAGCCACCTCCAGAGCTGCAGTCACTGTTCTGCTGTTACATGACATCTTATCCTCCAGCCACCTCCAGAGCTGCTGTCACTATTCTGCTGTTACATTATGTCTTATCCTCCAATTACCTCCAGAGCTGCAGTTACTATTCTGCTGTTACATCATGTCTTATCCTCCAGTCACCTCCAGAGCTGCAGTCACTATTCTGCTGTTACATCGTGTCTTATCCTCCAGTCACCTCCAGAGCTGCATTCACTATTCTACTGTTACATGACATCTTATCCTCCAGTCACCTCCAGAGCTGCACTAAGTATTCTGCTGTTACTTCGTGTCTTATCCTCCTGTCACCTCCAGATCTGCACTCACTATTCTGCTGTTACATCTTGTCCTATCCTCCAGTCACCTCCATAGCTGCACTCACTATTCTGCTGTTACATCGTGTCTTATCCTCCAGTCACCTCCAGAGCTGCACTCACTGTTCTGCTGTTACATCGTGTCTTATCCTCCAGTCACCTGCAGAGCTGCAGTCACTATTCTGCTGTAACATCGTGTCATATCCTCCATTCACCTCCAGAGCTGCACTTACCATTCTGCTGTTATATTGTGTCTTATCCTCCAGTCACCTCCAGAGCTGTAGTCACTATTTTGCTGTTACATCATGTCTTATCCTCCAGACACCTCCAGAGCTGCAGTCACATTTCTGCTGTTACATCGTGTCTTATCCTCCAGTCACCTCCAGAGCTGCAGTCACTATTCTGCTGTTACATCATGTCTTATCCTCCAGTTACTTCCAGAGCTGCACTCGCTATTCTGCTGTTACATCGTGTCTTATCCTCCAGTCACCTCCAGAGCTGCAGTTACTATTCTGCTGTAATATCGTGTCTTATCCTCCAGTCAACTCCAGAGCTGTAGTCACTATTCTGCTGTTACATCGTGTCTTATCCTCCAGTCACCCCAAGAGCTGCACTCACTATTCTGCTGTTACATCTTGTCTTCTCCTCCAGTCACCTACAGAGCTGAAGTCTCTATTCTGCTGTTACATCATGTCTTATCCTGCAGTCACCTCCAGAGCTGTAGTCTCTATTCTGCTGTTACATCAGTACTTATCCTCCATTCACCTCCAGAGCTGCACTCACTATTCTGCTGTAACATCATGTTTTATCTGCCAGTCACCTCCAGAGCTGCACTCACTATTCTGCTGTTACATCGTGTCTCATCCTCCAGTCACCTCCAGAGCTGCAATAACTATTCTGTTGTTACATCATGTCTTATCCTCCAGTCACCTCCAGAGGTGCAGTCACTATTCTGCTGTTACATCATGTCTTATCCTCCAGTCACCTCCAGAGCTGCACTCACTATTCTGTTGTTACATCATGTCTTATCCTCCTGTCACCTCCAGAGCTGCAGTCACTATTCTGCTGTTACTTCATGTCTTATCCTTCAGTCAACTCCAGAGCTGTAGTCTCTATTCTGCTGTTACATCAGGTCTTATCCTCCATTCACCTCCAGAGCTGCAGTCACTATTCTGCTGTAACATCACGCCTTATCTTCCAGTCACCTCCAGATCTGCACTCACTATTCTGCAGTTACATCGTGTCTTATCCTCCAGTCACCTCCAGATCTGCACTCACCATTCTGCTGTTACATTTTGTCTTATCCTCCAGTTACCTCCAGAGCTGCGGTCACTATTCTGCTGTAACATCACGCCTTATCTTCCAGTCACCTCCAGATCTGCACTCACTATTCTGCAGTTACATCGTGTCTTATCCTCCAGTCACCTCCAGATCTGCACTCACCATTCTGCTGTTACATTTTGTCTTATCCTCCAGTTACCTCCAGAGCTTCAGTCACTATTCTGCTTTTACATCGTGTCTTATCCTCCATTTACCTCCAGAGCTGCCATTACTATTCTGCTGTTACATCATGTCTTATCCTCCAGTCACCTCCAGAGCTGCACTTAATATTCTGCTGTTACATCATCTCTTATACTCCAGTCACCTCCAGAGCTGCATTCTCTATTCTGCTCTTACATCATGTCTTATCCTCCAGTCACCTCCAGAGCTGCAGTAACTATTCTGCTGTTACATCGTGTCTTATCCTCCTGTTACCTCCAGAGCTGCAGTCACTATTCTGCTGTTACATCATGGCTTATCCTCCACTCACCTCCAGAGCTGTGGTCACAATTCTGCTGTTACATCAGGTCTTATCCTCCAGTCACCTCCAGAGCTGTAGTCACTATTCTGCTGTTACATCAGGTCTTATCCTCCAGTCGCCTCTAGAGCTGCAGTCTCTATTCTGCTGTTACATCATGTCTTATCCTGTAGTCACCTCCAGAGCTGCAGTCACTTTTCTGCTGTTACATCGTGTCTTATCCTCCAGCCACCTCCAGAGCTGCACTCACTATTCTGCTGTTACATCGTGTCTCATCCTCCAGTCACCTCCAGAGCTGCAATAACTATTCTGTTGTTACATCATGTCTTATCCTCCAGTCACCTCCAGACGTGCAGTCACTATTCTGCTGTTACATCATGTCTTATCCTCCAGTCACCTCCAGAGCTGCACTCACTATTCTGTTGTTACTTCATGTCTTATCCTCCAGTCAACTCCAGACGTGCAGTCACTATTCTGCTGTAACATCACGCCTTATCCTCCAGTCACCTCCAGAGCTGCACTCACTATTCTGCTTTTACATTGTCTTATCCTCCAGTCACCTCCAGAGCTGCAGTTACTATTCTGCTGTTACATCGTGTCTTATCCTCCAGTCACCTCCAGAGCTGCATTCACTATTCTACTGTTACATGACATCTTATCCTCCAGTCACCTCCAGACCTGCACTCACTATTCTGCTGTTACATCGTGTCTTATCCTCCAGTCACCTCCAGAGCTGCACTCACTATTCTGCTGTTACATCGTGTCTTATACTCCAGTGCTGCAGTCACTGTTCTGCTGTTACATCGTGTCTTATCCTCCAGTCACCTCCAGAGCTGCACTCACTGTTCTGCTGTTACATGACATCTTATCCTCCAGCCACCTCCAGAGCTGCTGTCACTATTCTGCTGTTACATTATGTCTTATCCTCCAATTACCTCCAGAGGTGCAGTTACTATTCTGCTGTTACATCGTGTCTTATCCTCCAGTCACCTCCAGAGCTGCATTCACTATTCTACTGTTGCATGACATCTTATCCTCCAGTCACCTCCAGAGCTGCACTAAGTATTCTGCTGTTACTTCGTATCCTATCCTCCAGTCACCTCCAGAGCTGCAGTCACTTTTCTGCTGTTACATCGTGTCTTATCCTCCAGCCTCCTACAGAGCTGCACTCACTATTCTGCTGTTACATCGTGTCTTATCCTCCAGTGCTGCAGTCACTGTTCTCCTGTTACATCGTGTCTTATCCTCCAGTCACCTCCAGAGCTGCACTCACTGTTCTGCTGTTACATCATGTCTTATCCTCCAGTCATCTGCAGAGCTGCAGTCACTATTCTGCTGTTACATTGTGTCTTATCCTCCAGTCACCTCCAGAGCTGTAGTCACTATTTTGCTGTTACATCGTGTCTTATCCTTCAGTCACCTCCAGAGCTGCAGTCACTTTTCTGCTGTTACATCGTGTCTTATCCTCCAGTCACCTCCAGAGCTGCAGTCACTATTCTGCTGTTACATCATGTCTTATCCTCCAGTTACTTCCAGAGCTGCACTTGCTATTCTGCTGTTATATCGTGTCTTATCCTCCAGTCACCTCCAGAGCTGCAGTTACTATTCTGCTGTAACATCATGTTTTATCTGCCAGTCACCTCCAGAGCTGCACTCACTATTCTGCTGTTACATCGTGTCTCATCCTCCAGTCACCTCCATAGCTGCAATAACTATTCTGTTGTTACATCATGTCTTATCCTCCAGTCACCTCCAGAGGTGCAGTCACTATTCTGCTGTTACATCATGTCTTATCCTCCAGTCACCTCCAGAGCTGCACTCACTATTCTGTTGTTACATCATGTCTTATCCTCCTGTCACCTCCAGAGCTGCAGTCACTATTCTGCTGTTACTTCATGTCTTATCCTTCAGTCAACTCCAGAGCTGTAGTCTCTATTCTGCTGTTACATCAGGTTTTATACTCCAGTCACCTCCAGAGCTGCACTCACCATTCTGCTGTTACATTTTGTCTTATCCTCCAGTCACCTCCAGAGCTGCTCTCACTATTCTGCAGTAAAATCAGGTCTTATCCTCCAGTTACCTCCTGAGCTGCAGTCACTATTCTGCTTTTACATCGTGTCTTATCCTCCAGTTACCTCCAGAGCTGCCGTTACTATTCTGCTGTTACATCATGTCTTATCCTCCAGTCACCTCAAGAGCTGCACTTAATATTCTGCTGTTACATGATCTCTTATCCTCCAGTCACCTCCAGAGCTGCACTAACTATTCTGCTGTTACATCGTGTCTTATCCTCCTGTTACCTCCAGAGCTGCAGTCACTATTCTGCTGTTACATCGTGTCTTATCCTCCACTCACCTCCAGAGCTGTGGTCACTATTCTGCTGTTACATCAGGTCTTATCCTCCAGTCACCTCCAGAGCTGTAGTCACTATTCTGCTGTTACATCATGTCTTATCCTGTAGTCACCTCCAGAGCTGCAGTCACTTTTCTGCTGTTACATCGTGTCTTATCCTCCAGCCACCTCCAGAGCTGCACTCACTATTCTGCTGTTACATCGTGTCTCATCCTCCAGTCACCTCCAGAGCTGCAATAACTATTCTGTTGTTACATCATGTCTTATCCTCCAGTCACCTCCAGACGTGCAGTCACTATTCTGCTGTTACATCATGTCTTATCCTCCAGTCACCTCCAGAGCTGCACTCACTATTCTGTTGTTACTTCATGTCTTATCCTCCAGTCAACTCCAGACGTGCAGTCACTATTCTGCTGTAACATCACGCCTTATCCTCCAGTCACCTCCAGAGCTGCACTCACTATTCTGCTTTTACATTGTCTTATCCTCCAGTCACCTCCAGAGCTGCATTCACTATTCTACTGTTACATGACATCTTATCCTCCAGTCACCTCCAGACCTGCACTCACTATTCTGCTGTTACATCGTGTCTTATCCTCCAGTCACCTCCAGAGCTGCACTCACTATTCTGCTGTTACATCGTGTCTTATACTCCAGTGCTGCAGTCACTGTTCTGCTGTTACATCGTGTCTTATCCTCCAGTCACCTCCAGAGCTGCACTCACTGTTCTGCTGTTACATGACATCTTATCCTCCAGCCACCTCCAGAGCTGCTGTCACTATTCTACTGTTACATTATGTCTTATCCTCCAATTACCTCCAGAGCTGCAGTTACTATTCTGCTGTTACATCGTGTCTTATCCTCCAGTCACCTCCAGAGCTGCATTCACTATTCTACTGTTACATGACATCTTATCCTCCAGTCACCTCCAGAGCTGCACTAAGTATTCTGCTGTTACTTCGTATCCTATCCTCCAGTCACCTCCAGAGCTGCAGTCACTTTTCTGCTGTTACATCGTGTCTTATCCTCCAGCCTCCTACAGAGCTGCACTCACTATTCTGCTGTTACATCGTGTCTTATCCTCCAGTCACCTCCAGATCTGCACTCACTATTGTGCTGTTACATCATGTCTTATCCTCCAGTCATCTGCAGAGCTGCAATCACTATTCTGCTGTTACATTGTGTCTTATCCTCCAGTCACCTCCAGAGCTGCAGTCACTTTTCTGCTGTTACATCGTGTCTTATCCTCCAGTCACCTCCAGAGCTGCAGTCACTATTCTGCTGTTACATCATGTCTTTTCCTCCAGTTACTTCCAGAGCTGCACTTGCTATTCTGCTGTTATATCGTGTCTTATCCTACAGTCACCTCCAGAGCTGCAATAACTATTCTGTTGTTACATCATGTCTTATCCTCCAGTCACCTCCAGAGCTGCACTCACTATTCTGCTGTTACATCATGTCTTATCCTCCAGTCACCTCCAGAGCTGCACTCACTATTCTGTTGTTACATTATGTCTTATCCTCCAGTCACCTCTAGAGCTGCTCTCACTATTCTGCAGTAAAATCAGGTCTTATCCTCCAGTCACCTCCAGAGCTGTTGTCACTATTCTGCTGTTACATTATGTCTTATCCTCCAGTTACCTCCTGAGCTTCAGTCACTATTCTGCTTTTACATCGTGTCTTATCCTCCAGTTACCTCCAGAGCTGCCGTTACTATTCTGCTGTTACATCATGTCTTATCCTCCAGTCACCTCCAGAGCTGCACTTAATATTCTGCTGTTACATCATCTCTTATCCTCCAGTCACCTCCCGAGCTGCATTCTCTATTCTGCTCTTACATCATGTCTTATCCTTCAGTCACCTCCAGAGCTGCAGTAACTATTCTGCTGTTACATCGTGTCTTATCCTCCTGTTACCTCCAGAGCTGCAGTCACTATTCTGCTGTTACATCATGGCTTATCCTCCACTCACCTCCAGAGCTGTGGTCACTATTCTGCTGTTACATCAGGTCTTATCCTCCACTCACCTCCAGAGCTGTGGTCACTATTCTGCTGTTACATCATGTCTTATCCTGTAGTCACCTCCAGAGCTGCTGTCACTTTTCTGCTGTTACATCGTGTCTTATCCTCCAGCCACCTCCAGATCTGCACTCACTATTCTGCTGTTACATCGTGTCTCATCCTCCAGTCACCTCCAGAGCTGCAATAACTATTCTGTTGTTACATCATGTCTTATCCTCCAGTCACCTCCAGACGTGCAGTCACTATTCTGCTGTTACATTATGTCTTATCCTCCAGTCACCTCCAGACCTGTGGTCACTATTCTGCTGTTACATTATGTCTTATCCTCCAGTCACCTCCAGAGCTGTAGTCACTATTCTGCTGTTACATCATGTCTTATCCTCCAGTCAACTCCAGAGCTGTAGTCACTATTCTGCTGTTACATCAGGTCTTATCCTCCAGTCACCTCCAGAGCTGCAGTCTCTATTCTGCTGTTACATCAGGTCTTATCCTCCAGTCGCCTCCAGAGCTGCAGTCTCTATTCTGCTGTTACATCCTGTCTTATCCTCCATTCACCTCCAGAGATGCAATCACTGTTCTGCTATTACATCAGGTCTTATCCTCCAGTCACCTCCAGAGCTGCACTCAGTATCTGCTGTTACTTCGTGTCTTATCTTCCAGTCACCTCCAGATCTGCACTCACTATTCTGTTGTTACATCGTGTCTTATCCTCCAGTCTCCTCCAGAGCTGCAGTCGCGGTTCTGCTGTTACATCGTGTCTTATCCTCCAGTCACCTCCAGAGCTGCACTCATTGTTCTGCTGTTACATCGTGTCTTATCCTCCAGTCACCTCCAGAGCTGCAGTCACTATTCTGTTACATCAGGTCTTATCCTCCAGTCACCTCCAGAGCTGCACTCACTATTCTGCTGTAACATCGTGTCTTATCGTCCAGTCACCTCCAGAGCTGTAGTCACTATTCTGATGTTACATCGTGTCTTATCCTCCAGTCACCCCAAGAGCTGCACTCACTATTCTGCTGTTACATCATGTCTTATCCTGCAGTCACCTCCAGAGCTGCAGTCTCTTATTCTCCTGTAACATCATGCCTTATCCTCCAGCCACCTCCAGAGCTGCAGTCAGTATTCTGCTTTTACATCGTGTCTTATCCTCGTCATCTAAAGGGCTGCACTCACTATTCTGCTGTTACATCGTGTCTTATCCTCCAGTCACCTTAAGAGCTGCACTCACTATTCTGCTGTTACGTCACGTCCTATCCTCCATTCACCTCCAGAGCTGCAGTCACAATTCTGCTGTAACATCATGTTTTATCTGCCAGTCACCTCCAGAGCTGCACTCACTATTCTGCTGTTACATCGTGTCTCATCCTCCAGTCACCTCCAGAGCTGCAGTCACTATTCTGCTCTAACATCATGTGTTCTCCTCCAGTTACCTCCATAGCTGCAGTCACTATTCTGCTGTTGCATCCTGTCTTATCCTCTACTTACCTCCAGAGCTGTGGTCACTATTCTGCTGTTACATCAGGTCTTATCATCCAGTCTTCTCCAGAGCTGTAGTCACTATTCTGCTGTTACGTCATGTCTTATTTTCCACTCACCTCCAGAGCTGCAGTCACTATTCTGCTGTTACAACGTGTCTTATCCTCCAGCCACCTTCAGAGCTGCAGTCACTATTCTGCTGTTACATCAGGTCTTATACTCCAATCACCTCCAGAGCTGCAGTCACTATTCTGCTGTTACATCCTGTCTTATCCTCCATTCACCTCCAGAGATGCAATCACTGTTCTGCTATTACATCAGGTCTTATCCTCCAGTCACCTCAAAAGCTGCAGTCACTATTCTGTTGTTACATCGTGTCTCATCCTCCAGTCACCTCCAGAGCTGCACTCACTATTCTGCTGTTAATTCATTTCTTATCCTCCAGTCACCTCCAGTGCTGCAGTCACTATTCTGCTGTTACATCGTGTCTTATCCTCCAGCCACCTCCAGAGCTCCACTCACTGTTCTGCTGTTACATCGAGTCTTATCCTCCAGTCACCTTCAGAGCTGCTCTCACTATTCTGCTGTTACATAATGTCTTATCCTCCAGTTACCTCCAGAGCTGTAGTCACTATTCGGCTGTACATCATGTCATATCCTTTATTCCCCTCCAGAGCTGTAGTCTCTTTTCTGCTGTTACATCGTGTCTTATCCTCCAGTCACCTCCAGAGCTGCAGTCACTATTCCGCTGTTACATCGTGTCTTATCCTCCAGCTACCTCCAGAGCTGCAGTCACTATTCTGCTGTTACATCGTGTCTTATCCTCCAGCCACCTCCAGAGCTGCACTCACTATTCTGCTGTTACATCATGTCTTATCCTCCAGTCACCTCCAGAGCTGCACTCACTATTCTGCTGTTACATTATGTCTTATCCTCCAGTTACCTCCAGAGCTGCAGTCACTATTCTGATCTTACATCATGTCTTATCCTCCAGTTACCTCCAGAGCTGCAGTCACTATTCTGATGTTACATCATGTCTTATCCTCCAGTTACTTCCAGAGCTGCACTCACTATTCTGCTGTTACATCGTGTCTTATCCTCCAGTCACCTCCAGAGCTGCAGTCTCTATTCTGCTGTTACATCCTGTCTTATCCTCCATTCACCTCCAGAGATGCAATCACTGTTCTGCTGTTAAATCAGGACTTATCCTCCAGTCACCTCCCGAGCTGCAGTCACTATTCTGCTGTTACATCGCGTCTTATTCTCCAGTCACCTCAAGAGCTGCGGTCACTATTCTGCTGTTACATCAAGTCTTATCGTCCAGTCACCTCCAGAGCTGCAGTCACTCTTCTGCTGTTACATCGTGTCTTATCCTCCAGCCACCTCCAGATCTGCGCTCACTATTCTGCTGTTACATCAGGTCTTATCCTCCAGTCACCTCCAGAGCTGTAATCACTATTCTGCAGTTACATCAGGTCTTATCCTCCAGCCACCTCCAGATCTGCACTCACTATTCTGCTGTTACATCGTGTCTTATCCTCCAGTCACCTCCAGAGCTTCAGTCACTATTCTGCTGTTACATCGTGTCTTATCCTCCAGTCACCTCCAGAGCTGCTGTTACTATTCTGCTGTTACATCATGTCTTATCCTCCAGTCACCTCCAGAGCTGCACTCACTATTCTGCTGTTACATCATCTCTTATCCTCCAGTCACCTGCAGAGCTGCAGTCACTTTTCTGCTGTTACATCGTGTCTTATCCTCCAGTCACCTCCAGAGCTGCAGTCACTATTCTGCTGTTACATCGTGTCTTATCCTGCAGTCACCTCCAGAGCTGCAGTCTCTATTCTCCTGTAACTTCATGTCTTATCCTCCAGTCACCTCCAGAGCTGCAGTCACTTTTCTGCTTTTACATCGTGTCTTATCCTCCAGCCACCTCCAGAGCTGCACTCACTATTCTGCTGTTACATCGTGTCTTATCCTCCAATCACCTCCAGAGCTGCATTCACTATTCTGCTGTTACATGACATCTTATCCTCCAGTCACCTCCAGAGCTGCACTCAGTATTCTGCTGTTACTTCGTGTCTTATCCTCCAGTCACCTACAGAGCTGCAGTCACTGTTCTGTTGTTACATCGTGTCTTATCCTCCAGTCACCTCCAGAGCTGCAGTCACTGTTCTGTTGTTACATCGTGTTTTATCCTCCAGTCACCTACAGAGCTGCACTCACTGTTCTGCTGTTACATCGTGTCTTATCCTCCAGTCACCTCCAGAGCTGCAGTCACTATTCTGCTGTTATATCAGGTCTTATCCTCCAGTCACCTCCAGAGCTGCACTCACTATTCTGCTGTAACATCGTGTCTTATCCTCCAGTCACCTCCAGAGCTGCATTCACTATTCTGCTGTTACATCAGGTCTTATCCTCCAGTCACCTCAAGTGCTGCACTCACTATTCTGCTGTAACATCATGTCTTATCACCAGCCACCTCCAGAGCTGCACTCACTTTTCTGCTGTTACATTATGTCTTATCCTCCAGTCAACTCCAGAGCTGTAGTCACTATTCTACTATTACATCATGTTTTATCATGCAGTCACCTCCAGAGCTGCAGTCTCTATTCTCCTGTAACATCATATCTTATCCTCCAGTCACCTCCAGAGCTGCAGTCACTTTTCTGCTGTTACATCGTGTCTTTTCCTCCAGCCACCTCCAGAGCTTCACTCACTATTCTGCTGTTACATCCTGTCTTATCCTCCATTCATCTCCAGAGATGCAATCACCGTTCTGCTGTTACATCGTGTCCTATCCTCCAGTCGCCTCCAGAGCTGTATTCACTATTCTGCTGTTACATCGTGTCTTATTCTCCAGTGCTGCAGTCACTGTTCTGCTGTTACATCGTGTCTTATCCTCCAGTCACCTCCAGAGCTGCACTCACTGTTCTGCTGTTACATCGTGTCTTATCCTCCAGTCACTTGCAGAGCTGCAGTCACTATTCTGCTGTAACATCGTGTCTTAACCTCCAGTCACCTCCAGAGCTGCACTTACCATTCTGCTGTTATATTGTGTCTTATCCTCCAGTCACCTTCAGAGCTGCAGTTACTATTCTGTTGTTACATCATGTCTTATCCTCCAGTCAACTCCAGAGCTGTAGTCACTATTTTGCTGCTACATCATGTCTTATCCTCCAGACACCTCCAGACCTGCGGTCACTATTCTGCTGTTACATTATGTCTTATCCTCCAGTCACCTCCAGAGCTGCAGTTACTATTCTGTTGTTACATCATGTCTTATCCTCCAGTCAACTCCAGACCTGTAGTCACTATTCTGCTGTTACATCGTCTCTTATCCTCCAGTCACCCCAAGAGCTGCACTCACTATTCTGCTGTTACATCATGTCTTCTCCAGTCACCTACAGAGCTGCAGTCTCTATTCTGCTGTTACATCATGTCTTATCCTGCAGTCACCTCGAGAGCTGCAGTCTCTATTCTCCTATAACATCATGTCCTATCCTCCAGTCACCTCCAGAGCTGCAGTCAGTTTTCTGCTGTTACATCGTGTCTTGTCCTCCAGCCACCTCCAGAGCTGCACTCACTATTCTGCTGTTACATCGTGTCTTATCCTCCAGGCACCTCCAGAGCTGCACTCACTTTTCTGCTGTTACATCGTGTCTTATCCTCCAGTCACCTCAAGAGCTGCCCTCACTTTTCTGCTGTTACATCGTGTCTTATCCTCCAGGCACCTCCAGAGCTGCACTCACTTTTCTGCTGTTACATCGTGTCTTATCCTCCAGTCACCTCCAAAGCTGCACTCACTTTTCTGCTGTTACATCGTGTCTTATCCTCCAGTCACCTCAAGAGCTGCCCTCACTTTTCTGCTGTTACATCGTGTCTTATCCTCCAGTCACCTCAAGAGCTGCCCTCACTATTTTGCTGTTACATCATGTCTTATCCTCCAGACACCTCCAGACCTGCGGTCACTATTCTGCTGTTACATTATGTCTTATCCTCCAGTCACCTCCAGAGCTGCAGTTACTATTCTGTTGTTACATCATGTCTTATCCTCCAGTCAACTCCAGAGCTGTAGTCACTATTCTGCTGTTACATCGTGTCTTATCCTCCAGTCACCCCAAGAGCTGCACTCACTATTCTGCTGTTACATCATGTCTTCTCCAGTCACCTACAGAGCTGCAGTCTCTATTCTGCTGTTACATCATGTCTTATCCTGCAGTCACCTCGAGAGCTGCAGTCTCTATTCTCCTATAACATCATGTCCTATCCTCCAGTCACCTCCAGAGCTGCAGTCACTTTTCTGCTGTTACATCGTGTCTTATCCTCCAGCCACCTCCAGAGCTGCACTCACTATTCTGCTGTTACATCGTGTCTTATCCTCCAGGCACCTCCAGAGCTGCACTCACTTTTCTGCTGTTACATCGTGTCTTATCCTCCAGTCACCTCAAGAGCTGCCCTCACTTTTCTGCTGTTACATCGTGTCTTATCCTCCAGTCACCTCAAGAGCTGTAGTCTCTATGCTGCTGTTACATCATGTTTTATCTGCCAGTCACCTCCAGAGCTGCACTCACTATTCTGCTGTTACATCGTATCTCATCCTCCAGTCACCTCCAGAGCTGCAATAACTATTCTGTTGTTACATCATGTCTTATCCTCCAGTCACCTCCAGAGGTGCACTCACTATTCTATTGTTACATCATGTCTTATCCTCCTGTCACCTCCAGAGCTGCAGTCACTATTCTGCTGTTACTTCGTGTCTTATCCTCCAGTCAACTCCAGAGCTGTAGTCTCTATTCTGCTGTTACATCAGGTCTTATCCTCCATTCACCTCCAGAGCTGCAGTCACTATTCTGCAGTTACATCACGCCTTATCTTCCAGTCACCTCCAGAGCTGCACTCACTATTCTGCTGTTACATTATGTCTTATCCTAAATCACCTCCAGAGCTGCATTCACTATTCTGCAGTTACATTAGGTCTTATCCTCCAGTCACCTCCAGATCTGCACTCACTATTCTGCTGTTACATCGTGTCTTATCCTCCAGTCTCCTCCAGAGCTGCACTCACCATTCTGCTGTTTCACTGTGTCTTATTCTCCAGTCACCTCCAGAGCTGAACTCACTATTCTGCAGTTAAATCAGGTCTTATCCTCCAGCCACCTCCAGAGCTGCTGTCACTATTCTGCTGTTACATTATGTCTTATCCTCCAATTACCTCCAGAGCTGCAGTTACTATTCTGCTGTTACATCATGTCTTATCCTCCAGTTACCTCCAGAGCTGCACTCACTATTCTGCTGTTACATCGTGTCTTATCCTCCACTCACCTCCAGAGCTGTGGTCATCATTCTGCTGTTACATCAGGTCTTATCCTTCAGTCATCTCCAGAGCTGCAGTCACTAATCTGCTGTTACATCATGTCTTATCTTCCAGTCACCTCCAGAGCTGCAGTCACTATTCTGCTGTTACATCGTGTCTTATCCTCCAGCCACCTCCAGAGCTGCAGTCACTATTCTGCTGTTACATCGTGTCTTATCCTCCAGCCACCTCCAGAGCTGCAGTCACTATTCTGCTGTTACATCAGGTCTTATCCTCCAGTCACTTCCAGAGCTGCAGTCTCTATTCTGCTGTTACATCAGGTCTTATCCTCCAGTCGCCTCCAGAGATGCAATCACTGTTCTGCTATTACATCAGGTCTTATCCTCCAGTCACCTCAAAAGCTGCAGTCACTATTCTGCTGTTACATCAAGTCTTATCTTTCAGTCACCTCCAGAGCTGCAGTCACTATTCTGCTGTTACATCATGTTTTATCCTCCAGTCACCTCCAGAGCTGCTGTCACTATTCTGCTGTTACATTATGTTTTATTCTCCAGTTACCTCCAGAGCTGCAGTCACTATTCTGATGTTACATCATGTCTTATCCTCCAGTTACTTCCTCAGCTGCACTCACTATTCTGCTCTTACATCGTGTCTTATCCTCCAGTCACCTCCAGAGCTGCAGTCACTATTCTGCTGTTACATCATGTCTTATCCTGCAGTCACCTCCAGAGCTGCACTCACTGTTCTGCTGTTACATCAGGTCTTATCCTCCAGTCACCTCCAGAGCTGTAATCACTATTCTGCTGTTACATCAGGTCTTATCCTCCAGCCACCTCCAGATCTGCACTCAGTATTCTGCTGTTACATCGTGTCTTATCCTCCAGTCACCTCCAGAGCTGCCGTTACTATTCTGCTGTTACATCATGTCTTTTCCTCCAGTCACTTCCAGAGCTGCAGTCTCTATTCTGCTGTAACATCATGTCTTATCCTCAAGTCATCTCCAGAGCTGCAGTCACTATTCTGCTGTTACATCGTCTCTTATCCTCCAGCCACCTCCAGAACTGCACTCACTTTTCTGCTGTTACATAGTGTCTTATCCTCCAGTCACCTCCAGAGCTGCCTTCACTATTCTGCTGTTACATGACATCTTATCCTCCAGTCACCTCCAGAGCTGCACTCAGTATTCTGCTTTTACTTCGTGTCTTATCCTCCAGTCACCTCCAGAGCTGCACTCACTATTCTGCTGTTACATCGTGTCTTATCCTCCAGTCACCTCCAGAGCTGCAGTCACTATTCTGCTGTTACATCAGGTCTTATCCTCCAGTCATCTCCAGAGCTGCAGTCACTATTCTGCTGTTACATCAGGTCTTATCCTCCAGTCACCTCCAGAGCTGCAGTCACTATTCTGCTGTTACATCGTGTCTTCTCCTCCAACAACCTCCAGAGCTGCACTCACTGTTCTGCTATTACATCGTGTTTTATCCTCCAGTTACCTCCAGAGCTGTCGTCACTATTCTGCTGTTACATCATGTCTTATCCTCCAGTCACCTCCAGAGCTGCAGTCACTATTCTGCTGTTACATCATGTCTTATCCTCCAGTCACCTTCAGAACTGCACTCACTATTCTGCTGTTACATTATGTCTTATCCTTCAGTCACCTCCAGAGCTGCAGTCACTATTCTGCTGTTACATCAGGTCTTATCCTTCAGTCACCTCCAGAGCTGCAGTCACTATTCCGCTGTTACATCGTGTCCTATCCTCCAGCCACCTCCTGAGCTGCAGTCACTATTCTGCTGTTACATCGTGTCTTATCCTCCACTCACCTCCAGAACTGCACTCACTATTCTGCTGTTACATCATGTCTGATCCTCCAGTCACCTCCAGAGCTGCACTCACTAGTCTGTTACATTATGTCTTATCCTCCAGTCACCTCCAGAGCTGCAGTCACTATTCTGCTGTTACATCGTGTCTTATCCTCCAGTCACCTCCAGAGCTGCCGTTACTATTCTGCTGTTACATCATGTCTTTTCCTCCAGTCACCTCCAGAGCTGCACTCACTATTCTGCTGTTACATCATGTCTTATCCTGCAGTCACCTCCAGAGCTGCAGTCTCTATTCTGCTGTAACATCATGTCTTATCCTCAAGTCACCTCCAGAGCTGCAGTCACTTTTCTGCTGTTACATCGTGTCTTGTCCTCCAGTCACCTCCAGAGCTGCACTCAGTATTCTGCTGTTACATTGTGTCCTATCCTCCAGTCACCTCCAGAGCTGCACTCACTATTCTGCTGTTATAGTGTCTTATCCTCCAGTCACCTCCAGAGCTGCACTCACTATTCTGCTGTAACATCGTGTCTTATCCTCCAGTTACTTCCAGAGCTGCACTCGCTATTCTGCTGTTACATCGTGTCTTATCCTCCAGTCACCTCCAGAGCTGCAGTTACTATTCTGCTGTTACATCATGTCTTATCCTCCAGTTACTTCCAGAGCTGCACTCGTTATTCTGCTGTTACATCGTGTCTTATCCTCCAGTCACCTCCAGAGCTGCAGTTACTATTCTGCTGTTACATCATGTCTTATCCTCCAGTCAACTCCAGAGCTGTAGTCACTATTCTGCTGTTACATCGTGTCTTATCCTCCAGTCACCCCAAGAGCTGCACTCACTATTCTGCTGTTACATCATGTCTTATCCTCCAGTCACCTCCAGAGCTGCAGTCTCTATTCTGCTGTTACATCATGTCTTATCCTGCAGTCACCTCCAGAGCTACAGTCTCTATTCTCCTGTAACATCGTGTCTTATCCTCCAGTCACCTCCAGAGCTGCAGTCACTTTTCTGCTGTTACATTGTGTCTTATCCTCCAGCCACCTCCAGAGCTGCACTCACTAGTCTGCTGTTACATCGTGTCTTATCCTCCAGACACCTCCAGATCTGCAGTCACTATTCTGCTGTTACATCGTGTGTTATCCTCCAGCCACCTCCAGAGCTGCACTCACTATTCTGCTGTTACATCGTGTCTTATCCTCCAGACACCTCCAGAGCTGCAGTCACTATTCTGCTGTTACATCGTGTCTTATCCTCCAGTAACCTCAAGAGCTGCACTCACTATTCTTCTGTTACATTACGTCTTATCCTCCAGTCACCTCCAGAGCTGTAGTCTCTATTCTGCTGTTACATCAGGTTTTATCCTCCATTCACCTCCAGAGCTACAGTCACTATTCTGCTGTAACATCATGTTTTATCTGCCAGTCACCTCCAGAGCTGCACTCACTATTCTGCTGTTACATCGTGTCTCATCCTCCAGTCACCTCCAGAGCTGCAATCTCTATTCTGTTGTTACATCATGTCTTATCCTCCAGTCACCTCCAGAGGTGCAGTCACTATTCTCCTGTTACTTCGTATCTTATCCTCCAGTCACCTCCAGAGCTGTAGTCTTTATTCTGCGGTTACATCAGGTCTTATCCTCCATTCACCTCCAGAGCTGCAGTCACTATTCTTCTGTTACATCATGTCTTATCGTCCAGTCACCTCCAGAGCTGCACTCACTATTCTGCAGTTACATCAGGTCTTATCCTCCAGTCACCTCCAGATCTGCACTCACTATTCTGCTGTTACATCGTGTCTTATCCTCCAGTAACCTCCAGAGCTGCACTCACCATTCTGCTGTTACATTGTGTCTTATCCTCCAGTCACCTCCAGAGCTGCACTCACTATTCTGCAGTTACTTCAGGTCTTATCCTCCAGCCACCTCCAGAGCTGCTGTCACTATTCTGCTGTTACATTATGTCTTATCCTCCTGTCACCTCCAGAGCTGCACTCACTATTCTGCTGTTACATCCAGGGCTGTGGAGTCGGAGTCGTGGAGTCGGAGTTAGTTTTGGTTGGACTCTGAGTCGGTAGAAATGTACCGACTCCAGCTTTAAAAAAAATGTATTAATATTTCATAATTGAACTTTCATATGAATTTTATAAATGTTACTCAAATATATATGTTCTATCAAACTATGAACAACAGTAATAAGCAGTTCTGCTGGAGATAGAGACATTTCTTACTTCTTGTGTGTCACTGTTCTCCACTGCCCTTATCTAATCTTATACTTGGTTAACCTCATGCTGCCACAACCCCCCTACTTACAATGTATGAAACTGAAAGTGAAAATGTGTTGCAAATTCTTAGTTGTAAAGCTCCTCCTCTAGACTAGATGTTTACTAGGTGTGCGTCTTCCAAGCATCTCACAGCTGCTACTCAGAAGAGGAAGACTGTAAGAAGTATTATCCTTTCAACAAACTTTGCATCAGTTAACTGTGAGTACATGAGGAATAACAGTATTACTGACCACTATATCAGTTGTACGACCTGGCAATAATTTTGTACCATTGTTTTTAGGAAAAACAATTGTCATTTGGATTGTGAATGCAGAATTAAAAACCTGAGAATGTCAAAGAAGCGTCACATTAAATCAGCTGTATTTGAACATTTCACCATCACTCAAGATAGAAAACATTATGTCTGTCAGTGTATGACAAATGATCCAGACGAAAACAAAAGCTGTGAAGCCAAGATCAGTGCATATTCAGACAAAGATAAAAATGCTCCTACCAGAGCTTCTAAAAGAGACATTTACAGTGCTTTCATCCAGAAGTACTGAAAGCAGTGGATGAGAAAGACTGCATCCAAACCAATGAACCAGTGCCCAGCTCTTCCAGCCAAACAAAGGAGCAGAGAACTTTGCAGCCATCAGTTGCAAGATATTTTGTCAGTGACAAAGTTACTGTGACAATGACAGTAGATACATTTAAAAAACAGATCATAGAGCTTGTTGTAAAGGATAGTGTGCCTATTTCATTATTTTCACGACCAGCTTTTATGTGTCTGAATGGGGAAATGGCCCGCAAGCTTGGTATTTCTCTGGAGAGAGAGAGTATTAGAAAATTAGTAATCGAAGAAGCTTTTAAACAAAAGGAAGAACTTAAAAAAACTCTCAAGGGACGCTTTCTGCTTCTTAAAATGGATGCCTGCACACGTCACAGAGTGAACTATTTTGCCATCAATGTCCGATTTGTTTGTGACAAAAATGAAATAGTTACCAAGACATTGGCAGTAAAAGACACCAAAGCTCATCACACCAGTGAGTTTCTCCAGGTCTTGGTGGAAAAGGTTCTGCAAGACTATGAACTTAAAAAAGAGCTTCAAATATGATAAGTACTATTAAGCTAATGAATGAGAGTAATGATGGTGACCAGCAGCTAGAAGAACATTCTGGGTCCACAGACACAGAAATGTTTGAAATAGAGGAACACAGTATTGTAACTGAGGAGCAAACTGAAGTTGCTTCAGATGAACAGCAACATGATAGTTTAGATGATCTTGTTGAAACTGTGACAATCCGTTCTTTCATTCATCACATGCGCTGTGTTGTGCGTACGCTACAGCTGGCTATAAGAGACAGTCTGCAAGAAGGACATGCTGCTGCACTGATTGGCAAGGGGAGAAAATTGGCTACTGTTGCCAGAACCCCTAAAGTTGACTCAATTTTGAAGAGACGTGCTGGAAAAGGGGCAATTATTGATCAAGCCACACGATGGGGCAGTACTTACTTAATGATTCAGCGCTTGGTTGAACTGAAAACCTTTCTTGTAGACATGGCTAACCCTCAACTGACGCTAAATGAAAGTCAGTGGAATCAGGTGACTGAGCTGGAAAAATTGCTAGAGCACCCATTTACAGTGATTAAAAAATGACAAGCAGAGGACTTAACTCCAGGTATTTTCTTAAAGGAGTGGAAGAACCTGATGTTTCGTCTGTCCCAAAGAGGAGGGTTAATTGCAAGTGGCATTGCTACATCAATGAAACGGAGAGAGGAGCTACTATTACAAAATACCATTCTTTTGGCAGCTGTTTATGTAGACCCAATGCATCGGATTCTTCTAGATGATCAACAGCTAACTAAAGGAAAAGAAGCTCTGTTTGAAATAGCAGTAAGGATGAAAGGGTTGCAGAACAGTCAGGAGGAACAAGAAGAGCTTGGTCGTCCTGCCACATCTTCACCCTCATCATCAACTGATGAAGAATTTAATTTCGAAAAATATTTGAATCACAAGGACCGTGCAAAGCGTTCCCGCATAGAAGAAGAGTCATCCCCATCAAAGAACACAGCCAGTACATTTCAGCAGAATTTTTCATGTGCACTAAAAGAAATTGAGAAATTTGACCGTTCATCAAAAATAACAGTGCAACAAGCGATTCCTCTGTATCCTGACATTGTCAGAGATGTTGCCCGAGTGGTTACTGCTTTGCCACCAACCCAAGTTAGTGTAGAGAGGTTGTTCTCAACTCTCAAAATAATTAGATCAGATTTGAGGGCATCCATGAAGGAGGATCTGACAGAGGCAATACTTTTTCTGAGGACAAATTTATAGATTTCTTCTTATTAACTGCATAACAGTGTTTATTGCATATTTACTTACAAGAGTTTAGAAAAGTTTATAAAAGTTATTTGCTATATTCTAATTGTATTCTAATAAATAGAGCAAAAACTATAAGTGGTCTGATTACTTATATGATGGTGAGAAACTGAATAAGCACGATGTTAATATTTTACAACAGTAAATTTATTGTTACGAATTGGCCATTTATGAAGGAGTCGGAGCCGGAGTAGGAGTCGGAACCTGATAAAATCCAGGAGTCGGAGTCGCAACTGTGGCTTACCGACTCCACAGCCCTGGTGAGCACGCAGCCTAAGTCTTCAAAGGTGTTGTCCATGATTAGAAACTTGTGTTTTTTTGTCTATAAACAGCACCACAACCTGTCTACAGGTTCAGTGTGGTATTGCAGCTCAGCTCCATTTATTTCAGTAGAGCTGAAGTCCAATGCCAGTCACAATCTATGGACAGATGTGATATTGCTTTTGAAAGAAAACAATAATGTTTTTCTAATCCTGTATGTGAAGATCTGAGGTTGTGGGTTGCAATAATCACCTAGACAAGTTAACGATGCAACAATAGTTTATCTCTTACATCCAAGGTTTTACTACAACTCTAGGTAAAAGGCCAAAATACATTGCCCCCAGTGCACAAGATACCCTTCCTGGGGCGGTAGTTCAACTGCCTTTGTACCAGGCGATACTCACTATTTCACCACTTTTGGTTGGCTCACAGATTTCGTATCGCCAACCAGTATAGTTTGTATTCACATTCCTCGCTCCTCCAGACGACAAGATAAAACAATAGAGACACAGGTATCCAGTAGCAACAGTCCTTAAGAAAGTTCATCAAATCCAGACGACAGATTCCACAACTGTAGCATATTTATCCAGCCTAGTGATCAACCGATCTTCAAACTCCATAGGCCATTCATCCATGGGTCCAGGACCTCTGCCTAGATCCTTTCCCTTCAACGTCATTTCACCAACTTCCTAAACATGGGGCTTTTTTTCCTCCCTTCATGGGAGCATTTGAGGGTCATCAGAGAGGTTCACATACAGCTATTTGAATTGGTTTTAAAAATAATATTTTTCTTTCATATATTTTCACGTTTTGGGTGCAGTTTTTGTTTATGTCCTAGATCATATTTATGTCTTTTTAGCATTGTATAAATAAAGGTTACATTTTATTATTAGATCCCTTTATGATTTCTGACTTTTTGAGACCTCTATATACATTTGACCATTAACCTGCAGATTAACTGCATATCTGCAGGTTAATAGCCTTTCTTTCACGTGACTGGTTCCCTTGTAGGGTTGTCGTATGAATGCAATCCTTAATAAACCCAATCCTGTCTATGCTATATATACCCCTGTCCAGATCTATATTATAAAAGTATACAGTTGACATCTATCTGATGGATACATTTTTTTGCCAAACCTGTTTTCTAGTTGGCCCGTTATATTCATGCTGCAGCGTGGACTTACTTTACAGAGTGTTTTTTATAGCAGCGTGCTTTAGTAGAGGCATTTCCATGGGGATTTTTCACTTGATGTGATATGCATGTAACATTTTACTGTATATGCCGTGCTGCCAATGTGGTTTTCTGTAAAAAGATGTAGTAAATTAATTATTAAAACACTGCGCTACGACAGCCATCAATTAGATCCCATAATGATACAATAACCAGTACAGTTCTATTATCCTCATTAGACAGCGGTGTACACAGTTTATTGTATAGACCTTTGCTGCACAATGGGACAGTGTTCATTTATGTAAAATAATCCATAGATGTGGGACAGGTCCATAGGGATATGTACAAACACCCTCCATATAAATGTGCACATATAAGCTAACACTGCCCCCTACAGCTTCAGTGGCTGATCTCAGGTGTCCACAGGGAATCAGTGCCCGTGTATTGTTAGTAGACTTCCATTGTAGTCTTTATTAACACATCTACAACCCTTTGTATTATTCTGAACCTCCATAGAAGTGAATGGAGAAAGCCTATCATGCACAGCCACTTCTATGTTCATATTAACTAGAGATACAGCCTTATCTCGATAGCTGCGGGGGGCTACAGAGGTGGAGCCAACATCTATTAGCCATTTATGGCTTCTTCGGTGGATATATCTGAGAGGGAAATAACCCTTTAATTGGGTTATCCACTACTAGACACCAACTATTGATGGGCCAAGGGAGGTGAGAAAACTAAAAGAAATTGATATCTCCAGACCAGCGCTGCATACCCCACTGGTTACCTGAGGTTAACAACCGGTGGGGGCAACGCATGAGTGTTGCAGCTTCTGATTGGTTCCAGCATTCATATTTCATCTAAGCCAGAAGAAGTAGTGCTCACATGACACCCCTGCCAGATGTGGATGTCAGAATAATGGCGGGATACACAACAATGAGTATAAGAGGGCACTGGTTTGGGAGGTGATTTGGGGATTTTTTAATATTTTCCCTTCCTAGGTCCACAAATAAGACCCTACAAGTTCCAGGGAACATAGGTACACAGAACACCCTTTTTGGGCTGTGCATCTTCTCTATATACAGTGGGGGAAAAAGTAAACTGCTCAAAAATATAAAGGGAGCACTTAAACAACTGAATATAACTCCAAGTAAATCAAACTTCTGTGAAATCAAACTGTCCACTTAGGAAGCAACACTGATTGACAATCAATTTCACATGCTGTTGTGCAAATGGAATACACAATAGATGGAAATTATTGGCAATTATCAAGACACACTCAATAAAGGAGTAGTTCTGCAGGTGGGGACCACAGATCACATCTCAGTACCAATGCTTTCTGGCTGATGTTTTGGTCACTTTTGAATGTTGGTTGTGCTTTCACACTCGTGGTAGCATGAGACGGACTCTACAACCCACAGAAGTTGCTCAGGTAGTGCAGCTCATCCAACATGGCACATCAATGCAAGCTGTGGCAAGAAGGTTTGCTGCATCTGTCAGCGCAGTGTCCAGAGCCTGGAGGCGCTGCCAGGAGACAGGCCAGTACACCAGGAGACGTGGAGGGGGCCGTAGGAGGGCAACAACCCAGCAGCAGGACCGCTACCTCCGCCTTTGTGCAAGGAGGAACAGGAGGAGCACTGCCAGAGTCCTTCAAAATGACCTCCAGCAGGCCACAAATGTGCATGTGTCTGCACCAACGGTTTGAAACAGACTCCATGAGGGTGGTATGAGGGCCCAACGTCCACAGATAGGGGTGGTGCTCACAGCCCAACACCGTGAAGGACACTTGGCATTTTCCACAGAACACCAGGATTGGCAAAGTCGCCACTGGCGCCCTGTGCTCTTCATAGATGAAAGCAGGTTCACACTGAGCTCATGCGACAGACGAGACAGAGTCTGGAGATGCCGTGGAGAGCGCATAGTGGGTAAACAACCTTACGCGGTGAAATGAGCTGCATCTGGATCTCGTCCACCTAAAGGGACTGTCAGCACAGAATGACTGTTCAAACTAAGTCCCAACTCTCGGTGCTTCGGGGCCAATCATTTATATACACCTTCCCACCTGCTTGTTTTCCCTCTACCCACACCCTCCTCTTCTTTGATTGACAGCTCTGGCTTCATAGAACCAGAGAAGGAAGGAGACAGAGGTAAAACAAGCAGGTGGGAAGGTGTATATAAATGATTGGCCCACGCCGTGATCCATGGAGCGCTTGTACTTGGTTTCAACAGTCATTCTGTGCTGACAGTCCCTTTAAAATCAGTGTTTCCCAAACTCCAGTCCCCACGGCCCCCCACAGGTCATGTCTTCAGGATTTCTATAGTATTGCACAGGTGAGAGAATTCCTGATTCCTTGATGATACTTTCATCACATGTGTAATACTGAGGAAATCCTGAAAACCTGACCTGTTGGGGGCCATGAGGACTGGAGTTTGGGAAACACTGCCTTAAATGGAGCGGTGCTGCAGTTTTATTATTCAGCAATTAGCAGGATCCCCCAACAATTTCTTAAGCAATGAGAAAATGCAGTCCCTAATGATGTCCTCTGACAATAAGCGGATCACGGACAGCAGAGGCATTGGGTTCTGCATTTCTTGGAGAATGGGATGGGGCAGCTTCTGTCTTCTCAGTGATACAATCAGGAAGGAGATGCAGCGTGAGACAATCCCTGTCTAGATCTTTGATCTGATCATCAATACAGAGGGCTGATTGGTGAAGACAGAGGGAAAGGCTAATAAGATTATTAAAAAAAACTTAGTTTTTCAGCTGGTACTTCCTCTGGGGTCAGTATGCCAACCTCATTGACTTCATAGCACTTGCCAGAGTGGGCAGACACGATTTATTGCCTTTATACACGTCACCTCCACACAGGGCGATGCTGGCTACGACGCCTCTGTAGTGATCAAAGCCCTTTTCAATCTTGGGACTAAAATACAAAAATAAGACATCCTGTTAAGGGGTATAAAGGTAAGTAAACCGCGTTCAGTCCGGGGTGATGAATTCCAAAAGACAAAGTTTATTCTGCCATCACATAACGTTTCGACCTGTTATAGGTCTTTATCAAGTATATACAAAGACATACAGGGATACTGATCCCCCTGGTCAGTGGCCAGAACCCTGTAAATTCCCCTTAAATGGTCCAAAACTGAAACTGTGGGAACAATCGAATCCACTTAGGGTTCAGCAAACTTACAGTCAAGGGTTTGATAAAGTTATCTACACCCTTGTGTCTCCGGAAAGCATGGCGTACGTTCACGTGCTGAAAATGCCGACCAGTGCTGGAGTGAGCGGAGGTCCGCAGCTTGTGAAACTAGAGATCCCAGCAGGCTGACGGTCTCTCATCAAGTTATGCTGGGAGTCGCAGTTTCACAAATAGTGCTAGAGGATCCATGTCAGAAATATGAGGCTGCCACTAGGGTTTCTCCCACAAATATGTAATCGGACGTGGAGCAGATCCGCACGTGAATGAGCCATATTCTCTATCTGTGAACATACTACTCTCCTTCACTCAGATTGTAAGTGGTTCTGCAGCGCATCTGTGCAGAGCAAGCTGTCAATCAAAATCCGGGCCGGGTTTACAGCCGTCGCCCCTGATATAGTGAGCGGTGCTGTGATCCAAGACTGTAGCCGCTCCGTGCACAACGATGAGTGAAGGCCGGCGGCTGCAGGGAGGAAAGAAGTTAATTTTCTCCCGGTACCTGCATTATCAATAAGGCGGCCGGGCAACATTGTAACAATATTTATCTGCAGATTAACCCTATACCTGCAGGTACATAGCATTTTTCAAGGTGACAGGTTCCCTTTAATAAAGAGAAGATGGATAGAGCCGCATTAGTCCATACTCACGGTGGAAGCCTCCTGACAACTTCTTGAAGAACACTTTCCACATTTGTTTCAAACTTCGCCGAGATTTAATAGAAATAAACAGAGAAATTAATTTCTTAATACAGTTTAGACCTCGGCTCCAATGAATCACAAGAAATGAAACCTGTTTGAAGCTGACAAGCAATCAAGCCCCTCCGTAAGCCACACAGAACATGGCTACTTATGTCATCTGCAGGTGATTAAAGGAACCTGTCATGTTGAAATGGTATAAGATCTGTAGGGGGATGTTGTAGAGCAGAGAAGTTGATCAGACTGATAGACATATCTGTGGGAAGAGAGTCAGTAAGACTTGCATTTTATGCAGAGAAAGTCCTGCAGTATGTATACTAGTCCAGTGGGCGGTCCTAAGTGATTGACAGTTCCCTGTATGACCATGCAGGCAAAGATAGCTGTCAATCACTAGCATGACCGCCCACTGGACTCATCTATACAAACAGCAGGATTCCACTGAATAAATTGATACAGGAAAAATATCTATCTTTGTACTGTGTTAGCCAGTAGATAGAAGAGTATTTAGATGTGAGAGTCCTCAGTGGTTGATACCTTTTAATGGCTAACGGAAAAGATGGTAACAAATTGCAAGCTTTCCAGACTACTCAGGTCTCAGGTCTGCCTGATGAAGAGGCCTGAGCAGTTTGGAAAGCTTGCAATTTGTTACCATCTTTTCAGTTAGCCATTAAAGGTATCAACCACTGAGGACTCTCAAATCTAATGAATGAATTACAATTTATACTGAATCTTCTCCCACAAACCTATATATTGTTCTGCTCAGTTTCTCATGGGTAAAATCTGTAAGTCTGAATGGGGCTGTAATGTTATTACAATCATGTTGTAATGGGGTTTGGGAGGTGGAACCTCTGAGCAACTATACAAGGGGGCGGTCCTTGTAAGGAAGCGGGTGGCTCCCAGGGAAGACGGGCAGGTAGTCACAGCAAGTGACAGGGACAGTCTCTGGGTAGAAGGGCAGGTAGTCACGGCAAGTGACAGGGACAGTCTCTGGGTAGAAGGGCAGGTAAACAAAAAAAACCAAAAAAAGACCCTAAAAAATATCTTTAATAGTTTCTTTTATAAAAAGATACTCAATGGTACCTATGGAACAGAGTGTACACACAAAGACAAAAAATATACTTTGATATACTTGAATTATCATACAAAGGGAGGGATGTAAGACGAAAGATCCGAAATTGCCCAAAATACCCTAGTAGTAGATAGTAGCCCACGTAAAGGCCAAATATTCAATTCACCCCAGGGGTTCAACTAATATCCCCACTAATAAGTGGGTAAAGATAAACTCTCCCTATATCCCCATGCACTCAAAAGTGAAAAATATATCAAAATAAAAATGAATAAATTACAAGGCGTCAGATACAATAACAAGATGCAAATCACATACAGTATCAAGAAATGGACTCAATTGAAAATAGCCCGTTACACGTAGCAATCACATATACAAAAAATGGGCTCAGTAAACCAATGTCCGTTTTTTGAGATATCAGCTAGTACTTGTTAAACATATAGCTAATGAGACCTCAAGTAGCTTGGGACCTTGGAAAAAATGATCAATTAGGGATCACAATGAAATGACCCAAGCAAAAATCACTAATGGAAGGTTTATCAGTTAATGTCTCAAGATGTAATAATCCCTCAGAGAAAAAAAAAAAAAAAAATATAATAAATAATATCCCAGGCGTCATCAATTATCCTCAGAAAAACATAACAAAATGTCCATTATTCATGTCCCAGCATCCGTAGTTATATAGCATATCCTATCAAGGAGGTTTAAATAGATGGACTTATACTTAAATGCATTTCTTCTGAGATGTCAAATGATAAATTTCAAACAGTACAAATATCCAATTGAAATCGTCCCTCAGAGGAAAAGTACTGTCCAAAAATAAGCAATTGTGCAACAGTAATCTTCAGAAAAAAAGTCCATAGATGACGTCCCAGTATCCGCAATTATGCGACGTATCCTGGCCGAATGATTACAAAAGATAAATAGACGAACTCATATACCATGCATTTCTTCTGAGATGACAAATGATATCTTCCAGACAATGCATATGTAAAAATCCTATAGTCCCTCAGAGAAAGTATATAAAGAAAAAGAAATAAAGCGACCAATAATACTGTTCTAGCATCAGTAATTTATGCAAACAGTTATCCTCGCAAAAAATGACAAAATGTCCACTATTGACATCCCAGGATCTGTAGTTATGTAGTATATCCAAAAATAGTTGTAAAAATAAACAAATGGACTTATCTTAAGCGCATTTCTTCTGAGATGACAAATACTAAATACCAGGCGATGTTCCTAGAGGGACCATGAAGATCATCCGACCAGAAAAGACCGATGGATTCCAATAGAGGCTTTTTCAGCCTTCCAATAGAGGCTTTTCAGCAAGTACGCCCCTTCAGGTTTATCCAGAGAAAATCCATCAATAGATGTCCCAAGGAAGTATACCAAATATGAGGTCCCATTGACCTAGTCCCAGTCCCTACGCGTTTCACCCCCTCCTCAATACGGGGCTCATCAGGGGACAGACAGTGTCAGAGGAGAAAGCCCATAGTAGGTGCACAGCAAATGTGTGCTTCCATGGTTCAAAAACCGTATATAAACTAATACACATGGTCTCTCTATATATATACCTCCCTTAATTAGTGCCCATATAAAATCAGGCAAGACACCTGCAGTTAGTAGCGCGGTTCCCTTACCTCCTGAAGCGCAAGCAGCGTTCCACGATGCCCTCCATGAGGAACGGACTTTGCGTAGTCCCCTTGGTTTTTCCTTCGGTGTCTGCGTAACCGGAAGTTGCGTTTAGCGTAACTCCCGGAAATGACACTGAACTGCGTACACTGTCTGTCCCCTGATGAGCCCCGTATTGAGGAGGGGGTGAAACGCGTAGGGACTGGGACTAGGTCAATGGGACCTCATATTTGGTATACTTCCTTGGGACATCTATTGATGGATTTTCTCTGGATAAACCTGAAGGGGCGTACTTGCTGAAAAGCCTCTATTGGAAGGCTAAAAAAGCCTCTATTGGAATCCATCGGTCTTTTCTGGTCGGATGATCTTCATGGTCCCTCTAGGAACATCGCCTGGTATTTAGTATTTGTCATCTCAGAAGAAATGCGCTTAAGATAAGTCCATTTGTTTATTTTTACAACTATTTTTGGATATACTACATAACTACAGATCCTGGGATGTCAATAGTGGACATTTTGTCATTTTTTGCGAGGATAACTGTTTGCATAAATTACTGATGCTAGAACAGTATTATTGGTCGCTTTATTTCTTTTTCTTTATATACTTTCTCTGAGGGACTATAGGATTTTTACATATGTATTGTCTGGAAGATATCATTTGTCATCTCAGAAGAAATGCATGGTATATGAGTTCGTCTATTTATCTTTTGTAATCATTCGGCCAGGATACGTCGCATAATTGCGGATACTGGGACGTCATCTATGGACTTTTTTTCTGAAGATTACTGTTGCACAATTGCTTATTTTTGGACAGTACTTTTCCTCTGAGGGACGATTTCAATTGGATATTTGTACTGTTTGAAATTTATCATTTGACATCTCAGAAGAAATGCATTTAAGTATAAGTCCATCTATTTAAACCTCCTTGATAGGATATGCTATATAACTACGGATGCTGGGACATGAATAATGGACATTTTGTTATGTTTTTCTGAGGATAATTGATGACGCCTGGGATATTATTTATTATATTTTTTTTTTTTTTTTTTCTCTGAGGGATTATTACATCTTGAGACATTAACTGATAAACCTTCCATTAGTGATTTTTGCTTGGGTCATTTCATTGTGACCCCTAATTGATCATTTTTTCCAAGGTCCCAAGCTACTTGAGGTCTCATTAGCTATATGTTTAACAAGTACTAGCTGATATCTCAAAAAACGGACATTGGTTTACTGAGCCCATTTTTTGTATATGTGATTGCTACGTGTAACGGGCTATTTTCAATTGAGTCCATTTCTTGATACTGTATGTGATTTGCATCTTGTTATTGTATCTGACGCCTTGTAATTTATTCATTTTTATTTTGATATATTTTTCACTTTTGAGTGCATGGGGATATAGGGAGAGTTTATCTTTACCCACTTATTAGTGGGGATATTAGTTGAACCCCTGGGGTGAATTGAATATTTGGCCTTTACGTGGGCTACTATCTACTACTAGGGTATTTTGGGCAATTTCGGATCTTTCGTCTTACATCCCTCCCTTTGTATGATAATTCAAGTATATCAAAGTATATTTTTTGTCTTTGTGTGTACACTCTGTTCCATAGGTACCATTGAGTATCTTTTTATAAAAGAAACTATTAAAGATATTTTTTAGGGTCTTTTTTTGGTTTTTTTGTTTAGTTTAGTACCCTGGTTTTCCGACTTTTGTTGGTTTTTGTTGGTTTGTTTATCCCTAGAAGGGCAGGTAGTCACGGCAAGTGACAGAGACAGTCTCTGGGTAGAAGGACAGCAGGCAGGTGGCTGGTGAGCGCTCCCAGGTGAGCAGGCGAGAGTCTCTGGACAGGCAGGTGGTCACGGCAAGTGACGGCAGAACCTCCAGGTAGACTAGCAGACAGGTAGCAGGTGGACGCTCCCAGTTGAGCGGGCAAGAGTCTCTGGACAGACAGGTGGTCACGGCAAGTGACGGCAGAGCCTCCAGGTAGACTAGCAGACAGGTAGCAGGTGGACGCTCCCAGTTGAGCGGGCAAGAGTCTCTGGACGGGCAGGTGGTCACGGCAAGTGACGGCAGAGCCTCCAGGTAGGCTAGCAGGCAGGTAGCAGGTGAGCGCTCCCAGGTGAGCGGGCAAGAGTCTCTGGACAGGCAGGTGGTCATGGCAAGTGACGGCAGAGCCTCCAGGTAGGCTAGCAGGCAGGTAGCAGGTGAGCGCTCCCAGGTGAGCGGGCAGGCTGGTCCATAGACAGACTGACAGGTGTCGGAAGGCAGACCGTCGGACCGCAGGCTTGCAAGCAGGTAAGCGGATATCAGGCAGGTATCCAGCAGGAATCTGGCAGGTGACTGGCAGGTAACAAGCAGGAATCTGGCAGGTGACTGGCAGGTAACAAGCAGGAATCTGGCAGGTGACTGGCAGCTAACTGGTAACGGGACCTGAGGGCTGAAGCAGAGTGAAGGCTTTGCAACAACATTGCTCGGGCACCTCCATTTTGGAGGAGGTGCCTTATATATGGTGAAGTCCTCCGGCCATTGGCCGGGGACTCCTTAGGACGACGCGCGCGGCCCCTTTAAGAGAGGGGGAGCGCGCCCGCGCGCGCACTAAGCACCGTGGCCGGGAAGCAGCGCGCGCTGCCAGCAGAGCGGGAGGAAGACGCTGGGCACGGAGCGGAGAGGTGAGGGGAACAGCATCCCTGCCTAGCAGGAGGCAGGGACGCCGACGCTACAGTACCCCCCCCTTTAGGCCCCCCCTTTTTTAAGCCATAGAGAAATTTATCAAGGCTGAGAGGGGCATGGATGTTCTCCCGGGGCTCCCACGTTCTCTCCTCAGGACCAAACCCCTTCTAATCTACCAGAAAAAAGGTTTTTCCTCTTACCCATTTGGTGGCCAGAATGTTCTCTACCTCAAACTCGTTCTCAGCGGAAACCGGAGCAGGGGGCGTACCTGTAGACTTGGAAAAAGAGTTAAGTACCACGGGTTTGAGGAGAGATACATGGAAGGAGTTAGGGATCCGTAAGTTGGCCGGGAGTTTCAATTTATAGGCCACCGGATTGATTTGTTTGATAACTTCCAGTGGGCCGATGAACCGAGGCCCTAACTTGTAGGAGGGAATCTTGAGCCGGACATACTTGGACGAGAGCCAGACTTTATCTCCAGGACGGAATTGTGGAGGATCCAGTCGTTTTTTGTCAGCGTGTTTTTTCATCCGCTCGGACGACTGAAGGAGTGCGGATCGGGTACTCTCCCAAATGGAGGAGAATTTGCTAATGAGAGATTCCGCAGCCGGATTGTCCACCGAGGTGGAGACGGGAAATGGGATCCGAGGATGCTGACCGAAGACTACAAAAAACGGGGATTTGGAGGAAGATTCGCTCTCGTGATTATTGTAAGAGAATTCAGCCCATGGTAGGAGATCCACCCAGTCCGAATGGTGGGCATTAACGAAGTGCCGGAGGTAACTGGTCAGGATCTGATTGATCCGCTCCACTTGGCCATTGGACTGTGGGTGGTAAGTGGAGGAGAAGTCCAGGGTAACGTCAAGCAGCTTACATGTGGCTCTCCAGAAGCGTGAGGTGAACTGAACCCCACGATCCGACACGATGTGGAGGGGCAGGCCATGGAGACGGAAGATGTGGCGTATAAAGTCTTTAGCCAGTTCGGGTGCAGACGGGAGACCCGGCAGGGGAATGAAGTGCGCCATCTTGGAAAAGCGGTCAGCGACCACCCAAATGACCGTACAACCGGCAGAGACAGGGAGATCCGTTATAAAGTCCATAGCTATATGCTGCCACTAGGCAGCAGGTACTGGAAGAGGAAGGAGGCGACCGGCTGGCAGGTGTCTCGAAACTTTGTTGCGGGCGCAGGACACACAGGCTGAAACAAAGTCTATTACATCCTTGTGCAGGGTAGGCCACCAGTAATGCCAGGTAATAAGCTGGAGGGTCTTTTTCTGACCGGCGTGGCCAGCTAGCTTAGATGAGTGACCCCAGAGTAGGACCTTCTTCCGATCAGGTACTGTTACGAACGTCTTACCGGGACGGAGACGATTTAGATTCACGGGAGCCACCTGCATTACTCTGGCAGGATCAATGATGTGCTTCGGTTCCTCCTCTAGGTCAGACACCAGGAAGGATCGGGACAAGGCGTCAGCTTTGATGTTTTTGTCTGCCGGGCGAAAATGAAGAACGAAATCAAAGCGGGCAAAAAACAAGGACCACCGGGCTTAGCGCGGGTTAAGTCTCTGGGCGCTCTGGAGGTAAGCCAAGTTCTTGTGGTCCGTGTAAATAATTACCGGGTGAAGAGCCCCCTCGAGCAGGTAATGCCACTCCTCCAGTGCCAGCTTAATGGCCAATAACTCTCGATCTCCTATAGAATAATTGCGCTCAGAAGAGGAGAAGAGTTTGGAGAAGAAGCCGCAAGTTACCATTCTTCCGGAAGGCGACTTTTGGGTAAGTACCGCTCCGGCTCCAGAGGAGGAGGCGTCAACTTCCAGGAAGAATTGTTTGTTGCCGTCCGGACGATGCAGCACCGGGGCGGAAGAGAAAGCCTGTTTTAAGGAAAGAAAGGCTTCCTCTGCTTCGGGCGGCCATTTTCTGTAATTAGTGCCCTTACTGGTGAGCGCAGAGATTGGGGCAGTCCGGGAAGAGAAGTGCGGTATGAAGAGGCGGTAGTAGTTGACGAAACCCAGGAACCGCTGAATAGCTTTCAACCCCTCTGGTCGGGCCACTTCTGGATGGCAGACAGTTTCTCAGGATCCATTTGTAGGCCGGTCTGAGAGATTATGTAGCCCAGAAACGGAAGCGAGGTCTGCTCAAAGAGGCACTTCTCATATTTAGCGTAGAGGTGGTTCTGCCTGAGCCTGAGCAGAACCTGACGAACATCCCCCCGGTGTGTGGGGAGATCCGGAGAGAAGACCAAGATGTCGTCCAGGTACACCACTACGCAGGAGTAGAGAAGGTCCCAGAAGATGTCATTGACCAACTCTTGAAAGACGGCGGGAGCGTTACAGAGACCGAAGGGCATTACCAGGTATTCATAGTGGCCGTCCCGGGTGTTGAATGCCGTCTTCCATTCATCCCCCTGACGGATACGGACCAGGTTATACGCCCCACGGAGGTCCAGCTTGGTGAAGATTCTAGCCCCCCTCAGACGGTCAAATAATTCCGGAATGAGCGGAAGGGGGTATTTATTCTTCACCGTGATCTGGTTAAGGCCTCTATAGTCTATACAGGGACGGAGTGAGCTGTCCTTTTTGATGAAGAAGAAGCCTGCTCCCGCCGGGGAATTAGATTTCCGGATGAATCCCCAGGCCAGATTCTCCTCAATATATTCTGACATGGATCGGGTCTCAGCAGCGGACAAAGGGTAAATGCGCCCACGGGGAGGAGTAGCGCCGGGCATCAGGTCGATTCGGCAGTCGTATGGTCTATGAGGGGGTAATGTCTCTGCCTCCTTTTTATTAAAGACGTCCGCATACGACCAATAAGGAGCCGGAAGACCAGGTAGATTGGCTGGAGTAGAAGGACGGACAGGATGGACGGGAACTAAGCAAGTCTTATGGCAGTCCTGTCCCCAGCGAAGGACTTCTCCGGTCTGCCAATCAAGCACGGGTGCATGTCTCTGAAGCCAAGGTAGGCCTAATAAGAGGGCGTGAGAGAGTCCAGGCAGAACATGAAAGAAGATGCTCTCAGAGTGCAGCATTCCCACCTGCAGGGTTATGGATTCGGTGATGAGTTGGATGGGATGTGGTAAGAGGCCCCCATCCACGGCAGCGACAGATAAGGGTACAGCTAGAGGTTTGGTGGGAATGCGGTATTTCTCTACCAGAGACTGAGAAATGAGATTTCCGGCAGCTCCAGAGTCAAGTTGGGCTAGTTCAAAATAACGGTTCTCCCCGCAGATGATAGAGACCGACAGCAACAGAGATGGAGAGGGTTTACTCTTGTCTAGGACGACCTCTCTGAGCGATCCTAGACACAGGCGTTTCCCGACCTCTCCGGGCAGGAACGGATCCGGTGCAACTTACTGCCACAGTAGAAGCAGCTCCCCTCGGCTCGGCGTAACTCTTGACGGGTTTTGACCATCTTGGTCTGGTCGACCTGCATAGGCTCAGGTGAGTGCGCCTGGGTAGTAACGGGAGAAGTGACAGGTTTCTGGAAGGTAGGGGCTAGACGTGGAAACCTCCTCTCACGGGTGACCTCTTTGGCGCGCTCCTGGAACCGGATGTCAATCCGGGTGGCAAGTGTTATTAAGTCGTCGAGAGTGGTAGGAATGTCCCGACCGGCGAGTTCATCTTTAATACGGCCGGACAGACCCTCCCAAAAGACAGACACCAGGGCGTCGTTATCCCAGGCCAGCTCCGAAGCAAGGGTACGGAACCGTATGGCGTATTGGCCCACGGAGAGATTTCCTTGACGGAGGCGTAGCAGAGATGATGCGGATGAGGTCTTCCGTTCTGGTTCGTCGAAGACTTTCCGGAAGGCCATGAGAAAGGCTGGCAGATTGGACACCAGGGGGTCTCCTCTCTCCCATAGAGGATTTAGCCAAGCCAGTGCCTCTCCCGTGAGATGGGACATGATGAAGGCTACTCTGGCTCGGTCGCTGGAAAACTGGTGTGTCAACAGTTCGAAGTGCAGAGTGCACTGGTTAATGAAGCCCTGTGCCTGGCTGGGATCTCTGCCAAAACGAGGAGGGGCGGAGAGGCGGGGACCGGGAAGAGATGCCATGGTGTTGATGGGCTGCGGCGGTGCTGGGGTAGTAAGTGTGCGAGTGGAGGCAGCTCCCGAAGAGGTAGTCAATGTGTCCAGGCGGGAGTTAACACCACGCAGGTGACTCAGGATGGACTCCTGTTGGGACCTCTGACGGGAAAGTTCATGACATAGCGAGGGAGCTTGGGTGCCACCGGGTTCCATGGCCCGAGCAAACTGTAACGGGTCTGGGAGGAACCTCTGAGCAACTATACAATGGGGCAGTCCTTGTAAGGAAGCGGGTGGCTCCCAGGGAAGACGGGCAGGTAGTCACAGCAAGTGACAGGGACAGTCTCTGGGTAGAAGGGCAGGTAGTCACGGCAAGTGACAGGGACAGTCTCTGGGTAGAAGGGCAGGTAATCACGGCAAGTGACAGGGACAGTCTCTGGGTAGAAGGGCAGGTAGTCACGGCAAGTGACAGGGACAGTCTCTGGGTAGAAGGACAGCAGGCAGGTGGCTGGTGAGCGCTCCCAGGTGAGCAGGCGAGAGTCTCTGGACAGGCAGGTGGTCACGGCAAATGACGGCAGAACCTCCAGGTAGACTAGCAGACAGGTAGCAGGTGGATGCTCCCAGGTGAGCGGGCAAGAGTCTCTGGACGGGCAGGTGGTCACGGCAAGTGACGGCAGAGCCTCCAGGTAGACTAGCAGACAGGTAGCAGGTGGACGCTCCCAGTTGAGCGGGCAAGAGTCTCTGGACAGGCAGGTGGTCACGGCAAGTGACGGCAGAGCCTCCAGGTAGACTAGCAGACAGGTAGCAGGTGGACGCTCCCAGTTGAGCGGGCAAGAGTCTCTGGACCGGCAGGTGGTCACGGCAAGTGACGGCAGAGCCTCCAGGTAGGCTAGCAGGCAGGTAGCAGGTGAGCGGGCAAGAGTCTCTGGACAGGCAGGTGGTCACGGCAAGTGACGGCAGAGCCTCCAGGTAGGCTAGCAGGCAGGTAGCAGGTGAGCGCTCCCAGGTGAGCGGGCAGGCTGGTCCATAGACAGACTGACAGGTGTCGAAAGGCAGACCGTCGGACCGCAGTCTTGCAAGCAGGTAAGCGGATATCAGGCAGGTATCAAGCAGGAATCTGGCAGGTGACTTAAACAACAGAATATAACTCCAAGTAAATCAAACTTCTGTGAAATCAAACTGTCCACTTAGGAAGCAACACAAATTGACAATCAATTTCACATGCTGTTGTGCAAATGGAAGACAATAGAGGGAAATTATTGGCAATTATCAAGACACACTCAATAAAGGAGTGGTTCTGCAGGTGGAGACCACAGACCATATCTCAATACCAATGCTTTCTGGCTGATGTTTTGGTCACTTTTGAATGTTGGTTGTGCTTTCACACTCGTGGTAGCATGAAACGGACTCTACAACCCACAGAAGTTGCTCAGGTAGTGCAGCTCATCCAGGATGGCACATCAATGCGAGCTGTGGCAAGAAGGTTTGCTGCGTCTGTCAGCGTAGTTCCAGAGGCTGGAGGCGCTACCAGTAGACATGCCAGTACACCAGGAGACATGGAGGGAGCCATAGGAGGGCAACAACCCAGCAGCAGGACCCCTACCTCCGCCTTTGTGCAAGGAGGAACAGGAGGAGCACTTCCAGAGCCATGCAAAATGACCTACAGCAGGCCACAAATGTGCATGTGTCTGCATAAACTGTTAGAAACCGACTCCATGAGAGTGGGATGAGGGCCAGACGTCCACAGATGGGGGTTGTGCCCAATGCCAGACCTCATGTGGCTGGAGAGTGTCAGCAGTTCCTGCAAGATGAAGGCATTGAAGCTATGGACTGGCCCGCCCGTTCCCCAGACCTGAATCCCATTGAGCACATCTGGGACATCATGTCTCACTCCATCCACCAATGTCACGTTGCACCACAGACTGTCCAGGAGTTGGTGGATGCTTTAGTCCAGGTCTGGGAGGAGATCCCACAGGAGACCATCCGCAACCTCATCAGAAGCATGTCCAGGCATTGTAGGGAGGTTATACAGGCACGTGGAGGCCACACACAATACTGAGCCTCATTTTGACTTGTTTTAAGGACATTACATCAAAATTGGATCAGCCTGTAGTGTGTTTTTCCACTTTAATTTTGGGGGTGACTCCAAATCCAGGCCTCCATTGGTTAATACATTTGATTTCTATTGATGATTTTTGTGTGATTTTGCTGTCAGCACATTCAACTTTGTACAGAACAAAGTATTCAATGAGAATATTTCATTCATTCAGATCTAGGATGTGTTATTTGAGTGTTCCCTTTATTTTTTTGAGCAGTGTGTATATATAATATAAACAATTACTGCAGCTTTAATGCTATTTATTACGTCTCAGGAGGAGGACGGAAGAGGAAGAGGACGGAAGAGGCGGAGGACGGAAGAGATGGAGGACGGAAGAGGCGGAGGATGGAAGAGGAGGAGGACAGAAGAGGAGGAGGACGGAAAAGGAGGAGGACGGAAGAGGAGGAGGATGGAAGAGAAGGAGGACGGAAGAGGCGGAGGATGGAAGAGGCGGAGGATGGAAGAGGCGGAGGACAAAAGAGACGGAGGACGGAAGAGGGGGAGGACGGAAGAGAAGGAGGACCGAAGAGGAGGAGGACGGAAGATGAGGAGGACCGAAGAGGAGGAGGACGTAAGAGGAAGAGGACGGAAGAGGAGGACGGAAGAGGCGGAGGACGGAAGAGGCGGAGGACAGAAGAGGCGGAGGACGGAAGAGGCGGAGGACAGAAGAGGAGGAGGACAGAAGAGAAGGAGGACGGAAGAGGAGGAGGACGGAAGAGGAGGAGGACGGAAGAGGAGGAGGACGTAAGAGGAAGAGGACGGAAGAGGAGGAGGACGGAAGTGGAGGAGGATGGAAGAGGAGGAGGACAGAATAGGAGGAGGAGGACAGAACTGCACCTTAAGATCCCTAGGGGGAAAGGGATGGTAGTAATATAGTGGTAGTATATCCATATTAGTGTAATATGAGTAATAATACTAGTGATAATAGTAAGAAAGTAATAAAATAACAGTAGTAATAGTAGTAGGTAGAATAGCAGTGTGATCCAGGGTCCTAGGACTGATCGCCTTTTCTCGGGGTCAAGAAGGAATTTTTCCCCTGTGACACAAATTGGCTGAAGGTGTCCTGGGGTTTTTGCCTTCTTCTGGATCAACACTGTAGGTATAGGGCAGTATTAGTAGTGATAGGAAAGAAGAATAATACTGTAATAAGTTAGCACAATGTAATAATAACCATATCAAATAGATTTATAAAAACAAATTAAAATAACTCCAGTAGTACAATAATTAGTGTAATATTATATAACTTCTAATAACATTATTAGGTTTGATCCAGGGTCCTAGGACTGATCGCCTTTTGCCGGGGTCAAGAAGGAATTTTTCCCCTGTGACACAAATTGGCTGAAGGTGTCCTGGGTTTTTGCCTTCTTCTGGATCAACACTGTAGGTTTAGGGCAGTATTAGTAGTGAAAGGAAAGAAGAATAATACTGTAATAAGATAGCACAATGTAATAATAACCATATCAAATAGATTTATAAAAACAAATTAAAATAACTCCAGTAGTACAATAATTAGTGTAATATTATATAACTTGTAATAACATTATTAGGTTTGATCCAGGGTCCTAGGACTGATCGCCTTTTGCCGGGGTCAAGAAGGAATTTTTCTCCTATGACACAAATTGGCTGAAGGTGTCCTGGGGTTTTTGCCTTCTTCTGGATCAACAGCTTTAGGCATAGGGATTTTAGTAATACCATTATTAGAATCACAAGATTAATAAAAAAAAATTAGAATTACATTTTTTTAATTAGTTTTATAACAGTTACAATTAATTGCATTAATGCAATAATAATAAATAGTAAAAATGGTGGTAATAATAATAATACAAAAAACTAGTCCCAGTTAGTAAGTTAGTGTAATGTTAGTGTAGGGACCCATCTGAAGAGGTCGCCTTGACGTTGGCAGATGGGCTCGCACAATTTGCTCAAAATGTGCGCTAAGAACCTCATATTTCTATGTACAGGAGATCTAGCAGTAATACCATTCAGGAGATAGATATCTGTGTACACACATTTTGTTATATACTTTTGTGCAGCAAACAGGGCAGGCATACAGGTACAGGGCGAGAGTGTTACAGTGATATTATAACTCGGCCTTAAGGATAAAATGCTGATAACTACAGATCCTGGAAACACATCCGAAACTAGACCTTGTAAGTAACTGGTTCCCAGCTAGTGGTAAATATGTACAGGGCAGTCCGGTACCAAGACCTGCTCTATAGGACACATTATAATCAGGCAGGTCCTTACAAGATCTGCGGCAGAAGTGTGGCTGTGTAACACAGTCCTGCTCCTGCCTCAGCTGCCCACAGTGGAGCCAACCTTGATCCTGGCAGCTTAATCCATTGTATGACACAGTAGGGGGCTTCCACAGCATTTAGGCACTTTAGACAGGAGAGGGAGGCATGATCATGGTGCCAATGAGTTTCTATGGCAGCTGAGATCTAACAATGGACCCCATGACGGCCATCTTACTGCTCCTATTAGACCCCGGCTGAGGAAAGGTCTATGAGGACACCGGTCAGACTTATGTCGCCTGCTCTGCACATATTAGAAATACCTAGGGCTGATTAGTTTGCCATTTGTAAATCTGATCCAGCAGCGCTGGGCTACCACTGACGTGATCAGGGCTATTGAGCTCCTAGATTGGGCAGAGGAGCTCAGTATTCAGCAGGAGCTGGCCGAGGAGAGCAGAGCAACTTGCATGGGGCTGCTGCACAAGAAGCAACTCACAAGGTGGAGATTTACCCAGAGACGCTGTGCTCGGGCTGTGATCTGCTGTGCAGGCTGCATAGTAGATGCCTCGAAGGACCCTAACTTCATCCCTAACAGGCACAGCAGAGCTCGGACGGCTGCAAGTGAACGGAGAGCGGCTGATTAGTAACTGCTGCATCTCCTGCAGCTCAGATAAGAGCCGCACAGAGCGGGGGTTCAGTAATGATGAATATGGGAAGTGTCCGCCCCTCACATGCCCTATATGCGGCCTCCAGAGGTAAAGTCTCCCCTGTAACCAGCGCCTCCTCCCACCTTCTCTGCTGGCATGCTCCATTACTTAAAGGGGATGTCTGAAGAAAACAAGTTATCACTTATCCACAGGCTCGGTGATCACTTACTGATCGTGGGGTCTGACCGCTGCGAGCCATCATCTGATCGGGAAGGAGTGGAAAGTCAGGGATCAACTGCAGCTCCATTCATTCTCTATGGGGCTCCGGAAAAGCCGAGCTCAGCGCTTGAATGCCACATAGGGAATGAATGGAGCGGATCCTGGAGTAATAACATGTCCTCCTCTCCTCAGCTTTCTGTCTGTGTAAGTGGCTCAGCCCTTGTCTCCCCTTCTGCTCCGGCTTCTGTGCTGGTCCTTGTGAGGAAGAGGAAACCCTCTGCCCTTCTGCTCCGGCTTCTGTGCTGGTCCCTGTGAGGAAGAGGAAACCCTCTGCCCTTCTGCTCCGGCTTCTGTGCTGGTCCCTGTGAGGAAGAGGAAACCCTCTGCCCTTCTGCTCTCCGTTCTCTGCGACTTTTCACAATCGCTCAGTGCACCCATTATATGTAATAAGGATCATTCTTCATCCCTTGTCCAGCTTTCATCCCCCCCAGTCTGACCAGCGGACAAGATAATAAACATGTGAGTGGAAGGTTCACAATTATTAGATGTGTTGTGAATAGTCTCCACAGCATTATCCGGAGAAAACTGCAGGGTGACCACTTGTGAAACCAGCACAAAATCCAGCGGACTGCGCTTCCCTGCCCCCCGCCGGTCTCTGTATCCTGGCATTCAGCTATTCCATTTGGTGCTTATTCTGGAAGGAAAACAAAAATGTGATGTTCTTACACAGACGCCTGAAGACGCAGCTTTTCATCATCCATGTTGGGCTGTTGTATGACGTGTGGATTACTCTGCTTGTTGGATTCTTGCATTACCACAAACACTGCCTTTATTTTGTGATTTCTGTGCCGCTTCCCACTTCTATTGGCAGTGTGATATATCAGCACGTGAGGGCTGCCACAATCATGTGTCAATAGGTTATTGCTGGAGGCCGTGATATAGAGACCATCCTGGACCAGGGAGGAGTTGGTACAGAAGCACCTAGAGAGGGGGGTATAGGGGCTTCATTTCAATTTTAAACTTAGCTGGATTGTGTTTAGCTACAAGAATGGAAAGTAAAATAATAAAATCTTTATTTTTTTTTTCTATTTGGCAAAATCGTTCATCAGAGGTTTGGCCACTACCGAAAAGTTTTTGATGAACTTACAGTAGTAGCTGGCGAAACCCAAAAAACTTTGTAACGCCTTTAAGTCTTGAATATAATACCAATCCAGTACCGTCCGGACTTTGGCCAGATCCATGCAAAAACGGTGAATGATAAGAACTAACCCTGAATGGAGAACATACATTTCTCTGGTTTGACAAATAATTTATTATCTTTGAGTATCTGTAAGACCTGCCTGACATGTACCTGATGTGACTGGAGGTAAATAAATTAATATGTAATCAAGATTGGTTTGTTGTGATCTACCTGCCAGATGACTAAAAATGTCACTAACAGTGTTGAAAGAAAGCGGGAGCATTAGTCAACCCAAATGTCATCACAAGCTTTTCATAGTGCCCCTCAGGAGTATTGAAGGCCATCTTCCACTCATCTCCTCAATGTGAATGAGATTATAAGCCCCCCTGAGGTCTAGTTTAATCAAATCGTAGGAGCCAATTTTTTTTCTAAAGAGGTCGGGGATGAGAGGGAGAGGATATGCATCCCAGACCGTGATCCGATTAAACTCGCGAAAATCAAGGCGGGGGCGCAACCCCCAGTCTTTTTTTTTGACAAATAAAAACCCCACTGCAACGGGAGATGAAGAACGTCTTATATGGCCCAATGGTAGACTGACTGACCATGCTGTTCTGAACTGCCACCCTAAGATGGCTTCCCATTATATACCTACTGTATAAGTGCTCCCTCTAACGGCTTCCTCCACCCACACCCACTACTGGTTCCCCCTACCTTTAGGTTCCCCCCACTCCAGCCAGGGACAGGGCTCAGCAGCTGCACTCTGCATGTTGGATGCAGGTGTTTTGGGGGGTTCCGTGCAGCACTCCCATCTTACCTGAGTGAAGGGAGACACCACACCTCTGGGAGAGGTGCAGTACCGCTGTGGCGACTGAACACTCAGGGGCGCCACATTCCCCCCCCCCGGTAAAACACAGCACGTCCGCGGGCTGGAACAGAGCAAAACCAGGCATAACTGACATGCAAAATTTTTAAGATGCATCCGCATATAAGACCATAAAACAACATTTCTTCCCTTTATGGGAGGCACATTCCTTTTAATGTTACTGGTTACGTTATAAAACATCATAAGAGCATTGTCATATAAAACAATTTTCAAGACAGTTCCAGCACCAGGGTGCAACAGTAGCAGCATGAGGGACCCGTCTACAAACCCTCAACGTAGGCCCTGGGCATGGCTGCAGGGCATAGACGATCCAATCCTGGACCTCGTCTTCCGCCACGCCAAACGGGTTTTTGTTCTGAGGTATATTTGTAATTATAAAACCAATAGGATGCACTTTAAGAAGTGCTAAACTATGTACAATGTCAACGTCCGGCTTCTCACAGTCCTCAGCCTGTCAGTCTCTGTACCCTGACGGGTAACTGGGTAGCAAACATGAAGTCAACTGCACCCTTCCGGGCAACTTATGTACAGTCCAGTTAACTAAAACAGTTTAACAGTGGGGCCCCCTCCGGGGGAACCCCTGGTTTCTGCAGGCTGACCCAGCCTGGTCATCAGCCTCAGGCTGCAGGGGGACCAGGGATGAAGCAGCGCCAGCCGCATTTGGGAAAGGGACATCACTCCTACCTGCTCCCGCGACTGTGTCAGCTCGGCCTGACACCTCCCGGTCTTTACGCAGCTTCTCTCCACCTCCTCTCCTCTTTCGGGGGCGGTCCCATGGCACTTTGCTGTCGGTCACTCCCTGTGTCGGCCTCCCCGCTTTGACGGACACATCTATGCGGACAGTCACTGTTGCAAGGGGCAGGGCCTGCTTTTGGCGCCATTCTGGGACTCGGCCCACGACGGGAGGTTCCATTCTGTTGTTCTTTAGCACGCACATAATGGTGCCCGTTCTTCTGGGGCGGGCGCCACATTCAAGGCAGAAAACACTTCTTTAGGCGCACATTACCCGCAGATGGCGGGCTGGTCACATATCCTGTTCGTGACGCCAAGTGGTGACTCGCTGCCCCCTGGGCCGCGGGGCACACGGCAGCCGGGCCTTATGGCTGCTTTGGGGAATATCACGGTGGCTGGCCCGGGGCGGTCAGTTCAAAAGGGATTATTTATAGGATTTGTCGTGAAGCCACCTGTGGTGTCTGGTGAGGATCACCAGTGCTGCAACAGTCCTCTGAGGCAGATGTTAGGGCAGCTAGAGATGGAACGGCTCCCCACAGGTGGATCGGGCCTCAGGGCAGTGTAAATTGATGGAGGGTGCGCTGGGCGTTATAGTGCAGGGAGGGAAATGACACCAGTGAAGGAATAGACGGAGGCAACTCAGTGCAGTCGTCCAAGATTTTTATTCACAGTTCTTCAGGAAACACACAAGTGCACGTTACAGGTGAAGACCTCCCACGTTGCGCCGTGGTCACCCTGGCAGGGGTTCAATCCTTCCTCAGGAAGTTTAGGAATGCTTGGCAGAACCCCACTTTCTCGTGTTCCTACTTTGACCGTCTTCACACTAGGTCCTTCTCCCTGCTGCCCTGCGCTGCCCACTCTCAATCCCACTCGGGTATGCTGAAGTCCTTCCTATACGTCGGATCCGGGACCAACCTCACCCCCTGGAGATTAGAATGCAGCAACCGATCCCTCTGTCTTCTGACAGATGCGGGGTGTACGGGTGCTGTCCTCCACGCGCCGTACCCCTGGGATCCCTTCTTAGAATGGAGTCTACTCCCTGCTCCCCTCCGGGGCCTCTATCCCGGGCCCTTCTTGTGGAGCAGAGCTCCTGCTGAGCCTCTGCTCCCAGACAGTCCTCACTGACCGTCTGTACTGTACTGACTGACCATTCTGTTCTGAACTGCCACCCTAAGATTGCTTCCCATTATATACCTACTGTGTGCTCCTTCTAACTGCTTCCTCCAACCACACCCACTACTGGTTCCCCCTACCTTTGGGTTTCCCCCACTCCAGCCAGGGACAGGGCTCAGCAGCTGCGCTCTGCATGTTGCCCTTCCAGCCGGTCTGAAGCAGTGTAATGTTGGATGCAGGTGTTTTGGGGGGTTCTCTGCAGCACTCCCATCTTACCTGAGTGAAGGGAGACACCACACCTCTGGGTGAGGTGCAATACCTCTGTGGCGACTGAACCCTCAGGGGCGCCACATGCCCACGATGCAGAAATGCTCCGGATTTTTCCTGAGTGTTTCTGCATCTCCCTGGTAAACGTAAGTGAAGCGTTTTTCACATGCATGTCCGCATGCGGGTTGTCAACTGCTTTCCAAGCGATTTTAGCATCACTTGGAAAGTGCTTGACAACTTGGTCACGCTATATAAATCCTTGCAACCAGCATGTATTTATATAGTGTGACCAAGTTAATAGTTGAAAAAAAGAATAAAAATGGTAAAAAAAGAAAAATAGAATTAGACTTACCGGTAATTCTGTTTCTAAGACCCTCCACGACAGCACACCTGGAGGTAGCCTCCCCATCCTAATTAGGGACAGGAAAACAAGATGTTAAATAGCCCCTCCCTGCTACAATCCCCAGTGTTTTCAAAGGACCACACAGTATGAATGCTCTAAATATTTATTAACACTAAGGATTTTTCCAATCAATAAAGAAATGGAGGGAACTACCCGTGCTGTTGTGGAGGGTCTTAGAAACCGAATTACTGGTAAGTCTAATTCTATTTTCTCCAATCCCCTCCATGACAGCACACCTGGAGTAATACCAAAGAATGAATTTTAGGGAGCGACAACAGCCTGAAGGACTTTCCTTCCAAATGCTAAGTCTCTATTAGATATTACATCTAGTCTATAATGCTTAGCAAAGGTATGGACAGACGACCATGTAGCTGCCCGGCAAATCTGCTCAATGGATGCACTAGCTTTTTCCGCCCAGGAGACCGACATAGCACTAGTAGAAAGAGCTTTCAAGGATTCCAGAGGAGGCAAATCTTGAACTATGTATGTTTCACAAATTGCTTTCTTAATCCAATTTGCTAGCGTATTTTTGCAATTTGCTTTCCTTTATTGGGGCCTCCATATTGGACAAATAGGTTCTGATCCTTCCTCCAGGTTTCAGTCTGCCTCAAATAGCGGATTATAGTCCTTCTTACATCCAACGCGTGGAATTCTTCTTCCTTGCTATTTGATGGATTTTGACAGAATGACGGAAGAATTATGGGCTGAGACATATGAAAATTAGACGACACTTTAGGTAGAAAAGAAGGATCCAACTGGAGGATGATCCTGTCCTCCAAAATACGACAATAAGTCTCTCTGATAGACAGGGCTTGGATTTCACTCACTCTTCTGGCTGTAGTCAGAGCTACAAGCAATGCCGCTTTCCAAGACAATTTGTCTATGTGTGCCTCGGCTATTGGCTCGAAAGGATGCATAGTTAGACCTCTAAGAACTACGTTGAGATCCCAAGGTGGAACTATTTTAGCTCTTGTTGGATTAATCCGAGAAGCAGCTATCATGAACCTCTTAATCCATCTGTTTTGGGCCAAATCAGCATCAAAATAGGAACATAAAGGCGAGACTTGGACCTTCAGCGTGCTTGGTCTTAATCCTTTAGACAGACCGTTCTGTAGGAAATCCAAGATTCTGGCCACGTCAGGCCGAAAGGGATCTAATGGACGAGGCTCATACCATAGCTTGAAAGCTTTCTAGATTTTTCCATAGATGGAATTTGTGACTGGTTTTCTGCTTTTCTGCAGTGTATGTGACTCGCCCCCAGGGGTGTCGCGGGGCACCCGGCAGCCGGGCCTAAGACTGCCTGCGGGGATTATCGCGGTGGCTGGCCCAGGGCGGTCAGTGCCAAAAGCAATTATTTGTAGGGAATTTGTCGTGACGCCACCTGTGGTGTCTGGTGAGGATCACCAGCGCTGCAACAGTCCTCCGAGGCAGATGTCAGGACAGCTTGAGATGGAACGGCTCCCCACAGGTGCAGCAGGCCTCAGGGCAGTATAAATGATGCAGGTTGCGCTGAGCGTTGTGGTGCAGGGAAAGCGATGGCACAGCAGGAGTAACGGACAGAGACAGGGGATTTGCTTCATTACCTTTACTGGTACAGCTGTTAGGTACGGTCCAGGGTACTCCAGATGAAGGGCGCACTTTTGGACTTCTCCCCAGGGAGCGGGTATAGGGCCTCCTGATCCGTGTCTGTCCCTATGTATGCTCCTGGCCAGCCTGCAACTGGGCATAGCTTATGTGTCCTGCTTTTACTTCACCAGATGCTCAGAAACAGGACCTCTGGTTGGTAACCACTTTCCCTGGACGTCGGGGCCTTCGTGGTTCCTGATCCTGTGTGTGTCTAGCCTTCAGGTTTGCCAGGGACTTGTAGTCCTCCTGGGATTCCGGTTATCCCCACTGGGTGTAAAGGGTCCCTGTAGGTGCGGACCCGGTGTCCGGTAGATATAACGGGGTGAGCTTATTGTGCTCCTCTGCCCCCTTGGTTTCACTCCCCTTTTTCTCCTTGCCGTCGGCCACACTCGGGGCCCTCACTACTAGGCAGCTGACGTGCTGCGTCTTCACCGCTATCTGAGCGTCGGCACGTTCTCAGGCTCTCTCTCTATCTGGGCTCCCTCTGCTGGTATGAGTTGGAAGGTAGAGGTGTTTGTATGTAGTGAGGGCCTCTTGTGGAGAAATCCATCCATGCACCCTTCTGGGTTCTGTGGCACCAATGCACAGCAGGGCGCCACATTTGGATCACCTGTACTGAGAAGCCTCTGGCTTTTCAGAGGGCGGTCTCAGAAGCCAAGCAGCTAGAGCCAAATTCTGAGGGGCCGGATGGAAAATCTGGCCCTAATGCAGCAGATCGTGGATTCGAGGAAGCATCAATGGATCATCCATTCTTAGACTGCTCAATGTTCCGAACCATGCTCTTTTTGGCCACATTGGAGCTATTAGGATAGTCTTGACCCCTTCCGACCTGATTTTTTGTAAAGTCCTTGGTATTAACAGAATCAGGGGAAAAGCATTAGCGAGCCCAACTTTCCAAGGGTGAGCGAATGCATCTATTCCTGTTGCTGAATCCTCGGGTTTCAAAGAGAAAAAGGCTCTTACTTTTGCGTTTTCCTGGTTCGCAAACAGGTCCACATCTGGGTATTCCCACTTTTGAACAATCATCTGAAATATCTTCGAGTTCATGCTCCACTCCCCTGGATGAATGTCTTTTCTGCTCAGAAGATCTGCATGATAGTTGTCGGAGCCCCTCAGATGCAGAGCCGATAAGGATAGTAGATTATGCTCCGCCCAGTGGAAGATCCTTTCGGAGATCATCTGTAACCTCCTGTTTCTTGTACTTTCCTGATGTCTCAAGTGGGCTACAGTTGTCATATTGTCCGAGTAGACTCTGACATGCGACCCCTGAAGCACAGTAGTGGCTGCCCATAGGGTTTCTTCCACCACTTTCATTTCTCTTAAGTTTGAGTACTGCTCTGCTATTTCTTGCGACCAGACCCCTTGGAAGGCCACGTGGGAGACTACTGCTCCCATCCCCTTTTGCTTGCGTCTGTTTTGACGGATAACAAGGGAAGTTGAATCCATGCTGAACTTTTCTCCAGATTTCCTGGACAGAGCCACCAATTTAAAGATGCTTTCACCTTCTCTGGCAGATGAATTCTGTTGGAGAGGGAACTTGGAGATCTGTCCCAACAGGAAAGGATGTAGTTTTGAAGGACCCTTGAATGCGCTTGAGCCCAAGGTACCGCCTGAATAGATGAGGTCATGGACCCGAGGACGGACATGGCGAATCTTAATGACACTCCGCTCTGGTTCTTTAGTGCATAAACTTTCGACCTCAACTGAATCTGCTTCTCTTTTGGCAGAAAAGAGGCTTGTTGCTGAGAATCCAGGAGAATTCCCAAGGAGGTCTTCCTGGTGGAGGGAATCAGATCTGACTTTTGGTTGTTTATCAACCATCCCAAGGATTCCAGGATCTGGAGGGTCATCTGGAGGTCTCTTTCCAAACTTGAAACCGAGGGAACCATCACCAAAAAATTGTCTAAATATGGGACGATGCAGATATTCAGTTTCCTTAGATAAACCTACTACCTCTGCCATGATCTTTGTAAACAGGCGGGGTGCTGACGAAATGCCGAAGGGGAGTACATTGAATTGAAAATGAAGTACCTCTCGGTTCTGAGTTACAGCAAATCTGAGAAATTTTCTGTAATCCGGATGAATTGGCACGTGGTAGTAAGCCTCTGGCTGGTCTACTGTTGCCACGACAAATCCTTTTCCAATCAATAAGCTGCCATTGAGGAAGGAAGCTCGCAATTCTGCCTCCTACCTTCTTGGCGTCATTGTCTGTCCTGCCTAGAACCTTGAAAGATATTCCTACCTCTTCCCCCTTTTGTGTAACTCCAGCGACCAGTTTTACCCTTGCCTCTGTACTGAAATGCTTGCTGCTGTTGTTGTTGAGGGAGATGAAATGGTCTCTTTCTGAAACTTTTTGGATTCTTTGGCTCTGGCAGAGACTTCTTCTTGTCGGATGCTTTCTCCAACAACTCGTCTAGGACCGCCCCAAACATATACTCTCCTTTAAATGGAATGGAACAAAGCTTAGATTTTGATGCGTTGTCCCCACTCCACATCTTCAACCACAAAGCTCTTCTCGTAGAATTTGATAATGCTGCCAATCTTGCCGCAATCTTGACCGACTCCGCCAAGGCATCCGCTAGGAATCCAGTGGCCTTCTGCAGAAAAGGAAGAGATGCTAGGAGGTCCTCTTGAGTGGTACCTTTCCAGAGATGTTCCTCTAGTTGTTGGAGCCAGAGGAACATGGAACGAGCTACACAAGTTGAAGCGATATTAGTCTTCAGTGAAGCCGCCGATGTTTCCCATGCCTTCCTTAGAAGGCTTTCCATCTTCCTATCCATAGGATCTTTGAGCTGTGACGAGTCTTCAAAGGGAAGGGTTGTTTTCTTCGCAACCCTTGCCACCTGTACATCAACCTTCAGGACTTCCATCCATAGCTTAGCCGCCTTTTCATCTAGAGGGAATCTATCCTTCATTTCTCCTGCCATACTAAGTGTAACGGGTCCGGGAGGCGGAACCTCTGAGCTACTATACAAGGGGGCGGCCCTTGTAAGGGAGCGGGTGGCAGTCTCTGGGTGAACGGACAGGGAGTTACGGCAAGTGATCAGGGCAGTCTCTGGGTAAGGGGTAGGTACGACCTGTGATGGCGGAGCCTCCGGGTAGGCTAGCAGGCAGATGGTAGATGTGTGCTCCCAGGTGAGCAAGCGAGAGTCTCTGGAATAGCAGGTAGTCACGGCACGTGACGGCGGAACCTCCGGGCTGGCAGGCAGGTAGGTAACGGAGAAGCGCTCCCAGGTGAGCGGGCAAGAGTCTCTGGAATAGCTGGTGGTCACCGCACGTGACAACGGGACCTCCGGGCTGGCAAGCAGGCAGGTAACGGAGATGCGCTCCCAGGTGAGCGGGCAAGAGTCTCTGAGATAGCTGGTGGTCACAGCACGTGACAACGGAGCCTCCGGGCTGGCAAGCAGGCAGGTAGCGGAGAAGCGCTCCCAGGTGAGCGGGCAAGCTGGTCCATAGACAGACTGACCGGAGTTGTAAGGCAGACCGTCGGACCTCAGGCAAGCAGGCAGGTAGCTGATGTGCGCTCCCAGGTGAGCGGACAAGTTGGTCCTTAGACAGACTGACCGGAGTTGTAAGGCAGACTGTCGGACCTCAGGCAGGCAGGCAGGTAACAAGTATTCAGGCAGGAATCAGGCAGGTAACTAGCAGGAAACTGGCAGGAAACTGGCAGGTAACTGGCAGGTAACTGGCAACGGGACCTGAGGGCTGAAGCACAGGTGAGACACAGGTGCAAACAACATTGCTCGGGCACCTCCATTTTGGAGGAGGTGCCTTATATATGATGAAGTCCTCCGGCCATTGGCCGGGGACTCTTTAGGGCGGCGCGCGCGGCCCCTTTAAGAGGAGGGAAGCGCGCGCGCGCCCTAAGCACAGGGGCCGGGAAGGAGCGCGCGCTGAGAGCAGAGCAGGAGGAGGACGCCGGGACGGAGCGCGCGCTGACAGCAGAGCGGGGAGAGGGCGCCGGGACGGAGCGCGCGCTGACAGCAGAGCGGGGAGAGGACGCCGGGACGGAGCGCGCGCTGACAGCAGAGCGGTGAGGGGAGCAGCGTCCCTGCCTAGCAGAGGGCAGGGACGCCAGCGCTACAGTACCCCCCCCTTTAGGCCCCCCCTTTTTTAGGCCAGACAGAAATTTAGCTAGGATGAGAGGGGCATGGATATTCTCCCGGGGCTCCCACGTTCTCTCCTCAGGACCAAACCCCCTCCAATCTACCAAGAAAAAGGTCTTTTCTCTTACCCTTTTGGTGGCAAGAATGTTCTCTACCTCAAACTCGTCCTCAGCAGAAACCGGAGCAAGAGGCGTACCTGTAGACTTAGGAAAAGAGTTAAGTATCACAGGTTTGAGGAGAGATACATGGAAGGAGTTAGGGATCCGTAAGTTGACCGGGAGTTTCAATTTATAGGCCACCGGGTTGATCTGACTGATAACCTCCAGTGGGCCGATGAACCGAGGCCCCAACTTATAGGAAGGGATCTTGAGCCGGACATATTTGGACGAGAGCCAGACTTTATCCCCAGGACGGAATTGAGGAGGATCCAGACGTCCTTTGTCAGCGTGCCTTTTCATACGCTCGGATGACAGAAGGAGTGCGGACCGGGTACTCTCCCATATGGAGGAAGACTCGCTCTCGTGATTGTTGTACGAGAATTCGGCCCATGGCAGGAGATCCACCCAGTCAGAATGGTGAGCATTAACGAAGTGCCGGAGGTAACTGGTCAGGTTCTGATTGATCCGCTCCACTTGACCATTAGACTGTGGGTGGTAAGCGGAGGAGAAGTCCCGAGTGACGTCTAGCAATTTACAAGTGGCTCTCCAGAAACGAGAAGTGAACTGTACTCCTCGATCCGACACGATGTGACGGGGCAGGCCATGAAGACGGAAGATGTGGCGGATAAAGACTCTAGCCAGCTCGGGTGCAGACGAAGACTTGGCAGGGGAATGAAGTGAGCCATCTTGGAAAAGCGGTCAGCGACCACCCAAATGACCGTACAACCGGCAGAGACGGGCAGATCAGTTACGAAGTCCATCGCTATATGCTGCCAGGGGGCAGCAGGTGCTGGCAGAGGAAGAAGGCGACCGGCCGACAGGTGTCTCGGAACCTTGTTGCGGGCGCAGGACACACAGGCAGAAACAAAGTCCATAACATCCTTGTGCAGGTTAGGCCACCAGTAGTGCCGGGTAATAAGCTGGAGGGTCTTTTTCTGACCGGCGTGGCCAGCTAGTTTAGACGAATGACCCCAGTGTAGGATCCTCCCCCGATCAGGTACCGATACGAACGTCTTACCAGGAGGGAGACAATTTAGACTCACGGGAGCCACCTGCATTACTCTGGCGGGATCGATGGGGCAGTCACATGGTCTATGAGGTGGTAATGTCTCTGCCTCCTCCATATCAAAGACATCAGCACAAGACCAATAAGGAATCGGAAGTCCAGGTAGATTAGCTGGGATAGGAGAGGGACGGACGGAATGGACGGGAACCAGACAGGTTTTATGACAGTCTTGTCCCCAGCGAAGGACTTCTCCGGTTTGCCAGTCAAGCACGGGTGCATGTCTCTGGAGCCAAGGCAGACCTAGCAAGAGGGCGTGAGAGAGTCCAGGCAGAACGAGAAGGGAGATACTCTCTGAATGCAGCATACCCACTTGCAGAGTAATGGATTCGGTGATGAATTGGATGGGGCGAGATAAGAGGCCCCCATCCACGGCAACAACAGACAAGGGTACAGCCAGAGGTTTGGTGGGGATGCGGTATTTCTCCACCAGGGACAGTGAAATAAGATTTCCGGCTGCTCCAGAGTCAAGTTGGGCTAGTTCGGAATAACGATTCTCCCCGCAGATGATTGAGACAGACAGCAGCAGGGATGGAGAGGATTTATTTTTGTCTAGATCAAGTCCTCTGAGCGAACCTAGACACAGGCGTTCTCCCGACCTCTCCGGGCAGGCACGGATCCGATGCTCCTTACTGCCACAGTAGAAGCAGCTCCCCTCGGCACGGCGAAAGTCCTGACGGGATTTGACCATCTTGGTCTGGTCGACCTGCATAGGCTCAGGAGAGTGTACCTGGGGAGAAACGGAAGGAGTGACGGGTTTCAGAAAAGTAGGAACCAGACGTGGAAGCCCCTTTTCACGGGTGACCTCTTTGGCACGTTCCTGGAACCGTAGGTCAATCCGGGTGGCAAGAGTTATTAGGTCATCGAGAGTGGTAGGAATGTCCCGACCAGCAAGTTCATCTTTAATACGGCCGGACAGACCCTCCCAGAAGACGGATACCAGAGCTTCGTTATCCCAGGCCAGCTCCGAGGCAAGGGTACGGAACCGTATGGCATATTGACCCACGGTGAGGCTTCCCTGACGGAGGCGTAGCAGAGATGATGCGGATGAGGTCCTCCGTCCGGGTTCGTCGAAGGCTTTCCGGAAAGCCGTGAGAAAGGCAGGCAAGTCGGACACCAGGGGGTCTCCTCTCTCCCATAGAGGATTTAGCCAGGCCTCCCCGGTGAGATGGGACATGATGAATGCAATTTTGGCTCGGTCGGAGTTAAACTGGTGGGACAATAGTTCAAAATGCAGGGTGCACTGATTTATGAAGCCCCGAGCCAGGACGGAGTCGCCTCCGAAGCGAGGAGGTGCAGAGAGCCGGGGTCCGGAAAAGGATACCATGGTACTGGCCGTAGTTGCAGGTGGTGTTGTCAGAGTATCCAGGCGAGTATTGACATTCCGCAGGTGACCCAGGATGGACTCCTGTTGGGACCTTTGACGGGACAGTTCATGACAGAGGTCCGAGAGCGAGGGAGCTTGGGTGCCACCGGGTTCCATGGCCCGAGCAAACTGTAACGGGTCCGGGAGGCGGAACCTCTGAGCTACTATACAAGGGGGCGGCCCTTGTAAGGGAGCGGGTGGCAGTCTCTGGGTGAACGGACAGGGAGTTACGGCAAGTGATCAGGGCAGTCTCTGGGTAAGGGGTAGGTACGACCTGTGATGGCGGAGCCTCCGGGTAGGCTAGCAGGCAGATGGTAGATGTGTGCTCCCAGGTGAGCAAGCGAGAGTCTCTGGAATAGCAGGTAGTCACGGCACGTGACGGCGGAACCTCCGGGCTGGCAGGCAGGTAGGTAACGGAGAAGCGCTCCCAGGTGAGCGGGCAAGAGTCTCTGGAATAGCTGGTGGTCACCGCACGTGACAACGGGACCTCCGGGCTGGCAAGCAGGCAGGTAACGGAGATGCGCTCCCAGGTGAGCGGGCAAGAGTCTCTGAGATAGCTGGTGGTCACAGCACGTGACAACGGAGCCTCCGGGCTGGCAAGCAGGCAGGTAGCGGAGAAGCGCTCCCAGGTGAGCGGGCAAGCTGGTCCATAGACAGACTGACCGGAGTTGTAAGGCAGACCGTCGGACCTCAGGCAAGCAGGCAGGTAGCTGATGTGCGCTCCCAGGTGAGCGGACAAGTTGGTCCTTAGACAGACTGACCGGAGTTGTAAGGCAGACTGTCGGACCTCAGGCAGGCAGGCAGGTAACAAGTATTCAGGCAGGAATCAGGCAGGTAACTAGCAGGAAACTGGCAGGAAACTGGCAGGTAACTGGCAGGTAACTGGCAACGGGACCTGAGGGCTGAAGCACAGGTGAGACACAGGTGCAAACAACATTGCTCGGGCACCTCCATTTTGGAGGAGGTGCCTTATATATGATGAAGTCCTCCGGCCATTGGCCGGGGACTCTTTAGGGCGGCGCGCGCGGCCCCTTTAAGAGGAGGGAAGCGCGCGCGCGCGCGCCCTAAGCACAGGGGCCGGGAAGGAGCGCGCGCTGAGAGCAGAGCAGGAGGAGGACGCCGGGACGGAGCGCGCGCTGACAGCAGAGCGGGGAGAGGGCGCCGGGACGGAGCGCGCGCTGACAGCAGAGCGGGGAGAGGACGCCGGGACGGAGCGCGCGCTGACAGCAGAGCGGTGAGGGGAGCAGCGTCCCTGCCTAGCAGAGGGCAGGGACGCCAGCGCTACACTAAGCCTTTTCTCAGGTGACTCCCATTCATCCAAAATAAGACTCCAAATGTTGTCATGCACAGGGAACACTACCTTCTTCTTGGATTTCAGACCGCCAAACATTTCATCCTGAACTGTACTGGTTTCCTTCTCCTCTTCCACCTGCATCGTGTCTCTCACCTGCGACAACAATTCCTCCATATTCTCAGACGAAAAGTAATATTTCCTATCTTCCTCATGATCTTCACTTAGGACCCCTTCTTCCGGTTCCTCCATAGACCCTAATTCTGAATCAGAGGTCTCCCTAACCGTATATTTTCTCCTTTTGGGGGGAGATGGACCTTCAGCTCTGGCTTGTGAGAAGGAGGCTAGGGAAGATTGTATTTCCTGCCGAACCATTCCCCTGACTTCTTCCATAAGGGAAGGCTGTTCTTCCTTCACAATGTTGTCAGTGCATTTCCAGCAGAGGGGTTTCTTATGCCCTGAAGCTAGCTTTTTTATACAGATGGCACATTTGCGAACTGTAGTGCTTTCTCCCACTGTCGGTGCAGGATCCTTGTCTCCCTAAATTAAAAATAAAAAAAGGGGAGATTTAAAATATATTTAGGATCCTGCTCAAAAGAGAGTGGGGAATAACCTAGGACCTAGTACTTACTGGGGCCGGGTTAGCGCTGGGCTCTGCAGACGCAGGCTTTGGAACAGCACCCTCCATAGTAGCAGAATATTCTGTCCTACCTTAATGGAGTCTTCTCATCTGGGTCTTTTATAGGGGAGACCGAGATCCAGTGCCAAATTTTCACCTATCTAGTGAAGGATCCTCATTTTCAGGGCAAACCGCGGCTTCTCCTTTTGAATTTCCCGCCGCAGCCCCATGCGTTCCACGGTGGAACGCACCAGAAGTGACGTCCCGCTGGCCAAAAGCCTGACTTCCGGCACGCCGCCATGGAGGACAGAGGAGACTCCGGCCGGGGAGCAACAGGAGGCCCCCAGCCCCCAAAACCCTACTCGGCTTTACACGCAGGCGAGTGTGTGTGGGGGGGGTCCCGCTCTCAAGGAGACACGGGAGCTGCAAAGGAAGGAAGGTCGGAGGCGATCGCTCCCTGCAGCCCGGCAGGTAAATTTAATAGGGCCCTGCTTGCCGGCCGCAGGCACCCCAGGTAACCTCTTCATCCCATAGCGACAGGAAAACACTGGGGATTGTTGGGGGAAGGGGCTATTTAACCTCTTGTTTTCCTGTCCCTAATTAGGATGGGGATGCTACCTCCAGGTGTGCTGTCATGGAGGGGATTGGAGAAAATAACATTATACTTACCTTCTGATGGCCCCCGGTCTTTTCTCCACTGCGTCTGGTCTCTTGTATGGCTCGCGGTGGAGTGAAAGGATCTTCCATGACGTCATTTAGTCATTGGACAGGAGACGAGACTGCCGTGACCTGTTGAACATCCGCAACAAGAGCACAGAGAAACAAATCAAGAAGAAACGTCACACTCACCGCAGTGTTGATCAGGTTCAGGAGATACTTCTTTCCCTCGTAAGTGTAAAACAGAGACGCAGTCAGGGCCTTCACCGTAATCCCGCGCTCCCTCTCCACCTGCAGCTTGTCCAGAACTTGCTTGTTGGAGGAGGCTTTTGGCATACAACCTGAGGGAAGGAGCGAGACACCAGAATCCACACTGTTAGCTCGTAGTGGCAGTGTCTCCCTCCATACTAGTCTGTCAATGGTAGCTTGTTTCTGTGTTTTATATATGTATTTTAGGTGTGTAAACCCTCTTCATGTGTACAGCAGCCTGGAATGAACGCTGCTTAAAAAATAAATAATAGAGTAAGGCCTCATTCAGACTTTCATCAGCTTTGTTTTGCATCCGAGAAACTCTAAACTTTGATTTGGATCAAAATTCGACAGGTCAACGTGTTTCAGTGAAAAATACGCGGTCCGCAGAAATATGTGAACAGCCCTAGACTATAATAGATATGAGTTCTGTGAAAAACAAGGATCGAGCTCATGCGAAATCCAACATTTCATTCTATAAATCTACATAAATTAAGTAACGTGCCAAATTGCTTTTTTTTTGGTTTATGTTTTGCGTGTACGGAGGGAAAGTTCCCAGTGCTAGTGTCTAGCTCACTGATTTTCCTTGCTTGGTGCCTGACGTCCCAAAAAACTGACAGTGAGCTATCAATCAAGATACAGAGGCTGGTGCTGGGCAGGGAAGCAACCTTGGAAGGCTGAGGCTTGGTTAGTGCTCCGTTACACCCAGAGCACTCAGAAATGCAGCAACAGATAAAAGATATAGAGGTGTCTATGGATTTAGCTTTCCAAATCCTGCATGGTCATGAATGGGAATTGGAGGGAGGGGTATATCTGATGGATTCCCTTAAATTGTTAATTGGCAATTGCAGTTCACATAGTTGCATATTGCTTAATCATTAGAGCTACAAAAAATTGCACTTCAAGCACCAGTAAAACAGAGGCCAAAAAAGATTCCTTAGAGGCATCTGGTCACTATTAGTGATGATCGAGCGTGTTCTATCAACCCCTTCGGCAAGCACGCTCGGGTGCTCGCTGAGTATTTTGGCATGCTCGGCATTTCTTTTAAGGTCGCCGTGCCTGCAAGTGTCACGGCTGTTAGCGTGCTCGCTGAATGGGTTCATAGAACACGCTCGATCATCACTAGTCACTATACATTAGTATACAATAAAAAAACACATATCACATAGTGAATAACACAGACACTATTCAATACAGCAGGGTTGAGGTGTACTTTGTGGGACAAAATTACAGCATTTTTGAAAGACGCCATTCACTTTACTGTGCAACATATAGAAAAAAAAGGGCAATGAATTCCAAATAAAGTGAAATGGTGCAGAAGAAAACAAAAACATTTTACTGCTTTTAAAAAATTCTAAACTTTGCAAACAAATTGTTTGGCTTGTGTTCCAATTTTCTAAGACCGTTTTTAATACCATTTTGGGGTACAACTTTTTGATTGCTCCATCAAATGAATAGTCGTAAGTTACTTACCGGTAACGGGATTTTTCAGAGACCATGACAGCACCACGAGAGAGGGGATCCGCCCACCAAGGAGAGGAAACATACAGGCTTAAAAGGGCGCCACCTCTCTCCCGCCTCAGTTTGGATTACAGAGCATTGAGAGGACCGCCAGGTTAATAAACACAGCAAACAATCACAAAATTGCCATACCAGACGAAACCTACTGAGTGTGAGATTATAATTAATAAAACGGGAGTGTTCCCACAAATGTGAAATGAGGGAATATAAGGGTGCTGTCATGGTCTCCGAAAAATCCCATTACCGGTATGTAATTTAAGATTTTATCGGTCGACCATGACAGCACCACGAGAGAATTACAGAGATGAAGTAATCTATTGAAGGACCACAGCCAGGAACACTCTTCTCCCAAAGGTGAGGTCAGCCGATACACCTATATCTAACCTATCGTGTCTATGGAATGTAGAGGGACAGGACCAGGTAGCAGCCTTAAATATGTCTTCTATCGAGACACCTGTCTTCTCAGCCCAGGAGGTCGCCACAGCCCGGGTGGAATGAGCCTTCAGCCCTTCTGGCCCTTCCTCGCCGCTAGATGTACAGACCAAAAGTTTGGACACACCTTCTCATTTAAAGATTTTTCTGTATTTTCATGACTATGAAAATTGTACATTCACACTGAAGGCATCAAAACTATGAATTAACACATGTGGAATTATATACTTAACAAAAAAGTGTGAAACAGCTGAAAATATGTCTTATATTCTAGGTTCTTCAAAATAGCCACCTTTTGCTTTGATGACTGCTTTGCACACTCTTGGCATTCTCTTGATGAGCTTCAAGAGATAGTCACTGGAAATGGTTTTCACTTCACAGGTATGTCTTGTCAGGTTTAATAAGTGGGATTTCTTGCCTTATAAATGGGGTTGGGACCATCAGTTGTGTTGTGCAGAAGTCTGGTGGATACACAGCTGATAGTCCTACTGAACAGACTGTTAGAATGTGTATTATGGCAAGAAAAAAGCAGCTAAGTAAAGAAAAACGAGTGTCCATCATTACTTTAAGAAATGAAGGTCAGTCAGTCCGAAAAATTGGGAAAACTTTGAAAGTGTCCCCAAGTGCAGTTGCAAAAACCATCAAGCGCTACAAAGAAACTGGCTCACATCAGGACCGCCCCAGGAAAGGAAGACCAAGAGTCACCTCTGCTTCTGAGGATAAGTTTATCCGCGTCACCAGCCTCAGAAATCGCAGTTTAACAGCAGCTCAGATTAGAGACCAGGTCAATGCCACACAGAGTTCTAGCAGCAGACACATCTCTTCAACAACTGTTAAGAGGAGACTTTGTACAGCAGGCCTTCATGGTAAAATAGCTGCTAGGAAACCACTGCTAAGGACAGGCAACAAGCAGAAGAGACTTGTTTGGGGTAAAGAACACAAGGAATGGACATTAGACCAGTGGAAATCTGTGCTTTGGTCTGATGAGTCCAAATTTGAGATCTTTGGTTCCAACCACCGTGTCTTTGTGCGACGCAGAAAAGGTGAACGGATGGACTCTACATGCCTGGTTCCCACCGTGAAGCATGGAGGAGGAGGTGTGATGGTGTGGGGGTGCTTTGCTGGTGACACTGTTGGGGATTTATTCAAAATTGAAGGCATACTGAACCAGCATGGCTACCACAGCATCTTGCAGCAGCATGCTATTCCATCCGCTTTGCGTTTAGTTGGACCATCATTTATTTTTCAACAGGACAATGACCCCAAACACACCTCCAGGCTGTGTAAGGGCTATTTGACCAAGAAGGAGAGTGATGGGGGACTACGCCAGATAACCTGGCCTCCACAGTCACCAGACCTGAACCCAATCGAGATGGTTTGGGGTGAGCTGGACCGCAGAGTGAAGGCAAAAGGGCCAACAAGTGCTAAGCATCTCTGGGAACTCCTTCAAGATTGTTGGAAGACCATTTCCGGTGACTACCTCTTGAAGCTCATCAAGAGAATGCCAAGAGTGTGCAAAGCAATCATTAAAGCAAAAGGTGGCTACTTTGAAGAACCTAGAATATAAGACATATTTTCAGTTGTTTCACACTTTTTTGTTAAGTATATAATTCCACATGTGTTAATTCATAGTTTTCATGCCTTCAGTGTGAATGTACAATTTCCATAGTCAAGAAAATACAGAAAAATCTTTAAATGCGAAGGTGTGTCCAAACTTTTGGTCTATACTGTATATGATAGAGAAATGGCCTCCCAATTCCATCTAGCTATGGTGGACTTCGTGACCTTAGACCGTTCCTAGTCCCTTGGTAGGATATAAACAACGAGTTATCTTTCCTAAAGCTTTTGGTAACTGAATGTTACCTAACCAGACATCTCCTCACTTCTAACGTATGTAACTCCACCTCTTTCTGGTTACTAGGATGTGGACAAAAGGAGGGTAGGAGGACTTCCTGAAGTCTGTTGAAACGAGTAGCTACCTTAGGGAGAGAGAGTGATTTTTAGACCAGATCCTGCCTATCATCCAGAATTTGAGTAAACGGCGAGGCCATAGACAGGGCCTGGATGTCACTAATGCTCCTGGCCGAGGTTAAAGATATTAAAGCGGTCTTAATAGAGAGGGATTTAAGGGTTGCTGACTATTAGCTCAAACAGCGAGATAGTCAAGGCCTTTAGAACCAAATTTAAATACCAGGGAACCAAGCTGCTTTTAATAATGAGTCTAGATCTAAAAGCTGCCTTAATGAACCGAGAAACCCAGTAGTTACAAGCTACATCACAGCTATATAGGGCACCCAAGGCAGAAATCTGTACTTTAAGGGTGCTGGTGGATAACCCTAGTTCAAGACTTTTTTGTAAAAACTCCAAAGATTTGTCCTATTGGCACCCCCTCCCCATGAACCCCAGAACCAGAGAAAGACAAAAACTTTCTCCAACTTGTGGCATAAATCTGGGTTGTAACAGGTTTTCTCCTGTGCAGGATGGTTACTAGACCTTTGGAAAAACCTTTCTGATTTGGCAGTGTCCTTTCAAGTTCCACACCGTCAAGTGGAGGCCAGTTGCTTGAGGATGGAATATCGGACCCCGGAGAAGGAGATATGGAATCTCTGGAAGAACCCAAGGATCGTAGATGGACACCCTCCTGGGCCAAAAGGGTGCGATCAGCAGAACCCTGGCCTTGTCCTCCCTGATCTTTCTTATTACCATGAGAAGAACAGCCAACCAGGGGGGGAGGAGTCATACGCCAGGCTGAAATACCAACGAATCAGGAAAGCGTCCACAGCTAGGGGATTTAGGGAACACAAGATCTTTGTCTTCCGATTTAGTTTTGTGGCAAACGGATCTACCTGACCGGAGGCCCCCCCCCCATCTTCGGCTATTTGGGTAAAAATTCCTTGATTTAGTTCCCATTCCCCTTGCATCAGAGGATAGCAGCTTGGGAAATCTGCTCTCATGTTTTCTTTTTCCCTTATATAGAGGGCCATCAGGGAAAGGAGGTGACTTTCTGTAATCTGGAAGAGATGATCTGTCACTCTCATCAGCGATCTTGACCATGTATCCCCCTGGTGGTTCACATATGCTACCGCAACTAGATTATCCAAGAGGATCTTTACATTCTGGCCTTGAAGGAAAGGTAAGAAATTATTCACCGCCTTGTCTACCGCCAGAAGTTCTTTTGCATTGGAGGAGAGACCCTTTTCGATATCTGACCAGGTCCCCTGGGCTACCATATCTCCCAGATGGGCTCCCCACCCTCTCGGACTCGCATCTGTGGTAATTGTTCTAGTGACCCTAAGTACCCAGGGAACCCCTCGAGAAAGGTTAGGCTCATCCTGCCACCACTATAAAGATTTTACTGACCGGGGTGATAAGGACATCTTCCCTTCCAAGTGCCCCTTAAGAGAAACTTCATTATGTAGCACATCCCACTGTAGAACTGTGGCGCCCCTGAAGATTCGACCGCCACAGGGATGCTGCACTTCTGTAATGGAGTGTAGTGTTCCTTCTCCGAGGTAAGAACAGCGTGATGGTCGGGACCCAACCTTTGCATCCAACACCACATTTCTCCACCAGAGGGGGCTAGTATGCACCAGGTGCTGCCCTCCTGGTTACAGGGAGACTGGGGAACCAAGAGTGAGGGGAACCAGTTAGTGGGTGAGGGTGGAGGACTTACAATTTAGTGACACTTTAAATTTCATATTTAATAAAAAGCCATCTTTGGTTTTGGTCTTTGTGCTGTTAATTACTGTGAGGTATTGTGATCTCCCACCCTGAACGTGGATCCTGTGTGAACCTACAGTGGATGGAGACACAGCCCTCATACCCCAGCCTTGGAACGAGGGGCAGGTTGCAGACGAGGAATGTCTCAACCCGGTCAAGGACCACGACCAAGAAGGCCCGGAGCTAAAGAGTGTAGCTCCACAGCAAATGGATCCCGGGGAGGATGCAGATGGAGCAGTGTACGCCACCTGTCCTCACCACCTGATATATTCAGAGGGAGTCCAGCTGCAAGAGGGGTACCGGCCCCCGACACCCGACCTTGCTACTCCATGTCCTGGTTGGTAAAGCCCGGTAGGCCCAGAGGATCCCATCGGGTATCGGAAGGAGCAGAGCTGCCACCCGTGCCCTTGTTCTGAGAGGAGTTCAGAGGGAGATCCGGCCTATCTACACACACACAGACAGGAGAGGATACGGTCTGTAGTTCAGGAACACTCAGGTGCGGGGTCCCGATTGAATGCTGGACTTGCTCGGAGGTTGTCGGACCCCGGTCCCTGGTGACCGCAGGACTCCGTGGGGAGCAGGGAGTCGCCTTCCTTCTGCCATCTCTAATGTGAGTAAAGCCTTGGAAATTCATCCCTATGGCCTCCGGACTGTTCATTACGCGCCATTCCGTGCGACGCCGCGTCCCTACTGCCGCACTACTACCCCCCCTTTATCCTGCTTTACCGGCCCTGAGGCCGCGCTCCGCCTGTAGGGAGCGGCGAGAACTTTAGCCGCCATGACTCCAGGCCTCAGCGGACTGTAGTTGCGCTGGTGGCGCATCACCAGACACCACAGGTGGCGTAGTCGACAATTACCACTCAACCCGGAAAGCCCTAGCATCATTTTCAATGTGACGGCCCTGGGCAAGGAACGGGTCCAGGCCACGACTGCACCCCCGTTCTCAACATCTGACCCGACTCCGAGTACCCCCATCTTCCCAGGGCAGGGCTGAGAGCGTCACATCACCATGTGTAGGGGTGGATTCAGTGAGGAGAAGTGAGAGGAGCAGGGGCTCTGCAGGAGCTCTGCTCGGCAGGCAGGCTCGGCCTGTCATGCCCAAGAAGGAGAGAGGAGTGGGAGCTAGGGAGGAAGGCTCCAGTAACTTAAGGGATCCCAGGGGGTACGGTGAGTGCAGGACGGCACCCGTACGCCCGAATCTGCCAGGTGTCAGAGGGATCAGGCTGCAAGAAGGGAACCGGTCCCTGGACTAGCCGAGTTACTTCAGGTCTCGGCTGGAAAACTTTCATTGTGCAGTTGCCACAACCTCACCTAAGCCGCCGTGAAGGGCACCAAGCAAGGTCCGGGAACTTCAAGTTGCCCAGAGGGATCTCAAGGTAACAGATCGGCACTTTGTGTGGCGGGGCGCATGGCAGGAGGGAGAAGACCCACCGCGGGAAGTCAGCTAAGAAAGGAACATACAGAAAGGGGGTCCCGTTAAGTGCTCTTGAAGTACGTGGGAGAGTGCTGAGCCCCTGCCTGGTAAACGCAGCGCGACATGGGAGGCTGACACCTGTACAGTGCACCTGAGGAAGCTAAAGAACTGTGAGTAAACTCGGATGACTGCACCCCACTGTTTCTGTCAGTTATTTCTACAACGCTATCGCTCCTGCACTACAACGCCCAGCATCACCATCTGCATCTACACTGCCCTGGAGCTGTGCTCTGCCTGTGGAGAGCCATGCCTACCCAGCTGCCCTAACATCTGCTTCAGAGGTCTGCAGCAGCGCCGGTACTCATTACCGGGAACCACAGGTGGCGTCACGAGACAAAACTGTTAACAAACCCTTTTTTTTTAAAGAGTGACCCCAGGGTACGGGCCCGTGACATCCGAAGAAGGTAAAGGCCCGGGTACCGAGTCACCCATATTCCCCCTGGGCGAGTCATACTACACCACACAGGAGAGCCGACAGATCCTCTATATACTACACCACACAGGAGAGCTGACAGATCCTCTATATACTACACAATACAGGAGAGCTGACAGATCCTCTATATACTACACCACACAGGAGAGCTGACAGATCCTCTATATACTACACCACACAGGACAGATCCTCTATATACTACACCACACAGGAGAGCTGACACATCCTCTATATACTACACAATACAGGAGAGGTGACAGATCCTCTATATACTACACCACACAGGAGAGCTGACACATCCTCTATATACTACACAATACAGGAGAGCTGACAGATCCTCTATATACTACACCACACAGGAGAGCTGACAGATCCTCTATATACTACACCACACAGGACAGATCCTCTATATACTACACCATACAGGAGAGCTGACACATCCTCTATATACTACACAATACAGGAGAGCTGACAGATCCTCTATATACTACACCACACAGGAGAGCTGACAGATCCTCTATATACTACACCACACAGGACAGATCCTCTATATACTACACCATACAGGAGAGCTGACACATCCTCTATATACTACACCACACAGGAGAGCTGACAGATCCTCTATATACTACACCACACAGGAGAGCTGACACATCCTCTATATACTACACCACACAGGAGAGCCGACAGATCCTCTATATACTACACCACACAGGAGAGCTGACAGATCCTCTATATACTACACCACACAGGAGAGCCGACAGATCCTCTATATACTACACCACACAGGAGAGCTGACACATCCTCTATATACTACACCACACAGGAGAGCCGACAGATCCTCTATATACTACACCACACAGGAGAGCTGACAGATCCTCTATATACTACACCACACAGGAGAGCCAACAGATCCTCTATATACTACACCACACAGGAGAGCTGACACATCCTCTATGTACTACACCACACAGGAGAACTGACAGATCCTCTATATACTACACCACACAGGAGAGCTGACAGATCCTCTATATACTACACCACATAGGAGAGCTGACAGATCCTCTATATACTACACCACACAGGAAAGCTGACAGATCCTCTATATACTACACCACACAGGAGAGCTGACAGATCCTCTATATATTACACCACACAGGAGAGCTGACAGATCCTCTATATACTACACCACACAGGAGAGCTGACAGATCATCTATATATTACACCAAACAGTAGAGCCGACAGATCCTCTATACACTACACCACATAGGAGAGCTGGCAGATCCTCTATATATTGCACCACACAGGAGAGTCGACAGATACACTATATACTACACCACACAGGAGAGCTGACAGATCCTCTATATACTACACCACACAGGAGAGCTGACAGATCCTCTATATACTACACCACACAGGAGAGCTGACAGATCCTCTGTATATTACACCGCACAGGAGATCTGACAGATCCTCTATATACTACACCACACAGCAGAGTTGACAGATCCTCTATATACTACACCACACAGGAAAGCTGACAGATCCTCTAAATACTACACCACACAGGAGAGCTGATAGATCCTGTATATACTACACCACACAAGAGAGCTGACAGATCCTCTATATACTACACCACACAGGAGAGCTGACAGATCCTCTATATACTACACCACACAGGAGAGCTGACAGATCCTGTATATACTACACCACACAGGAGAGCTGATAGATCCTGTATATACTACACCACACAGGAGAGCTGACAGATCCTCTATATACTACACCACACAGGAGAGCTGACAGATCCTCTATATACTACACCACACAGGAGAGCTGACAGATCCTCTATACACTACATTACACGGGAGAGCCGACAGATCCACTATATACTACACCACACAGGAGAGCTGACAGATCCTCAATATACTACACCACACAGGAGAGCAGGCAGATACTCTATATACTACACCACACAGGAGAGCTAATAGATCATCTATATATTACATCACACAGGAGAGCCAACAGATACTCTATATACTACAGCACACAGTAGAGATGACAGATCCTCTATATACTACACCACACAGGAGAGCTGACAGATCCACTATATACTACACCACAAAGGAGAAATGTCAGATTCTCTATATACTACACCACAAAGGAGAACTGTCAGATCCTCTATATACTACACCACACAGGAGAGCTGACAGATCCTCTATATATTACACCACAGAGGAGAGCTGACAGATCCTCTATATACTACACCACACAGGAGAGCTGACAGATCCTCTATATACTACAACACACAGGAGAGCTGACAGATCCTCTATATAATACACCACACAGGAGAGCTGACAGATCCTCTATATACTACACCACACAGGAGAGCTGACAGATCCTCTATATACTACACCACACAGGAGAGCTGACAGATCCTCTATATACTACACCACACAGGAGAGCTGACAGATCCACTATATAGTACACCACAACGGAGAGCTGACAGATCCTCTATATACTACACCACACAGGAGAGCGGGCAGATACTCTATATACTACACCACACAGGAGAGCTGACAGATCATCTATATATTACACCACACAGGAGAGCTGACAGATCCACTATATACTACACCACACAGGAGAGCTGACAGATCCTCTCTATACTACACCACGCAGGAGAGCTGACAGATCCACTATATACTACAACACACAGGAGAGCTGACAGAACCTCTATATACTACACCACACAGGAGAGCCGACAGATCCTGTATATACTACACCACACAGGAGAGCTGACAGATCCTCTATATACTACACCACACAGGAGAGCTGACAGATCCTCTATATAATACACCACACAGGAGAGCTTACAGATCCTCTATATACTACACCACACAGGAGAGCTGACAGATCCTCTATATACTACACCACACAGGAGAGCTGACAGATCCACTATATAGTACACCACAACGGAGAGCTGACAGATCCTCTATATACTACACCACACAGGAGAGCGGGCAGATACTCTATATACTACACCACACAGGAGAGCTGACAGATCATCTATATATTACACCACACAGGAGAGCTGACAGATCCACTATATACTACACCACACAGGAGAGCTGACAGATCCTCTATATACTACACCACGCAGGAGAGCTGACAGATCCACTATATACTACAACACACAGGAGAGCTGACAGAACCTCTATATACTACACCACACAGGAGAGCCGACAGATCCTGTATATACTACACCACACAGGAGAGCTGACAGATCCTCTATATACTACACCACACAGGAGAGCTGACAGATCCTCTATATACTACACCACACAGGAGAGCCGACAGATCCTCTACACACTACACCACATAGGAGAGCTGGCAGATCCTCTATATATTACACCACACAGGAGAACCGACAGATCCACTATATTCTACACCACACAGGACAGCTGACAGATCCTCTATATACTACACCACACAGGAGAGCTGACAGATCCTCTATATACTACACCACACAGGAGAGATGACAGATCCTCTATATACTACACCACACAGTAGAGATGACAGATCCTCTATATACTACACCATACAGGAGAGCTGACAGATCCTCTATATACTACACCACACAGGAGAGCCGACAGATCCTCTATATACTACACCACACAGGAGAGCTGACACATCCTCTATATACTACACAATACAGGAGAGCTGAGAGATCCACTATATACTACACCACACAGGAGAGCTGACAGATCCACTATATACTACACCACAAAGGAGAACTGTCAGATCCTCTATATACTACACCACACAGGAGAGCTGACAGATCCTCTATATACTACACCACACAGGAGAGCTGACACATCCTCTATATACTGCACCACACAGGAGAGCTGACAGATCCTCTATATACTACACCACACAGGAGAGCTGACACATCCTCTATATACTACACCACACAGGAGAGCTGACACATCCTCTATATACTACACCACACAGGAGAGCTGACAGATCCTCTATATACTACACCACACAGTAGAGCTGACAGATCCTCAATATACTACACCAGACAGGAGAGCTGACAGATCCTCCATATACTACACTACACAGGAGAGCTGACAGATCCACTATATACTACACCACACAGGAGAGCTGACAGATCCTCTATATACTACACCACACAGGAGAGCTGACAGATCCAATATATACTACACCACACAGGAGAGCTGACAGATCCTATATATACTACACCATACAGGAGAGCTGACAGATCCTCTATATACTACACCACACAGGAGAGCTGACAGATACTCTATAAACTACACCACACGGGAGAGCTGACAGATCCACTATATACTACACCACACAGGAGAGCTGACAGATCCACTATATACTACACCACACAGGAGAGCTGACAGATCCTCTATATACTACACCACACAGGAGAGCTGACAGATCCTCTATATACTTCACCACACAGGAGAGCTGACAGATCCTCTATATACTACACCACACAGGAGAGCTGTCAGATCCTCTATATACTACACCACACAGGAGAGCTGACAGATCCACTATTTACTACACCACACAGGAGAGCTGACAGATCCTCTATATACTACACCTCACAGGAGAGCCGACAGATCCTCTATATACTACACCACACAGGAGAGCCGACAGATCCTCTATATACTACACAATACAGGAGAGCTGACAGATCCACTATATACTACACCACACAGGAGAGCTGACAGATCCTCTATATACTACACCACACAGGAGAGCCGACAGATACTCTATATACTACACCATACAAGAGAGATGACAGATCCTCTATATACTACACCACACAGGAGAGCCGACAGATCCTCTATATACTACACCACACAGGAGAGCTGACAGATCCTCTATATACTACACCACACAGGAGAGCTGACAGATCCTCTATATACTATACCACACAGGAAAGCTGACAGATCCACTATATACTACACCACACAGGAGAGCTGACAGATCCTCTATATACTTCACCACACAGGAGAGCTGACAGATTCTCTATATACTACACCACACAGGAGAGCCGTCAGATCCTCTATATACTACACCACACAGGAGAGCTGACAGATCCTCTATATACTTCACCACACAGGAGAGCTGACAGATTCTCTATATACTACACCACACAGGAGAGCCGTCAGATCCTCTATATACTACACCACACAGGAGAGCTGACAGATCCACTATTTACTACACCACACAGGAGAGCTGACAGATCCTCTATATACTACACCTCACAGGAGAGCCGACAGATAATCTATATACTTCACCACACAGGAGAGCTGACAGATCCTGTCTATACTACACCACACAGGAGAGCTGACAGATACTCTATAAACTACACCACACAGGAGAGCTGACAGATCCTCTATATATTACACCACACAGTAGAGCTGACAGATCCTCTATATACTACACCACACAGGAGAGCTGACAGATCCTCTATATATTACACCACACAGGAGAGCTGACAGATCCTCTATACACTACACCAGATAAGAGAGCTGGCAGATCCTCTATATGTTACACCACACAGGAGAGCCGACAGAGCCACTATATACTACACCACACAGGACAGCTGACAGATCCTCTATATGCTACACCACACAGGAGAGCTGACAGATCCTCTATATACTACACCACACAGGAGAGCTGACAGATCCTCTATACACTACACCACACAGGAAAGCTAATAGATCATCTATATATTACATCACACAGGAGAGCCAACAGATACTCTATATACTACACCACACAGGAGAGCTGACAGATCCTCTATATACTACACCACAAAGGAGAGCTGACAGATCCACTATATACTACACCACAAAGGAGAACTGTCAGATCCTCTATATACTACACCACACAGGAGAGCTGACAGATCCTCTATATATTACACCACACAGGAGAGCTGACAGATACTCTATATACTACACCACACAGGAGAGCTGACAGATCCTCTATATACTACACCACACAGGAGAGCTGACAGATCCTCTATATACTACACCACACAGGAGAGCTGACACATCCTCTATATACTACACCACACAGGAGAGCTGACAGATCCTCTATATACTACACCACACAGGAGAGCTGACAGATACTCTATATACTACACCACACAGGAGAGCCGACAGATCCTCTATATACTACACCACACAGGAGAGCTGACAGATACTCTATATATTACACCACACAGGACAGATCCTCTATATACTACACCACACAGGAGAGCTGACAGATCCTCTATATACTACACCACACAGGAGAGCTGACAGATCCTCAATATACTACACCACACAGGAGAGCCGACAGATCCTGTATATACTACACCATACAGGAGAGCTGACAGATCCTCTATATATTACACCACACAGGACAGATCCTCTATATACTACACCACACAGGAGAGCTGACAGATCCTCTCTATACTACACCACACAGGAGAGCTGACAGATCCTCTATACACTACACCACACAGGAGAGCTGACAGATCCTCTATATACTACACCACACAGGAGAGCTGACAGATCCTCTATATACTACACCACACAGGAGAGCTGACAGATCATCTCTATACTACACCCCACAGGAGAGCTGACAGATCCTCTATATACTACACCACACAGGAGAGCTGAGAGATCCACTATATACTACACCACACAGGAGAGCTGACAGATCCTCTATATACTACACCACACAGGAGAGCTGACAGATCATCTATATACTACACCACACAGGAGAGCTGACAGATCCTCTATATACTACACTACACAGGAGAGCTGACACATCCTCTATATACTACACCACACAGTAGAGCTGACAGATCCTCTATATACTACACCACACAGGAGAGCTGACAGATCCAATATATACTACACCACACAGGAGAGCTGACAGATCCTCTATATACTACACCATACAGGAGAGCTGACAGATCCTCTATATACTACACCACACAGGAGAGCTGACAGATACTCTATAAACTACACCACACGGGAGAGCTGACAGATCCACTATATACTACACCACACAGGAGAGCTGACAGATCCTCTATATGCTACACCACACAGGAGAGCCGACAGATCCTCTATACACTACACCACACAGGAGAGCTGACAGATCCTCTATATACTACACCACACAGGAGAGCTAACAGATACTCTATATACTACACCACCCAGGAGAGCTGACAGATCCTCTATATACTACACCACACAGGAGAGCTGACAGATCCTCTATATACTACACCACACAGGAGAGCTGACACATCCTCTATATACTACACCACACAGGAGAGCCGACAGATCCTCTATATACTACACCACACAGGAGAGCTGACAGATCCTCTATATACTACACCACACAGGAGAGCTGACAGATCCTCTATATACTACACCACACAGGAGAGCTTACAGATCCTCCATATACTACACCACACAGGAGAGCTGATAGATCATCTATATATTACATCACACAGGAGAGCCGACAGATACTCTATATACTACACCATACAAGAGAGATGACAGATCCTCTATATACTACACCACACAGGAGAGCCGACAGATCCTCTATATACTACACCACGCAGGAGAGCTGACAGATCCTCTATATACTACACCACACAGGAGAGCTGACAGATCCTCTATATACTATACCACACAGGAGAGCTGACAGATCCACTATTTACTACACCACACAGGAGAGCCGTCAGATCCTCTATATACTACACCTCACAGGAGAGCCGACAGATCCTCTATATACTACACCACACAGGAGAGCCGACAGATCCTCTATATACTACACAATACAGGAGAACTGACAGATCCACTATATACTACACCACACAGGAGAGCTGACAGATCCTCTATATACTACACCACACAGGAGAGCCGACAGATACTCTATATACTACACCATACAAGAGAGCCGACAGATCCTCTATATACTACACCACACAGGAGAGCTGACAGATCCTCTATATACTACACCACACAGGAGAGCTGACAGATCCTCTATATACTATACCACACAGGAGAGCTCACAGATCCACTATATACTACACCACACAGGAGAGCTGACAGATCCTCTATATACTTCACCACACAGGAGAGCTGACAGATCCTCTATATACTACACCACACAGGAGAGCCGTCAGATCCTCTATATACTACACCACACAGGAGAGCTGACAGATCCACTATTTACTACACCACACAGGAGAGCTGACAGATCCTCTATATACTACACCTCACAGGAGAGCCGGCAGATAATCTATATACTTCACCACACAGGAGAGCTGACAGATCCTCTATATACTACACCACACAGGAGAGCTGACAGATACTCTATAAACTACACCACACAGGAGAGCTGACAGATCCTCTATATATTACACCACACAGTAGAGCTGACAGATCCTCTATATACTACACCACACAGGAGAGCTGACAGATCCTCTATATATTACACCACACAGGAGAGCTGACAGATCCTCTATACACTACACCACATAAGAGAACTGGCAGATCCTCTATATATTACACCACACAGGAGAGCCGACAGAGCCACTATATACTACACCACACAGGACAGCTGACAGATCCTCTATATACTACACCACACAGAAGAGCTGACAGATCCTCTATATACTACACCACACAGGAGAGCTGACAGATCCTCTATATACTACACCACACAGGAGAGCTGACAGATCCTCTATATACTACACCACACAGGAGAGCTGACAGATCATCTGTATACTACACCCCACAGGAGAGCTGACAGATCCTCTATATACTACACCACACAGGAGAGCTGACAGATCCACTATATACTACACCACACAGGAGAGCTGACAGATCCTCTATATACTACACCACACAGGAGAGCTGACAGATCATCTATATACTACACCACACAGGAGAGCTGACAGATCCTCTATATACTACACTACACAGGAGAGCTGACACATCCTCTATATACTACACCACACAGGAGAGCTGACAGATCCTCTATATACTACACCACACAGGAGAGCTGACAGATCCCCTATATACTACACCATACAGGAGAGCTGACAGATCCTCTATATACTACACCACACAGGAGAGCTGACAGATACTCTATAAACTACACCACACAGGAGAGCTGACAGATCCACTATATACTACACCACACAGGAGAGCTGACAGATCCACTATATACTACACCACACAGGAGAGCTGACAGATCCTCTATATACTACACCACACAGGAGAGCTGACAGAGCCTCTATATACTACACCACACAGGAGAGCTGACAGATCCACTATATACTACACCACACAGGAGAGCTGACAGATCCACTATATACTACACCACACAGGAGAGCTGACAGATCCTCTATATACTACCCCACACAGGAGAGCTGACAGATACTCTATATACTACACCACACAGGAGAGCTGACAGATCCACTATATACTACACCACACAGGAGAGCTGACAGATCCTCTATATACTACACCACACAGGAGAGCTGACAGATCCTCTATATACTACACCACACAGGAGAGCCGACAGATCCTCTATATACTACACCACACAGGAGAGCTGACAGATCCTCTATATACTACACCACACAGGAGAGCTGATAGATCCTCTATATACTACACCACACAGGAGAGCTGACAGAGCCTCTATATACTACACCACACAGGAGAGCTGACAGATCCACTATATACTACACCACACAGGAGAGCTGACACATCCTCTATATACTACACCACACAGGAGAGCTGACACATCCTCTATACACTACACCACACAGGAGAGCTGACAGATACTCTATATACTACACCACACAGGAGAGCTGACACATCCTCTATATACTACACCACACAGGAGAGCTGACAGATCCTCTATATACTACACCACACAGGAGAGCGGGCAGATCCTCTATATACCTGTGAAGCACCTGAAGGGTTAATAAACTTCTTGAATGTGGTTTGAGTACCTTGAGGGGTGCAGTTTTTAGAATGGTGTCACTTTTGGGTATTTTCTGTCATAAAGGCCTTTTAAAGTCACTTAAAATGTGATGCGGTCCCTAAAAAAATGGTTTTGTAAATTTTGTTGGAAAAATTAGAAATCGCTGGTCAAATTTTAACCCTTATAGCTCTCTAATAAAAAAAAAGTAGACATGTGGAAATGTTATTTATTAACTATTTTGTGTGACATCTCTCTGATTTAAGGGCATAAAAATTCAAATTTTGAAAATTGCTAAAGTTTCAAAATTTTTGCAGATTTCCTTTTTTTTCACAAATAAACGCAAGTGATATCGAAGAAGTTTTACCACAATCATGAAGTACAATATGTCAAGAAAAAAGAATCTCAGAATCAGGGGGATCCATTGAAGCGTTCCAGAGTAATTACCTCATAAAGTGACAGTGGTCAGATTTGTAAAAATTGGCCCGGTCATTAATGTGTAAACCACCTTAGGTTGTAAAGGGGTTAAGCATTATATATGAGGATTGGAAGAAAATAAGAATTGTCCTTTATTAGAATGCATATAGAATAAATGTACAGGCAAAAATAAAATAAAACCTGGTGAAAAAAAAGCTGGTGAAGTTTGAAGGATTGCTGTATGCAATTAGGCTACTTTCCCTGCATCTTTGACGGTGATTTAATAGCGCTATACCGCTGTTTTGCGCATGCGCTGATGATTCTAAGATGTTTCCCTTACGAAGAAAACGCTGGGAAGCTTCATAGCATGCTCGCGCATGCGCAAAGTGTTTGTTTTCCACTACCTTTCTGTTTTGACATGCGCATTGTACCCAGCAGGACGCCGATGTTGGCGCTTTTTTCACAAATTGTATGGGGTGAGTCATCAAGTGATCAATCATATAAAGCTGTTCTTAAATAATAATAATGACTCTTTTCATGTATTTTGTATGTTATCTTCACAGCACAGGCACTATAATGAACTTTAACTTGATTGTATATACTTGAATTGCCATTCACTCCTTGTATATCGTATCTCCATTATATGATATGCTCCTATTTGTATAATTACTGTTAACACTATTTGTAATTGTTATACTATATAAGGTTCACTATGTTCACTTTGTTAATACTTGTGAGGCTCACACCTGTCTGTCTATCTATCTATCTATCTATCTATCTATCTATCTATCTGCCTATCACTCTCTCATTATGACATCAGGGTAAAATCTACAGTAAGTCACAGTGATGTGATGACATCATCACATTCTATATCCCAGTGTTACAGCCCAAGGGAAATCACTGCCTCACAGACTTACAAGGGTGAGGGAGTACCTTTTGTTTTTCGTGACGAACGAAGCAAAAATTTATTCTAAAATGGAGAGAAGACGAGCCCAAAGAGATCGGGTTCTGAGAGAAAGGAGAGGAATAAATGAAGAGCAGGTATTGTTGTTCGCTTTAGGGCGAAAAGACATTAATCTACCGGACATGGACCCTGACGCCTCAGAAATGGCGTCCAAACGACAACATTTAGAGAAAATGAGAAAGTCCAAAAGACAAGAGATCCTTACACAGAGAAGGAACATGGCGAACCTCATGGAGTCTGACTCTGCTGCCTCCGCTGAGCTTCAGAGGGCCTTTATTATCTCCTTGAAAAAAATCGGAGATCTGGTCCCTGAAATAAGGAGGAGGAATAAAGAAGCCATCCTCAATAAGCAGAGAAACATCAGCGCAGAGATAGAGCTGGAGGAAGTTCTCCAAGAGACACCGAGACAGGTCTCATCCAAGGCTGAAAGCCAAGACACCCTGAACCTGCAAAGAGCTGCAGCCCAGAAAAGAATGAGGAACAGCAGAGACTGGGTTGTCCAATGCAGGAGACATCTGAGATATGCTACACCCATCATTAATGGGAATGGTGCCCTATGGAGATCCCACTCATCAACCAAAACCATCTCCATCCCGGATTTTCTGTTCCATCTGAGTGTTTCTTCACCAGACAGATCAATGGATAAAGATGAACCAGGTAAGAAATAAACTTACTCAGTATAATAAGACTGGGGGTGAGGGGGATTATACTCCTAATATTATGTACAGGCCTCAATTATAAATGCTGACTAATGGAAGAACTGTCCTTGTTGCCCATAGCAACCAGTCACCTTTCAGTGTTCTAAAGAATGTTGAGAAATAGAATCTGTGCTGTGAATCGTTGCTATGGGCAACAGGGTCAGTTTTGCTATTAGAGAGTTTTGATAAATGAAGGACCAAATATTAGACATTTCCTGCTCATTTACATAGTTTTGTTTAAAATTATAATATATGCGCTGGAGCTATATCTATTAACCCCCCTTTGACCGGAAAAACTTTCGCTTTTTTTCTTCCTTCTTCGAAAAGCCATAACTTTTCTTTTATTTGCATGTGAGCTTGCTTTTTTAGTGGACCGATCTGCAGTTTTGAAGAACACTATTTATTTTGTCTTTCAATTATTTAGAAAAGAGGGGAAAAAATCAAAGAGTGGTAAAATTGTGGGACGGGGGGAGGGATTCCGACATTGTTCTTTTCTATTGTGTTCATTGTGTGGTAAAAATGACCTCATAAAGTAATTCTCCATGTCAGTGACAAGTGTGGTAATGCTGAACATGCATGGGTTTCCTTTTTACATAAGTGGTGGAAGAAAATTAAAAATGTAATAAAAAACATTGATTTGTGTCTCCATATTCTGAGACATTGTAACTTTGTGATTGTGATACCTCAATGGCGCAGTGTAAAGGCTTCTTTATTGTGTATGAAGCTGTAGCTTTTAATGATCCTTTCTTGGGTAGACAGGACATTACGATATCTTTTTATTGCTATTGTTAGATATTTTTTTTTCTCATTTTAGTATTTACTGTTTGGGAAAATTATTTTTATATTTTTGTATAATGGACTTATACTAATGCCATGATCCCAGTTATGCTTATTTTTCATTTTTTATTATTATTATTATTATTCATTAGGAAAGTTGTTTCATTCAAATTATATTTTTAAATAATTTTTTGGGTTTATTAATTTTTTTTAATTTATTTAATTTTTTAGTCTCCTTAGAAGACTTGAACCTGCAATTTTTTGATCGCTTGTACTACAAGTGCTTCTCACTAAATTAGAATATCATCAAAAAGTAAATTTATTTTTAGTTCTTCAATACAAAAAGTGAAACTCATATATTATATAGAGTCATTACAAACAGAGTGATCTATTTCAAGTGTTTATTTCTGTTAATGTTGATGATTATGGCTTACAGCCAATGAAAACACAAAAGTCATTATCTCAGTAAATTAGAATATTTTATAACACCAGTTTGAAAAATGATTTTAAAATCTGAAATGTATGTTCAGTAAATGAACTCAATACTTGGTCGGGGCGCCTTTTGCATCAATTACTACATCAATGCCGCGTGGCATGGAGGCGATCAGCCTGTGGCACTGCTGTGGTGTTATGGAAGCCCAGGTTGCTTTGATAGCAGCCTTCAGCTCGTCTGCATTGTTGGGTCTGGTGTCTCTTATCTTCCTCTTGACAATACCCTATAGATTCTCTATGGGGTTAAGGTCAGGCAAGTTTGCTGGCCAATCAAGCACAGTGATAGTGTTGTTTTTAAACCAGGTATTATTTTTGTATTGAAGAACTGAAATAAATTAACTTTTTGATGATATTCTAATTTAGTGAGAAGCACCTGTATGTGCTGTAATGGAACTGTATCGCTGTATATGGCTATATTATATGTTATCATAAGAAATTAAACCAGGCTGGTCTAAACAGGAGGACAAAAGTGAAAGATATGGGTTTTCAGTAGGTCCAGATAGTCATTACAGTTAATTAACCTCTTGCAATTGTGACCTGGTGGGGGCTAATGGGTGCTGGTAGCAAATTGGCAATCACTTCATTTAAATACCACTGTCAGCATTGAAACGGTTAAACCGCAGTAATCAGAGTGTGCTCCAGTCGCTGTATTTATTGGCACGTGGCAGCTATGTAATACAGCCGGTATCAGCCTGGTAAAATGCAGGCTCAGCGACTGAGCCCGCTCCATACACTTACCACACAACATGACAAACATTTCCATTATGTCTTCTCAAAGAGACTAACAAATCTTGTATCATCTCAGCAGGTGGAAGCCTTATGATGCCCTCTGACATAGCAGACATGCCAGCACATGCTGATGCCAGATCCCTTCTTTTACCCCAGAGAGAACTGGTTAAAATGGAAAATCCTGTTGACCTGTGCAGCCTTGAATTCCACAAAGATCTTGGAGTAGGAGGCTTTGGAAAGGTAAGTGTGAATTTCTCCTTCTCTGTGTTCCTCAATGTATCCTGCACCAGATGCACAGGAGGATATACATATTCATTACAGGATGTTCATATGTAATGGTGATTGGGATAAACCAGTGATCCATTACACAGATCCCTATAATAGATGGGAGTTTGGTCTGATCTCCTTTGATTTTTCTCCAGGTCCTCTTGGCATCAGATCCGGTCAGCGGAGAACTGCTGGCTATTAAAATGATGGACAAGAGTCGTATTGATGAGGACACAATCTCTACAGAATTAGACATCCTCTGTATGGCCACTGGCTGCCGCTTCCTAACATCTCTGCGGGGTTTATGGAAACACCATTAGAATATATATTAGCCATGGAGTATATGGCCGGAGGAGATCTGTTTCACCACCTGGCTCCATCTAATTCATTTGATATGGAAACATCAAGGTAAACTTCTAACAGCCAAATCCTAATAATCTGCTGCCCGTACATTGTAGTCCTAGAGTGTATGTAACCACTGATCCATCCTCTACTTTCTACTCCACAGACTCTTTGCGGCAGAAATGGTTTGCGGACTCCAGTTCCTCCATGAACACGGCGTGATACATTGGTAATCAGTTCATCTTCATAAATCTCTGTTGTCTCCTTACATATCTATTGTATAAAGTTATTTTCATGAATTATCCTCACAATCAGTATCTGCTCCTTCTCCCTTCAGTGACCTGAAGCCACAGAACATTCTCATCGATGACATGGGACATATAAAAATCTCTGACTTTGGCTTATCAGTCATGAATATGGGCGAGGATGACCTATTAGAAGAACAAGTTGGCACTCAGGGTTACATCGCACCTGAGGTAAAAAACATCCCAGTGTGATTGATGGCGATAGTAGGACTGAGTATTAATCTGAGTATCCTGCTCATATCTAATCACAGACTGGTCCTCATGGCCTCTGTGTGTAAATCCCCTCCCCGGTATATTCACCTCATCTCCTATATTATGTTCCCACAGATAATGGATGGAGAAGCCTTCAATCATCTGGCAGATTCCTTTTCATTTGGTGTCATCCTGTACATGATGATTGTGGGGAGCCAACCGTTCTATGGCAGCGGCACACTGGAGGAATACCACCGGTCTCTGCAGGAGGACGTCCCAGATATTCCAGACTGGATGCCCAACGATGCCCTTGACATCCTAGAAGGCGTAAGTAGGATCAGAGAAAGAAGGAAGATGAAGGACTATAAGGAAAGCTATAAGATATGATGTGGAGAGTCCATGGACATTGTGTAATAACGTATCAGTAATAATCCGTAATATAATGATTAATGGTCTCTCTCATTTTCCAGCTTCTTTGCAAATCTCCATCTGCCCGGTATGCTATAACATCCTTCATCCGAGAGCGCCCATTCTTCTACCCTATATACTGGTTCGACGTGGAGTCCGGCGAAGCCGACCCACCATTCCGATGGGGCGATGATGTAAGTATAGCACATAGGGACATCCATAGTGTTATCAATGCTCAGTAACACACATATCCACTATACACCTTATCATTATATCCCCCCGGTATACATTATATATGTGAGGAGACGATTCTCAGATGTGTATATTTCTCGTCTTAAAATGGAGAATAGCGGCGCACACCATATCAAATTACTTCTTTATTAATGTCCTTTAAAACATATCAGCAGGGAGAGAGAGAAGGAGCAGGTGTGGCTGGTCAGACAGACCCGACAATATGTTTTAAAGCACATTAATGAAAAAGTAATTTTATACGGTGAGTGACGCTTTTCTCTATTTTTGGACAGCAATTGTTTCCCCAGTCTGGGGTGTATTTAGCTGAGCACTACTGTGGTCCACGAACCCTTTCTTAATTGTGCAACTCGCAACATTGTACTCAGACTTTATGATAGTGCAGAATCGCCTAACTTTCTTTATTTTGAATATATTTCTCTCCTTACAGGAGGATTAGGCTGATATAAATCAGCCCCATTCCAGTAACATCTAGGAATGAAGCTTTCCATTAATCGGATGAGACAATTACACTGGACTTTCTTATTTACCGGACTGTGACAAACTTACCGATCTTCCACCACATAACATCAACGTAGATTTGAGCACCAAACATCCAGGGATTCATTCCGATCGCCATATTTGGGGTCAGGAAGGATTTTTTTTCCCTTGATATGAGGATAATCGAACAACGAGTCCTCAGGGTTATTTTTCGCCTTCCTCTGGATCAACATAGCAAGTAATTAAAGGCTGAAATTGAAGGATTTCTTTCAGCCATACTTGCTATGTCACCATCTGGACGACTCATCTACAATGTGGTGGTAAGGAGACGACTATCAGATATGGACAGACAGAAGGCAGCCGCTGCTCCTTCTCCTACCAGACAGGAAAAAAAGAAGGTAGCGGCTGCTCCTTCACCTACCGGATATGGACAGACAGAAGAAAGCGGCTGCTCCTTCTTATAATTGGCCAAGTAAAGAGAGATGGAAGCGGCTGCTCCTTCTCATACTTGGCCATGTAGCAACAGAATGAAGCGGCTGCTTCTTCTACTACCTGGCTGTGGACAGAGAGAAGAAGCGGCTGCTCCTTCATCTACCTAGCCATGGTGAAACAGAAGGCCGTATGGTTGATCGCAGTGCTGTAGGAATCCAGGAAAACTCCAACTGCATAGATCACACATTCCTGCTCTTCTCCTCTCCGTCATGTGTGATCCAGACCTGAATGTCCAAAAACAGCTCAAGTGCAACCAAAGGCCTGAAGAGCGGAATCATCATCTGCTCCTTTCTATAGAAAGTGACTGTATCTACAGACTTTCTTTTTTCATCTTTGCATATTATTAACAACTTATATGCACAAATATATATATTGAACATCTATGGTGTTTCTGGTTAGATTATTCTTATATACAGAACTGCTTGTTGGTATGTTTAATAATATCATAATTGAGCGAACCTTTCAAGGGTTGGTTTGGTTCTGCTCGGCGAACTTACCGATGTTCGTCGAACGGTTCGACGAACATATCCGAATCCCATTGCATTCAATGGGAGGCAAAACCAAACGCATACACAACACGTTCAAAGGGACCGAAAAGCTGCCAAAACAGCTCAAATTATGGGCAGACACCAGGAAAAGTGGCATCAATTGACCCACAGTACAAATTTTATAATGGCACAGCAGCAGTCAGTCATGGGCCATGCATGAGGTATCAGGGTATGGGCCAGCATTTATAACTTTGAATTTAACTTCAAATTAAGACGGGGTGGGTGAGGGATCGGTGTAGGCCTGCTGTGCTGGGAGCCCTGATACCACATGCAACAGTTCAACCTGCTTTTCTGGTCAGCCACACTCAGGTGGCACAAACATCAGTTTCATAGACTACTATTGATAGAAAAATGTAAGGATAGTAACACAGGTAGTTGACTGAAAGTAAGTGCACGCCTTCCGATCTGAGAGCCCTAGCGCTACAGGCAACACACATGAAGGAGATCCAAAGAGGAGTCTCCAGATTTAAAAAAATTAAAGGCAGACACCACCAAAGTGGCATCAATTTCACCAGAGTAAAAATAGTATAATGGGGACCGACACCTCTTCCACTACAGGAAACCCAGCAGATGGAAACCCAACTTGGAGTCTCCATGTTTTGAAAAAATAGGGGCAGACACCAATAAAGTGACATCAATTTCACCAAAGTAGAAATAGTATAATGGGGACCTACTCCCCTTGCACTACAGGAAACACACCAGATGGACACTAGAGATGAGGAAACTTTCAAAGTTCGGTTCTGCTTGGCGAACTTCCCGATGTTCGCTGAACGGTTCGCCGAGCAAATCCGAATCCCATTGCATTCAATGAAAGGTAAAACCAAAAGCATACACAACACCTTCAAAGGGACCCAAAAGCTGCCAAAACAGCTCAAATTAGCTGCAGACACCAGGAAAAGTGGCATCAATTGACCCACAGTACAAATAGTATAATTATTATTATTTATTATTACAGCGCCATTTATTCCATGGCGCTTTACATGTGAAAAGGGCTATACATAGCAAACAACAAGTACAATAATCTTGAACAAAAAAAAGAGTCACCGACTGGTACAAGAGGAGAGCGGACCATGCAAGCGAAGGCTCACAAACAATCTACTAGGAATGGGTGAGGATACAGAAGGTGAGGGTAGAGATGGTCGTGCAGCGATATGGTGGAGCGAGGATTACTGCAAGTTGTACGCTTGTCCGAAGAGGTAAGTCTTCAGGTTCCTTTTGAAGGTGTTCACGGTAGGCGAGAGTCTCATGTATGTTGGGGTTGAGAGTTGCAGAGTAGCGGAGATGCACAGGACAAATCTTGTATGCGATTGTGGGAAGAGGAGATAAGAGGGGAGCAGAGAAGGAGATCCTGTGAGGAACGGAGGTTGTGTGCAGGTAAGCACTGGGAGACTAGGTCAGAGATGTATGGAAGAGACAGATTTTGGATGGCTTTGTAAGCCAAAGTTAGGGTTTTGAACTGGAGTCTTTGGGCAACAGGGAGCCAGTACAGGGATTGACAGGTGGATAAGTCGGCCAGCAGAGTTTAGGATAGATTGGAGGGGTGCAAGAGTTTTAGAAGTGAGGCCACAGAGCAGGAGCTTGTAGTAGTCGAGGCGGGAGATAATGAGGGCGTGCACTAGTGCTTTTGCAGATTCATGGTTGAGAAATGTGCAGATCAGAGAGATATTTTGGAGTTGGAGTCGGCAGGAAGTGGAAAGTGCTTGGATCTCAGGTTTGAAACTAGATCTCAGGTTAAACTAGAAGAAGAGGGGATGGGAAGAAAAACGCCGGACACGATCATGCAACCAGAGAACATACTAATGAAAGATATGAAGTGCGACAAAGAAGGTCCAAGACAAGATACTTGGAAGGGAGGTAAGAAAATTTCTAATACAATCCACAGGGAGAAGATTGGAACAAAACAAAATCGTGTAAACTGCGTGCTAGCAAATGCCAGGAGCCTGACAAACAAGATGGATGAACTGGAAGCAGAAATATCTACAGGTAACTATGACATAGTGGGAATAACCGAGACATGGTTAGATGAAAGCTATGACTGGGCAGTTAACTTACAGGGTTACAGTCTGTTTAGAAGGGATCGAAGAAGTCGGAAAGGGGGTGGAGTCTGTCTATATGTAAAGACGTGTCTAAAGCCTACAATACGGGAGGATGTATGGGAGGGAAATGAGGAGGTCGAGTCCTTATGGGTGGAGATACATGGGGCAAAAAACAATAATAAAATTATCATAGGAGTCTGTTATAAACCACCAAATATAGCAGAAGCCACGGAAAGTCTATTAATGAGACAAATAGACGAAGTAGCAAAAAATAACGAGGTGATTATTATGGGGGACTTCAACTACCCCGATATAGACTGGGAAACCGAAAGCTGTAGATCTCAGAAAGGAAACAGGTTTCTGTCAATTATCAAAGACAATTATTTGTCACAACTTGTGCAGGAACCAACTAGAGGGACGGCCCTTTTAGACTTAATATTAACTAACAGGCCAGACAGAATAACTGAGGTGCAGGTCGGGGGGCACCTGGGAAATAGTGACCACAACATTATACAATTCCACATGTGCTTCAGTAGGGTGCCCAGCAAGGGAGTCACAAAAACACTGAACTTCAGGAGGGCAAAGTTTGATCAGCTAAGAGATGCCCTCCACCTTATAGACTGGGATAGTATCTTTAGTAATAGGAGCACGGATAGAAAATGGGACATTTTCAAAACAGTTCTACATAGTCACTGTAGAAGGTACATACCTTATGGGAATAAAAGGGCTAGGAATAGGAGGAAGCCAATGTGGCTAAATAAGGAAGTCAAGAGGGCAATGAAAAACAAAAAAAGGGCTTTCGGTAAACTTAAACAAGAAGGCAGCGAGGAAGCGCTAATATCTTATAGGGAAAAAAACAAAATCTGTAAGAAACAAATAAGAATAGCAAAAGAGGAGACAGAGAGGACTAATTGCCAAGGAAAGTAAAACGAATCCCAAACTGTTCTTTAACTATATAAACAGTAAAAGGATTAAAACTGATGGCGTTGGCCCATTGAAAAATAACCTGGGTAAAATCATAGAGGGCGATGAGGGTAAAGCAAACCTACTCAATAGCTTCTTCTCCACTGTTTTCACAAAAGAAAACAATTTATCGGAGGAAATGCAGAGTGATAAAGTAAATCCTCCGCTAAATATCACCCACCTAACCCAGGAGGAAGTTCAGAAACGCCTAAATAATATCAAAATAGACAAGTCACCAGGCCCAGATGGCATACACCCCCGGGTACTAAAAGAATTAAGTAATGTGATAGACAGGCCGCTGTATCTTATATTCAAGCACTCTTTATGGACAGGGACTGTCCCACTAGACTGGCGCCAAGCAAATGTGGTACCAATATTCAAAAAGGGGTCTAAAAGTGACCCTGGGAACTATAGACCAGTCAGCTTAACGTCTGTTGTGGGTAAATTGTTTGAAGGATTTCTTAGAGATGCTATTGTAGAATATCTTAATGATAATAACTGTCTAACTCCATATCAACATGGATTCATGAGGGATCGCTCCTGCCAAACAAACCTGATCGCCTTCTACGAGGAGGTGAGCTCACAGCTGGACCGGGGAGAGTCAGTGGATGTTGTATACCTTGACTTCTCCAAAGCGTTTGATACCGTGCCACACAAAAGGTTGGTATATAAAATGAGAATGCTTGGTCTGGGGGATAATGTGTGCAAGTGGGTAAATAGCTGGCTGAGTGATAGAAAGCAGAGGGTGGTTATCAATGGAGTAAGCTCAGGGTGTGTCAGGGTTACTAGCGGGGTGCCTCAAGGGTCTGTCTTGGGCCCTATATTATTTAATATATTTATTAATTATCTAGTGGAAGGGTTGCATAGTAAAATAGCAATATTTGCAGATGATACTAAACTTTGTAAAGTAGTTAATACAGATGAGGACAGGGCACAGCTACAGGAGGATTTAGATAAATTGGGGAGTTGGGCCAAAAAATGGCAAATGGGGTTCAATGCCGATAAATGTAAGGTCATGCACATGGGAAAGAAAAACAGCAGTCACCCATACATATTAAATGGGAAACCGTTGGGGAAATCTGACATGGAGTCTTGGTTAACAGCAAATTAAATTGGAGTGCCCAGTGTCAGGCAGCAGCTGCGAAGGCAAATAGAGTCATGGCATGCATCAGAAGAGGAATAGGGGCATATGATGAGAACATTGTTCTTCCTCTGTATAAAGCGCTGGTAAGGCCGCACTTAGAATATTGTGCACAGTTCTGGGCTCCGGTGCTCAGGAAAGACATATTGGAGCTAGAGAGGGTACAAAGGAGGGCGACTAAGGTAATAAAGGGAATGGAGGGACTAGAATACCCAGAGAGGTTGTCAAAATTAGGCCTATTTACATTGGAAAAGAGAAGGCTTAGGGGAGACCTCATAAACATGTATAAATACATCAGGGGGCAGTACAGAGATCTCTCCCATGACCTGTTTATACCAAGGATGGTGACAAAGACGAGGGGGCACACTATGCGTCTGGAGGAAAGGAGGTTCCTGCACCAGCATAGAAGGGGATTCTTTACGGTCAGAGCCGTGAGACTCTGGAACTCTCTGGGAGAGGAAGTGGTGATGTCCAACTCACTTAAAGAGTTCAAGAGAGGCCTGGACGCCTTTCTTGAGAACAATAAAATTACATCTTATGCTTAGTTAATTAATCCAGGGATTTAATCTTACTGCCAGATTGGTGTCGGGAAGTGAATTTTTCCTCAGTGATGTAAATTGGCCTATACCTCATGGTTTTTTGTTGCCTTCCCCTGGATCAACGCTGCGGAATAGCTGCAGTGCACAAGAAATAGGCTGAACTGGATGGACGCTTGTCTTTTTTCGGCCTTATAAACTATGTAACTATGTAACTATGTAAGATCAGAGTCAAGTTTGTAGGACTGGGGAGAGTGGGTAGCCATTGACTTTGATGGATAGGTCAGCTGAAGGGGTTGAATGAGATGGTGGAAAGATAATTGTGACATGCAGAAGCAGTGCTGTTGCTTCCAAAGCATCCAGCAACTGTTACAAATAACACAAGCACAGGAGACAGGAAGTGTTGTGCTTCAGAAGCATCCAGCAACTAGAGGGCTTAACACGGTCACAGGAGACAGGGAGTGTTTTAGCAGAGCCCCAGGGGGACTGTGGTGAACTTGTTATTGTAGTCTGGCTCAAGCCGAAGAGAGAGGTGGTGTGTATCTGACAGAAGGCAACTAAACAGGATTGAAGAGAAGACTGAAGGCAGATGAGAGGGGTGTCGGTACAGGGGTAGCACTGCTGCAGCAAGGCATGTCCCCTGAAAGCCGGAGGAGTGTCAGCTCCAGTAAGGGGGCAAATAGGAGAGCAGGGCAAGTCAGGCAGGTGCTGGTAGTGGGGGACTCAATTATTAGGGGAACAGATAGGGCAATCTGTCACAAAGACAGGGATCGTCGAACAGTGTGCTGCCTACCTGGCGCTCGAGTCCGGCACATCGCTGATCGGGTTGACAGATTACTGGGAGGGGCTGGTGAGGACCCAGCGGTCATGGTGCACATTGGCACAAATGACAAAGTTAGAGGTAGGTGGAAGGTCCTTAAAGATGATTTCAGGGAATTAGGCTGCAAGCTTAGAGCAAGGACCTCCAAGGTGGTATTCTCGGAAATACTACCTGTACCATGTGCCACGCCAGAGAGGCAACGGGAGATTAGGGAGAAAAATAAGTGGCTCAAGAACTGGTGTAGGAAGGAGGGATTTGGGTTCCTGGAGAACTGGGCCGACTACGCTAGGGAACGGCTGCACCTCAATGGGGAGGGTGCAGCTGTGCTGGGGAGAAAATGGCTCGAAGGTTGGAGGAGTGATTAAACTAGGGATTGGGGGGAGGGTGTTCATTTTATAGCTGGGGAAGATAGTGCAGAGAATGACCTGGGCACAAATAAAGAAATTGGGGGTGGGGTTAGAACAGTCAATAAAGTAAGAAGGAATATAGGTACAGAGAGATACATAAAATGCATGTACACTAATGCCAGAAGCCTCACCAACAAAATGGAGGAATTAGAATTAATTTTGTTGGAAAATAATTATGACATGGTGGGGATATCTGAGACATGGCTGGACGAGAGCCATGACTGGGCAGTTAACTTACAGGGCTATAGTCTGTTCTGAAATGACCGTACAAACAAGCGAGGGGGGTGTGTGTTTATATGTAAAATCATCCTTAAAACCCATCTTGCGGGAGAATATATGTGAATATAATGAAAATGTAGAGTCCCTGTGGGTGGAGATAAGGGGAAGGGGAAAAAATAATAAATTACTTATTTCTTATAATATTTCTTATAATCTCCAAAAATAATGGAAGCAGTGGAGAATATCCTTGTAAAGCAAATAGATGAAGTAGCGACTCAAGGAGAACTCATTATTATGGGGGACTTCAACTACCCTGAAATACATTGGGGGACAGAAACCTGTAGTTCAAGCAAAGGTAATAGGTTTTTGACTACTATGAGAGACAATTACCTTTCACAACTGGTTAAGGAACAAACAAGAAGGGGGGCACTGCTAGACCTAATATTTACCAACAAGCCAGACCGCATATCAAATATACGAGTTGGGGGTCACTTGGGTAATAGTGATTACAAAATAATAAGTTTTCATGTAACCTTTAATAAGATGGGTAGTAGAGGGGTTACAAGGACACTAAACTTCAGGAAGGCAAATTTCCAACGGTTGAGAGATGATCTTAGTGCAATATACTGGGACGATATCCTGAGACATAAAGCTACACAAAGCAAATGGGAGACATTTATTAGCATCCTGAATAGGACCGTTGCACAATGTATACCCTATGGGAATAAACATGCTAGAAATAGGAGGAAACCACTATGGCTAAATAGAGCTGTAAGGGGCGCAATAAGTGACAAAAAGAAAGCATTTAGAGAACTAAAGCTAGTAGGTAGTGATGAGGCATTAAATAAATATAGAAAATTAAATAAATTCTGTAAAAACCAAATCAAGGCAGCAAAGATTGAGACAGAGAGAATCATTGCCAGATAAAGTAAAAATAATCCCAAAATATTCTTTAACTACACAAATAGTAAAAAACTAAAAAATGATAGTGTTGGTCCCCTTAAAAATAGTCTGGGTGAAATGGTGGATGAGGATGAGGAAAAAGCCAATATGCTAAATGATTTTTTTCAACCGTATTTACACAAGAAAATCGCATGACAGAAAACATGATAAGTCAGTGATAACAAAAATTCTCCATTAAATGTCACTTGCTTAACCCAGCAGGAAGTACGGCGGCGTCTAAAAATCACTAAAGTTGACAAATCCCCGGGCCCGGATGGGATACACCCACGAGAACTGCAGGAATTAAGTAACGTCATAGATAGACCATTATTTTTAATCTTTAAAGATTCCATAATAACAGGGTCTGTACCACAGGACTGGCGTATAGCAAATGTGGTGCCAATATTCAAAAAGGGGACAAAAACTGAACTTGGAAGTTATAGGCCAGTAAGCTTAACCTCTACTGTGTGTAAAATCCTGGAGGGTTTCCTTAGAGATGCTATACTAGAGTATCTGAGGAGGAATAACTTCATGACCCAATATCAACATGGGTTTACGAGGGACCGTTCCTGTCAAACTAATCTGATCAGTTTTTATGAGGAGGCAAGTTCCGGACTGGACCAAGGAAATGAAGTGAATGTTGTGTATATGGACTTTTCAAAAGCTTTTGATACAGTTCCACACAAAAGATTGATACATAAAATGAGAACAATGGGGATAGGGGAAAATATATGTAAGTGGGTTAAGAATTGGCTCAGTGATAGGAAACAAAGGGTGGTTATTAATGGAACGCACTCAGACTGGGTCTCAGTTAACAGTGGGGTACCACAGGGGTCAGTATTGGGCCCCCTTCTTTTTAACATATTTATTAATGACTTTTTAGAGGGCATACAGAGTAATATTTCAATATTTGCAGATGACACTAAACTCTGCAGGGTAATCAATACAGAGGAGGGTAATTTTATATTACAGGAGGATCTGTGTAAACTAGAACCTTGGGTTGATAAATGGCAAATGAGCTTTAATGGGGATAAATGTAAGGTAATGCACTGGGACAGAGGAAATAAATTGTATAATTATATGCTTAATTGAAAAACACTGTGCAAAACTGGAACTGAAAAAGACCTGGGTGTATTGGTGGACGACAAGCTGACGTTTAGTGGCCAGTGTCAGGCAGCTGCTGCAAAGGCAAATAAAATAATGGGATGCATTAAAAGAGGCATAGATGCTCATGAGGAGAACATAATTTTACCTCTATACAAGTCACTAGTGCGACCACACTTAGAATACTGTGTACAGTTCTGGTCTCCGGTGTATAAGAAAGACATAGCTGAACTAGAGCGGGTGCAGAGAAGAGCGACCAAGGTTATTAGAGGACTGGGGGGTCTGCTATACCAAGACAGGTTATTACACTTGGGGTTATTTACTGAGGAAAAACTAAGGCTTAGGGGTGATCTTATTACTATGTACAAGTATATGAGGGGACAGTACAAAGACCTTTCTACTGATCTTTTTACTCTGAGACCAGAGACGGGGACAAGGGGGCATCTTCTACGTCTGGAGGAAAGAAGGTTTAATAATAATCACAGACGCGGATTCTTTACTGTAAGAGCAGAGAGACTATGGAACTCTCTGCCGCATGATGTTGTAATGAGTGATTCACTATTAAAATTTAAGAAGGGCATGGATGCCTTTCTTGAAAAGTATAATATTACAGGTTATACAGTGGTGGCCAAAAGTATTGGCACCCCTGCAATTCTGTCAGATAATACTCAGTTTCTTCCTGAAAATGATTGCAATCACAAATTCTTTGTTATTATTCTCTTCATTTAATTTGCTTGCAAGGAAAAAACACAAAAGAGAATGAAGCAAAAATCAAATCATTGATCATTTCACACAAAACTCCAAAAATGGGCCAGACAAAAGTATTAGCACCCTCAGCCTAATACTTGGTTGCACAACCTTTAGCCAAAATAACTGCGAACAACCGCTTCCGGTAACCATCAATGAGTTTCTTACAATGCTCTGCTGGAATTGTAGACCATTCTTCTTTGGCAAACTGCTCCAGGTCCCTGATATTTGAAGGGTGCCTTCTCCAAACTGCCATTTTGAGATCTCTCCACAGGTGTTCTATGGGATTCAGGTCTGGACTCATTGCTGGCCACCTTAGAAGTCTCCAGTGCTTTCTCTCAAACCATTTTATAGTGCTTTTGGAAGTGTGTTTTGGGTCATTGTCCTGCTGGAAGACCCATGACCTGTGAGGGAGACCCAGCTTTCTCACACTGGGCGCTACATTATGCTGCAAAATTTGTTGGTAGTCTTCAGACTTCATAATGACATGCACACGGTCAAGCAGTCCAGTGCCAGAGGCAGCAAAGCAACCCCAAAACATCAGGGAACCTCCGCCATGTTTGACTGTAGGGACCGTGTTCTTTTCTTTGAATACCTCTTTTTTTTCCTGTACACTCTATGTTGATGCTTTTTGCCAAAAAGCTCTACTTTTGTCTCATCTGACCAGAGAACATTCTTCCAAAACGTTTTAGGCTTTCTCAGGTAAGTTTTGGCAAACTCCAGCCTGGCTTTTTTATGTCTCGGGGTAAGAAGTGGGGTCTTCCTGGGTATCCTACCATACAGTCCCTTTTCATTCAGACGCCGACGGATAGTACGTGTTGACACTGTTGTACCCTCGGACTGCAGGGCAGCTTGAACTTGTTTGGATGTCAGTCGAGGTTCTTTATTCACCATCCGCACAATCTTGCGTTGAAATCTCTCGTCAATTTTTCTTTTCCGTCCACATCTAGGGAGGTTAGCCACAGTGCCATGGGCTTTAAACTTCTTGATGACACTGCGCACGGAAGACACAGGAACATTCAGGTCTTTGGAGATGGACTTGTAGCCTTGAGATTGCTCATGCTTCCTCACAATTTGGTTTCTCAAGTCCTCAGACAGTTCTTTGGTCTTCTTTCTTTTCTCCATGCTCAATGTGGTACACACAAGGACACAGGACAGAGGTTGAGTCAACTTTAATCCATGTTAACTGGCTGCAAGTGTGATTTAGTTATTGCCAACACCTGTTAGGTGCCACAGGTAAGTTACAGGTGCTGTTAATTACACGAGTTAGAGAAGCATCACATGATTTTTGAAACAGTGCCAATACTTTTGTCCACCCCCTTTTTTAGGTTTGGTGTGGAATTATATCCAATTTGGCTTTAGGACAATTCTTTTTGTGTTTTTTCATTGAAGACAAATTAAATGAAGATAATAATGCCAAAGAATTTGTGATTGCAATCATTTTCAGGAAGAAACTGAGTATTATCTGACAGAATTACAGGGGTGCCAATACTTCTGGCCACCACTGTAGTATATAATGGCCGACATATATTGCTCAATATAGTATCATGGCCCCATCTACTATATAATTGGCTTATCCCGTCTGTCTGTCCGTCCAGGAATTGCCGGCCGGACCAATCAGCGAAGCGGGATTTCAGAACAAGATGGCGGCCGTTAGCTCCATACTGTATATACTGGGCCCCATATATTGCTCCATACAGTATATTCTGGGCCCTATATATTGCTTCATACAGTATAATGGCCCCATATAGTATATAATGGCAGACATATATTGCTCCATACAGTATCATGGCCCCATATAGTATATAATAGGCCCCATATATTGCTCCATACAGTATATAATGGGCCCCATATATTGCTCCACACAGTATATAATAGGCCCCATATATTGCTCCACACAGTATATAATAGGCCCCATATATTGCTCCACACAGTATATAATGGGACCCATATATTGCTCCATACAGTATATAATAGGCCCCATATATTGCTCCACACAGTGTATAATAGGCCCCATATATTGCTCCACACAGTATATAATGGGACCCATATATTGCTCCATACAGTATATAATAGGCCCCATATATTGCTCCACACAGTGTATCATGGGCCCCATATATTGCTCCATACAGTATATACTGAGCCCCATATATTGCTGCACAGTATAATTTCCCCTTATAATATATAAAGGGCCACATTTTTTGCTTCATACTGTATATACTGGGCCCCATATATTGCTTCATACAGTATACACTTGGCCCCATATATTGCTCCATACTGTATATACTGGGCCCCATATATTGCTCCATACAGTACTTACTGGGCCCCATAAATTGCTGCACAGTATAATGGCCCCATATAGTATATAATAGGCCCCATATATTGCTCCATACAGTATATACTGGACCCCATATATTGCTCCATACAGTATATACTGAGCCCCATATATTGCTGCACAGTATAATTTCCCCTTATAATATATAAAGGGCCACATTTTTTGCTTCATACTGTATATACTGGGCCCCATATATTGCTCCATACAGTACTTACTGGGCCCCATAAATTGCTGCACAGTATAATGGCCCCATATAGTATAAAATAGGCCCGATATATTGCTCCATATAGTATAATGGCCACATATAGTACATAATGGGCCCTATATATTGCTCCATACAGTATATACTGGGAACATTGCTGCACAGTATAATGGCCCCATATAGTATATAATGGGCTCCATAAATTGCTAAACAGTATAATGGCCCCAATATAATATATAAGGGGCCCCATATATTGCTCCATACAGCATAATGGCCCCATGTAGTATAATGACCACATATAGTATATAATAGGCCCCATATATTGCTCCATACAGTATAATGGCCACATATAGTATATAATGGGCCCCATATATTGCTCCATACAGTATATAATGAGCCCCATATATTGCTCCATACAGCATAATGGCCCCATATAGTGCTCCATACAGTATAATGACCACATATAGTATCTAATAGGCCCCATATAGTGCTCCATACAGTATAATGGTCCCCATATATTGCTCCATACAGTATATACTGGGCCCCATATATTGCTCCATACAGTATATACTGGGCCCCAGATATTGATCCACAGTATAATGACCCCATATAGAATATAACGGGCCCCATATATTGATGCATACAGTATAATGGCTCCATATATTATATAATGGGCCCCATATATTGCTCCATACAGTATATACTGAGCCCCATATATTGCTCCATACAGTAAAATGGCCACGTATAGTATATAATAGGCCCCATATATTGCTCCATACAGTATAATGGCCCCATATAGTATATAATGGGCCCCATATATTGCTCCCATACAGTATATACTGAACCCCATATACAGTTATATGAAAAAGTTTGGGCACCCCTATTAATCTTAAGCTTAATGTTTTATAAAAATTGGTGTTTTTGCAACAGCTATTTCAGTTTGATATATGTAATAACTGTTGGACACCGTAATGTTTCTGCCTTGAAATGAGGTTTATTGTACTAACAGAAAATGTGCAATCTGCATTCAAACAAAATTTGACCGGTGCATAAGTATGGGCACCTCACCAGAAAAGTGACATTAATATTTAGTAGATCCTCCTTTTGCAAAAGTAACAGCCTCTAGTCGCTTCCTGTAGCTTTTAATGAGTTCCTGGATCCTGGATGAAGGTATTTTTGACCATTCCTCTTTACAAAACAATTCCAGTTCAGTTAAGTTTGATGGTCGCCGAGCATGGACAGCCCTCTTCAAATGACCCCACAGATGTTCAATGATATTCAGGTCTGGGGACTGGGATGACCATTTCAGAACATTGTAATTGTTCCTCTGCATGAATGCCTGAGTAGATTTGGAGCGGTGTTTTGGATCATTGTCTTGCTGAAAGATCCATCCCCTGCGTAACTTCAACTTTATCACTGATTCTTGAACATTATTGTCAAGAATCTGCTGATACTGAGTGAAATTCATGCGTCCCTCAACTTTAACAAGATTGCCGGTGCCGGCATTGGCCACACAGCCCCAAAGCATGATGGAACCTCCACCAAATTTTACTGTGGGTAGCAAGTGTTTTTCTTGGAATGCTATGTTTTTTTGCCGCCATGCATAACGCCTTTTTGTATGACCAAACAACTCAATCTTGGTTTCATCAGTCCAAAGGACCTTCTTCCAAAAAGAAATTGGCTTCTCCAAATGTGCTTTTGCATACCTCAGCCGACTGTTTGTGGTGTGCTTGCAGAAATGGCTTCTTTCGCATCACTCTCCCATACAGCTTCTCCTTGTGCAAAGTGCGTTGTATAGTTGACCGATGCACAGTGACACCATCTGCAGCAAGTTGATGCTGCAGCTCTCTGGAGGTGGTCTGAGGATTGTCCTTGACTGATCTCACCATTCTTCTTCTCTGCCTTTCTGATGTTTTTCTTGGCCTGCCACTTCTGGCCTTAACAAGAACTGTCCCTGTGTTCTTCCATTTCCTTACTATGTTCCTCACAGTGGAAACTGACAGGTTAAATCTCTGAGACAGCTTTTTGTATCCTTCCCCTGAACAACTATGTTGAATAATCTTTGTTTTCAGATCATTTGACAGTTGTTTTGAGGAGCCCATGATGCCACTCTTCAGAGGAGATTCAAACAGGAGAACAACTTGCAAGTGGCCACTTTAAGTAGCTTTTCTCATGATTGCAAACACCTGGCTATGAAGTTCAAAGCTCAATAAGGTTACAAAACCAATAAAAGTGCTTTAGTAAGTCAGTAAAAAGTAGGTAGGAGTATTTAAACCAAGAAAATGATAAGGGTGCCCATACTTATGCACCTGTCAAATTTTGTTTGAATGCAGATTGCACATTTTCTGTTAGTATAATAAATCTCATTTCAAGGTAGAAACATTACTGTGTCCAACAGTTATTACATATATCAAACTGAAATAGCTGTTTCAAAAACACCAATTTTTATAAAACATTAAGCTTAAGATTAATAGGGGTGCCCAAACTTTTTCATATAACTGTATTGCTGCACAGTATAATGGCCCCATATAGCATATAATGGGCCCCATATATTGCTCCATACAGTATAATGGCCCCATATAGTGTATAATGTGCCACATATTTTGCTCCATACTGTATATACTAGGCACCATAAATTGCTCAATACAATATAATGGCCCCATATAGTATATAATAGGCCCCATATAGTGCTCCAAACAGTAGAATGGGCCCCATATATTGCTCCACACAGTATATACTGGACCCCATATAATGCTCCATTAAGTATAATGGCCCCATATAGTATATAATGGGCCCCACATATTGCTCCATACAGTATAATGGCCCAATATAGTGCTCCATACAGTATATACTGGACCCCATATATTGCTACATAAAGTATAATGGCCCCATATAGTATATAATGAGCCCCATATATTGTTCCATACAGTATACTGGCCACATATATTTCTCCATACAGTATAATAGCCCCTTATAGTATATAATAGGCCCCACATATTACTCCATACAGTATAATAGCCCCATATATTGCTACATACAGTATATGATGGGCCCCATATATTTCTCCATAGAGTATATAATGGGCCCCATATATTGCTCCATAAAGTATATACTGAGCCCCATTTAATGATCCATACACTATAATGGCCTCATATAGTATATAATACGCACCATATATTGCTCTATACAGTATAATGGCCCCATATAGTATATAATAGGCCCCTTATATTGCTCCATACAGTATATAATGGGCCCCATATCTTGCTTCATACAGTATAATGGCCCCATATAGTATATAATTGGCCCCATGTATTGCTCCATACAGTATAATGACCTTATATAGTATATAATGGGCCCCATATATTGCTCCATACAGTATAATGGCCCCATATAGTATATAATGGGCCCTATATATTGTTCCATACAGTATATACTGGGTCCTCTAAATTGCTCCAAACAATATAAAGGCCCCATGTAGTATATAATGGGCCCAATGTACTGCTCCACACATTATATACTGGGCCCCATAAATTGTTCCATACAATTTAATTGCCCCATATAGTATATAATGGGCTCCATGTTTTGCTCTATGCGGAATATTCTGGGCCCCATAAATTGTTCCATACAGTATAATAGCCCCATATAGTATATAATGGCCTACATATATTGCTCCATACAGTATCATGGCCCCATATACCATATAAGAGGCCCCATATATTGCTCCACACAGTATATAAAGGGCCCCATATATTGCTCCATACAGTATATACTGAGCCCCATATATTGCTGCACAGTATAATTTCCCCTTATAATATATAAGGGCCACATTTTTTGCTCCATACTGTATATAATGGGCCCCATATATTGCTCCATACAGTACATACTGGACCCCATATATTGCTTCATACAGTATAATGGCCCCATATAGTATATAATGGCCTACATATATTGCTCCATACAGTATCATGGCCCCATATACCATATAAGAGGCCCCATATATTGCTCCACACAGTATATAAAGGGCCCCATATATTGCTCCATACAGTATATACTGAGCCCCATATATTGCTGCACAGTATAATTTCCCCTTATAATATATAAGGGCCACATTTTTTGCTCCATACTGTATATAATGGGCCCCATATATTGCTCCATACAGTATATACTGGGCCCCATATATTGCTCCATACAGTACAAACTGGGCCCCATATATTGCTCTATACTGTATATACTGGGCCCCATATATTGCTCCATACAGTACTTACTGGGCCCCATATATTGCTGCACAGTATAATGGCCCCATATATTGCTCCATACAGTATAATGGCCCCATATAGTGTATACTGTGCCACATATTTTGCTCCAAACTGTATATACTGGGTACGATAAATTGCTCAATACAGTATAATGGCCCCATATAGTGCTCCATACAGTATAATGGGCCCCATATATTGCTCCATACAGTATATACTGGACCCCATATATTGCTTCATAAAGCATAATGGCCCCATATAGTATATAATGGACCCCATATATTGCTCCATACGGTATAATAGCCCCTTATAGTATATAATTGGGCCCCACATATTGCTCCATACAGTATAATGGCCCCATATAGTGCTCTATACAGTATATACTGGACCCCATATATTGCTCTATAAAGTATAAAGGCCGCATATAGTATATAATGAGCCCCATATATTGTTCCATACAGTATAATGGCCACATATATTTCTCCATACAGTATAACCCCCTCATATAGTATATGATAGGCTCCATATATTGCTCCATAGAGTATATACTGGGCCCCATATATTGCTCCATACAGTATAATGGCCCCATATATTATATAATGGGCCCAATATATTGCTCCATAGAGTATATACTAGGCCCATATATTGCTCCATACAGTATAATGGCCCCATATATTATATAATGGGCCCAATATATTGCTCCATACAGTATATACTGGGCCCTAGATACTGTTCCATACAGTATAATGGTCACATATAGTATATAATAGGTCCCATATATTGCTCCATACAGTGTAATGGCCATATATAGTATATAATAGGCCCCATATATTGCTCCATACAGTGTAATGGCCACATATAGTATATAATAGGCCCCAAATATTGCTCCATACAGTATATACTGGGCCCCATATATTGCTGCAAAGTATAATGGCCCCATGTAATATATAAAGGGCCACATTTTTTGCTCAATACTGTATATACTGGGCCCCAATATATTGCTAAATACAGTATATACTGGGCCCCATATACAATATAATTGCTCCATATAGTATATAATGGGCTCCATAAATTGCTCCATACAGTATAATGGACCCATATATTATACAATGGGCCCAATATATTGCTCCATACAGTATATACTGGGCCCCATATATTGCTCCATAATGTATATACTGGGCCCAATATATTGCTCCATACACTTCTTACTGTGCCCCTTATATTGCTGCACAGTATTATGGCCCCATATAGTATAAAATAAGCCCGATATATTGTTCCATATAGTATAATGGCCACTTATAGTATATAATGGGCCCCATATATTGCTCCATATAGTATATACTGGGCCCCATATATTGCTGCACAGTATAATGGCCCCATATAGTATATAATGGGCCCCATATATTGCTCCATACAGCATAATGGCCCCATATAGTGCTCCATATAGTATAATGACCACATATAGTATATAATAGGCCCCATATATTGCTCCATACAGTATAATGGCCACATATAGCATATATTGGGCCCCATATATTGCTCCATACAGTATATAATGGGCCCCATATATTGCTCCATACAGCATAATGGCCACATATAGTGCTCCATACAGTATAATGACCACATATAGTATATAATAGGCCCCATATATTGCTCCAAACAGTATATACTGGGCCCCATATATTGCTCCATACAGTATATACTGGGCCCAGATATTAATCCACAGTATAATGGCCCCATATAGAATATAATGGGCCCCATATATTGATGCATACAGTATAATGGCTCCATATATTATATAATGGGCCCGATATATTGCTCCATACAGTAAAATGGCCACATATAGTATATAATAGGCCCCATTTATTGCTCCATACAGTATAATGGCCCCATATAGTATATAATGGGCCCCATATATTGCTCCATACATTATATACTGAGCCCTATATATTGCTGCACAGTATAATGCCCCATATAGTAAATAATGGCCCCATATATTGCTCCATACAGTGTAATGGCCCCATATAGTGTATAATGTGCCACATATTTTGCTCCATACTGTATATCCTGGGCACCATAAATTACTAAATACAGTATAATGGCCCAATATAGTGCTCCATACAGTATAATGACCACATATAGTATATAATAGGCCCCATATAATGCTCCATACAGTATAATGGGCCCCATATATTGCTCCATACAGCATACACTGGACCTCATATATTGCTCCATAAAGTATAATGGTGCCATATAGTATATAATGGACCCCATATAGTGCTCCATACAGTATATACTGGATCCATATATTGCTCCATAAAGTATAATGGCCCCATATAGTATATAATGATCCCCATATATTGTTCCATACAGTATAATGGCCACATATATCTCTCCATACAGTATAATAGCCCCTTATAGTACATAATAGGCCCCACATATTGCTCCATACAGTATAATGGCCTCATATATTGCTACATACAGTATATAATGGGCCCCATATATTGCTCCATACAGTATATAATGGGCCCCATATATTGCTCCATACAGTATATACTGAGCCCCATTTATTGCTCCATACACTATAATGGCCCCATATAGTATATAATAGGCCCCTTATATTGCTCCATACAGTATATAATTGGCCCCATATCTTGTCCATACAGTATATTGGCCCCATATAGTATATAATGGGCCCTATATAGTATATAATGGGCCCCATGTATTGCTCTATACAGTATAATGGCCCCATATAGTATATAATTGGCCCCATGTATTGCTCCATACAGTATAATGGCCCCATATATTGCTCCATACAGTATAATGGCCCCATATAGTATATAATGGGCCCTATATATTGTTCCACACAGTATATACTGGGTCCTCTAAATAGCTCCAAACAATATAAAGGCCCCATGTAGTATATAATGGGCCCAATGTATTGCTCCTCACAGTATATACTGGGCCCAATAAATTGTTCCATACAATATAATTGCCCCATATAGTATATAATGGGCTCCATGTATTGCTCTATACAGTATATACTGGGCCCCATAAATTGTTCCATACAGTATATTATCTCCATATAGTATATAATGGGCCCCATATATTGCTCCATACAGTATAATGGCTCCATATAGTATATACTGGGCCTCATATACAGTATTGCTCCATACAGTATAATGGCCCCATAAAGTATATAATGGGCCTCATATAATGCTCCATACAGTATATACTGTGTCCCATATATTGCTTCATACAGTACAATGGCCCCACATATAGTATATAATGGCCGACATATATTGCTCCATACAGTATTATGGCCCCATATAGCATATAATAGGCCCCATATATTGCTTCACACAGTATATAATGGGCCCCATATATTGCTCCATACAGAATATACTGAGCCCCATTTATTGCTGCACAGTATAATTTCCCCTTATAATATATAAAGGGACACATTTTTGCCTCCATACTGTATATACTGGGCCCCATAAATTGTTCCATACAGTATATTATCTCCATATAGTATATAATGGGCCCCATATATTGCTCTTTATAGTATAATGGCCCCATAGAGTATATAATGGGCCTCATATAATGCTCCATACAGTATATACTGTGTCCCATATATTGCTTCATACAGTACAATGGCCCCATATAGTATATAATGGCCGACATATATTGCTCCATACAGTATTATGGCCCCATATAGCATATAATAGGCCCCATATATTGCTCCACATAGTATATAATGGGCCCCATATATTGCTCCATACAGTATATACTGAGCCCCATTTATTGCTGCACAGTATAATTTCCACTTATAATATATAAAGGGACACATTTTTGGCTCCATACTGTATATACTGGGTCCCATATTTTGCTCCATACAGTATATACTTGGCCCCATATATTGCTCCATACTGTATATACTGGGCCCCATATATTGCTCCATACAGTACTTACTGGTCCCCATATATTGCTGCACAGTATAATGGCCCCATATAGTATTTAATGGGCTCCATAAATTGTAAAATACAGTATAATGGCCCCATATAATATATAATGGGCCCCATATATTGCTCCTTACAGCATAATAGCCCCATATAGTGTTCCATACGGTATAATGACCACATATAGTATATAATGGGCCCCATATATTGCTCCATACAGTATATAATGGGCCCCATATATTGCTCCATACAGTATATACTGAGCCCCATTTATTGCTCCATACACTATAATGGCCCCATATAGTATATAATAGGCCCCTTATATTGCTCCATACAGTATATAATTGGCCCTATATCTTGTCCATACAGTATATTGGCCCCATATAGTATATAATGGGCCCTATATAGTATATAATGGGCCCCATGTATTGCTCCATACAGTATAATGGCCCCATATAGTATAGAATTGGCCCCATGTATTGCTCCATACAGTATAATGGTCCCATATATTGCTCCATACAGTATAATGGCCCCATATAGTATATAATGGGCCCTATATATTGTTCCACACAGTATATACTGGGTCCTCTAAATAGCTCCAAACAATATAAAGGCCCCATGTAGTATATAATGGGCCCAATGTATTGCTCCTCACAGTATATACTGGGCCCAATAAATTGTTCCATACAATATAATTGCCCCATATAGTATATAATGGGCTCCATGTATTGCTCTATACAGTATATACTGGGCCCCATAAATTGTTCCATACAGTATATTATCTCCATATAGTATATAATGGGCCCCATATATTGCTCCATACAGTATAATGGCTCCATATAGTATATACTGGGCCCCATACACAGTATTGCTCCATACAGTATAATGGCCCCATAGAGTATATAATGGGCCTCATATAATGCTCCATACAGTATATACTGTGTCCCATATATTGCTTCATACAGTACAATGGCCCCATATAGTATATAATGGCCAACATATATTGCTCCATACAGTATTATGGCCCCATATAGCATATAATAGGCCCCATATATTGCTCCACACAGTATATAATGGGCCCCATATATTGCTCCATACAGTATATACTGGGCCCCATATATTGCTGCACAGTATAATTTCCCCTTATAATATATAAAGGGACACATTTTTGGCTCCATACTGTATATACTGGGCCCCATAAATTGTTCCATACAGTATATTATCTCCATATAGTATATAATGGGCCCCATATATTGCTCCATACAGTATAATGGCTCCATATAGTATATACTGGGCCCCATATACAGTATTGCTCCATACAGTATAATGGCCCCATAGAGTATATAATGGGCCTCATATAATGCTCCATGCAGTATATACTGTGTCCCATATATTGCTTCATACAGTACAATGGCCCCATATAGTATATAATGGCCGACATATATTGCTCCATACAGTATTATGGCCCCATATAGCATATAATAGGCCCCATATATTGCTCCACACAGTATATAATGGGCCCCATATATTGCTCCATACAGTATATACTGAGCCCCATTTATTGCTGCACAGTATAATTTCCCCTTACAATATATAAAGGGACACATTTTTGGCTCCATACTGTATATACTGGTCCCATATTTTGCTCCATACAGTATATACTTGGCCTCATATATTGCTCCATACTGTATATACTGGGCCCCATATATTGCTCCATACAGTACTTACTGGTCCCCATATATTGCTGCACAGTATAATGGCCCCATATAGTATTTAATGGGCTCCATAAATTGTAAAATACAGTATAATGGCCCCATATAATATATAATGGGCCCCATATAATGCTCCATACAGTATATACTGTGTCCCATATATTGCTTCATACAGTACAATGGCCCCATATAGTATATAATGGCTGACATATATTGCTCCATACAGTATTATGGCCCCATATAGCATATAATAGGCCCCATATATTGCTCCACACAGTATATAATGGGCCCCATATATTGCTCCATACAGTATATACTGAGTCCCATTTATTGCTGCACAGTATAATTTCCCCTTATAATATATAAAGGGACACATTTTTGGCTCCATACTGTATATATTGGGCCCCATAAATTGTTCCATACAGTATATTATCTCCATATAGTATATAATGGGCCCCATATATTGCTCCATAAAGTATAATGGCCCCATAGAGTATATAATGGGCCTCATATAATGCTCCATACAGTATATACTGTGTCCCATATATTGCTTCATACAGTACAATGGCCCCATATAGTATATAATGGCCGACATATATTGCTCCATACAGTATTATGGCCCCATATAGCATATAATAGGCCCCATATATTGCTCCACATAGTATGTAATGGGCCCCATATATTGCTCCATACAGTATATACTGAGCCCCATTTATTGCTGCACAGTATAATTTCCCTTTATAATATATAAAGGGACACATTTTTGGCTCCATACTGTATATACTGGGTCCCATATTTTCCTCCATACAGTATATACTTGGCCCCATATATTGCTCCATACTGTATATACTGGGCCCCATATATTGCTCCATACAGTACTTACTGGTCCCCATATATTGCTGCACAGTATAATGGCCCCATCTAGTATTTAATGGGCTCCATAAATTGTAAAATACAGTATAATGGCCCCATATATTATATAATGGGCCCCATATATTGCTTCTTACAGCATAATAGCCCCATATAGTGTTCCATACGGTATAATGACCACATATAGTATATAATAGGCCCCATATATTGCTCCATACAGTATAATGACCACATATAGTATATAATGGGCCCCATATATTGCTCCATACAGTATATAATGGGCCCCATACATTGCTCCATACAGCATAATGGACCCATATAGTGCTCCAAACAGTATAATGACCACATATAGTATATAATAGGTCCCATATAGTGCTCCATACAGTATATACTGGGCCCCATATATTGCTCCATACAGTATATACTGGACCACATATAGTATATAATAGGCCCCACATAGTGCTCCATACCGTATATACTGGACCCCATATATTGCTCCATACAGTATAATGGCCCCATATAGTATATTATGGGCCCCATATATTGCTCCATACAGTATATACTGAGCCCCAGATATTGCTCCACAGTATAATGGCCCCTTATAATATATAAATGGCCATTTTTTTTGCTCAATACTGTATATACTGGGCCTCATATATTGCTCCATACAGTATATACTGGGCCCCATATATTGCTCCATACAGTATAATGGCCCCATATAGTATATAATAGGCCCCATATATTGCTCCATACAGTATAATGGTCCCATATATTACTTCATACAGTATAATAGGCCCCCATATATTGCTCCATACAGTATAATTGTCCCATATATTGCTTCATACAGTATAATAGGCCCCATATATTGCTCCATACAGTATAATGGTCCCATATATTGCTTCATACAGTATAATAGGCCCCATATATTGCTCCATACAGTATAATGGTCCCATATATTGCTGCACAGTAAAATGGCCCCATATAGTATATAATGTGCCACATATTTTGCTCCATACTGTATATACTGGGCACCATAAATTGCTCAATACAGTATAAGGGCCTCATATAGTATATAATGGGCCCCATATATTGCTCCATACAGTATAATGGCTCCATATATTGCCCAGGGGAGGAAATTGTGCAACCCACCTCGGGGTCCTGGGATCCCCCAGTACCCCTGGAACACTTGTGTGCTGAAGATATAGCGGTAGCAAAACAAATGCTGAGAGAATAGTGTCATGTGTTCTCCAAAGATGACTCTAATATGACTCTGATATAGGCAGTATCCCGTCATTGCATTTGAAAATCAATTTGAAAGACACGACCCCAGTAACCAGAAGTGACATGTCTGTGCTAAAACCATTACATTGTGAAGTGAAAGAATATTCACAAGATCTCATCAAGAGAGGTTGGGTCCAAAAGTCGAAGTCATCTTATTCCTCTCCAATTTTCTGTGTTAGGAAGAAGGATGGTACGTTGTGACTCTGTTGTGATTACTGGGAGCTAAACCGAAAGTCAGTACCTGATCGACACCCGATACCAAAGATCCAAGATATGACGGATAGCCAATCAAGAAGCACCTGGTTCTCTGTCCTCGATCAGAGTAAGGCATACCACCAAAGGTTTGTCGAAGAGTCCAGTAGACCTTTGACAGCATTCATCACACCGTGGAGATTATATGAGTGGATCTGCATACCGTTTGGACTCAGTTCAGCTCCAGCATAATTTCAGATGAGCATGGAGTCATGTTTAGAAGGATTGAGGGACGATATCTGCCAGCCGTACTTGGATGACAATGTGGTACACAGCAAAACCTTCCGGGAGCATGTTGAACACGTGAGGACCGTATTTCAACGATATCAACAACATGGAGTTAAGTTGACCCCAAAGAAGTGTGAACTGTTCAAAAGACAAGTCCGCTTTCTAGGGAAAATTGTGTCCAGAGAAGGATATACCATGGACCCAGCAGAAATAGCTCCTGTACTAACCTTAAAAGACAGGCAGCCCTCGACCGTCGGGGAGTTGATGCAGATATTAGGATTCCTCTCCTACTATCATACTTACGTTCGGAACTTCTCCAGGATTGTCGCCGTACTATACCTCCTCTTGGGGGGGATAACAGAGACAACACTCACGGAGAAAAAGAAGAACGCGGGTATTACATGGCTTAAAAGAAAGAACGCTGTTTCATCCCATCAGCCCATTCTCTGGACAGCCGACCACCAGGAGGTATTGGAAAAACTAGTAGACTACCTGGTAAAACCTTGGGATATCCTGATTTCAATTTACCATTTGTTCTTCATTGTAACGCTTCTCAAGTTGGACTGGGAGCTGCCCTGTATCAGCATCAAGATGGAAAAATGAGAGTGATCGGTTACGGTTCTAGAACGTTGACAGATGTCGAGAAGAAATACCATCTACATTCCAGAAAATTGGAGTTCCTGGCATTGAAATGGGCTATCTGAGAACGATTTAGAGATTAGTTCTACTAGAGGAAAGAGTTTGAGGTATGCACTGACAAAAACCCTTTGACCTATGTCCTTACTACAGCCAAACTGATTGCAACGGGTCAGAAATGGGTTGCTGAACTAGCTGACTTCAATTTCAGCATCAAGTACAGGCCAAGAAAATGCAATGTGGATGCTGACGGATTGTCAAGAATGCCACTAGAGCCTGAGGAGTTCATGCAAGAATGCTCGGAGGAAGTCAGTCTGGAAGCAATTGAGATCAGTACCCAAGCAGTACAAGCTTATCAGGAGGAAGACACACAATTATGGTATCCGTTGATGGTGGAAAACACCATAAAAACGAGAGCACAAGATCACCCCCGGTCTATTCAACAATTACCAAAACAGCAGCACAACGGGAAGATTAGATAATTGGTAGAATACTACTTTATGTGGACCAAAATCGGTTTCCAAGTAAACGAGAGAGAGCCAATGAGTCATCAGCAGTATCTGTTTTAATTAAAGAGTGGACGAAGCTCTACCTCACTGAAGACGGTATCCTGTATCGTAAAGGAGGACAAAAACGGCAGTTGGTACTACCCAGAGTATTCCATAGGTTGGTCTTCAAAGCACTCCATGAAAACATGGGACACCTGGGAGTGGAAAGGACAACCAACTTGATCCATGAACGTTTCTTCTGGCCGTACATACAGAGAGGTATTGAGAGGTACGTGACCAGGGAGTGTGCGTGTCTGAAACACATCAACACATCAACCCGGGCACCTATGGGAAACATCCAAACTACATATCCATTTGAGATGGTCTCAATAGACTTTCTACATCTCGAGACGTGCAAGGGTGGTTACTAATACATCTTGGTGGTGATGGACCATTTTACACGATTTGCTCAAGCATATGCCACCACCAATACATCGGGTCGAACAGCGGCAGAGAAGATCTTCAATGATTTTGCTGTGAGGTTTGGGTTCACTACAAGGTTACGCCACGGCCAAGAAAGAGAATTTGAGAACCAGCTCTTTGCCAAGCTCGGAAAGTACTGTAGAATTCAGAGATCCCACAAAACGCCCTATCACTCAGAAGGTAATGGACAAGTGGAATGTTTTAACCAAACATTATTGTCAATGTTGCGCACTTTAACTGCTGATGAGAAGAAAGACTGGAAGAGTTCTCTGTCAAAAGTGGTACATGCCTATAACTGTGCAAAGTCCAACGGGTTGCTCACCCTTTTTCCTATTGTATGGACGGTCGCCAAGACTACCAATCGACATCATGTTCCATACTCCGGTGTCAGAGACTTACAGATTGTATCAGGAGTACGTTCGGAAATGGAAGGAACGGATGGCAGGGGCATACAATATAGCACCCAAAGTAGTTACGCAAGGACTGAGCAAGAGTAATGAGTACTATGATCGAAAATGTTATGGAGCAGAATTGGCACCAGGAAGCCAGGTGCTAGTCAAGAAAGTACGTGAGAAAGGCGGTCCAGGAAAACGTTCGTACTGGGAAGACGAGGTGTATGTGGTCGTAAGAAGAAAAGCTGATGACAGCCCAGTGTATGAAATCCGATTGGAAATGGGAGACAAGAAAACCAGAATAGTCCATCGGAATTTACTACTACCCTGTGACTATCTCCCACCACAACAAGACTTCCCAGAAGTAGACTGACATCGTCCGAGATTGACTAAAAGACCACCACAGACTGAAGCTCCGGAGGTGAATAGTGACCTTGAAAGTTCCGATGGAGAAGAACACACCATTGTATCTCTCGGACCAGCAAGGAGAGGGCTGTACCATCCTCAGGAGAGTTAACTAAACCCTGAGGCTCCAGAGTTCGTACCAAAGAGTATAGATGAAGTCCAATTCAGATCTGATGATCGCACACTGGCTCCTGAAGAGACCGATAGAGACTCAGGAGGAGCAAAATTACCAGACTGTGCGGAAACAAGCGACTCAGGAGAAGTACAGGAACTTACAGAGGCAGCTCCATGAGGATGCACGGGAAATGAGTGCGGCGGAAGAAACTTCTGTGACCGAAGAACCCGTGGTCTCTGAGGAACAACCCACCAGGAGGATGTCGACGCGAGAAGTGAGGAAGCCCATGATGCTGACGTATGAGACACTTGCTGAACCGAGTCAAGTGTCAAGGACTGTCGACTGGAAACAGGTATCTCTGCCTGTGGACTAGGTAAGCCCACTTGAGTGGTATTCACCAACGTGAGGCAGTACTGAAGATGTTGCCTGGTGGAAAGACTTGTTTTCATGCTTTGATTTTCCTTAAAAGACTTTGTAGAAACAAAGAACTGTTAAAGCATAGAGAGAGAGAGCTGGTTGAAGACGTACGAAGAGCTCCAGCTGAAGAGATGCTGAGTGTTTTAATTGTGTTAATTGTTTATTTCTTATAGGCATCCTACAAGAAAAAGGTTATAAGATTAGGTTGTTATCAATGTTTATGAACGTTATACTAATTTCACAATGCCAATTTGCATATAAAGTTATTCAACTTTCACCACTGTCTCAGAATTGGTTAGATTGATCAATTAAGACGAATGTCGAGGACGACATTCAAAAAGGAGGGAAATGTGTGGCATGCAGAAGTAGGGCTGTTGCTTTAAAAGCATTCAGCAACTATTAGAAGTAACACAGGTACATGAGACAGGAAGTGTTGTGCTCCAGAAGCATCCAGCAACTAGAGGGTTTAACACAGTCACAGGAGAAGGGGAGTGTTTTAGCAGAGCCCCAGGGGGATTGTGGGGAAGTTGTGTACTGTCTGGCTGGAGCCAAAGAGAAAGGTGGTGTGTGTGTTCTGTATCTCACAGAAGCACCACTGCAAGTGAAAAGGATTCAAGTCAGGAGTGAAGCTAAGCACAGGTCAGGAAGAGTTCCTGAACTAACAGTGCAGAGTATTGTCAGGCAGACAGATAAGGACTGTAAGAAATGGTGTCACAGGGATCATCTCCCTCAGCAAACCCATCCCCCCTCCTCCATCTCCCTCTGCTGTAAAGAATGCTGTGTTCATTAATGTGCCTTTGCATTAGAACTGTGCTGTTCTGTACTACTGGGAAGACTGTGCACTGCTGTGCTGCTAAGGAAACTGTATTGTTTGTTACTGGAGTCTGTTGCTCATAAGACTTAACTTGCACTGGCTGTGCGGTTTCTTATTAAAAGCTACTGTTCTACCGTTTATAAGGACTCTTGTCAAGTGTGTCTGGTCACCAAGTGAAACAACCTACGTGTTTGTGCCTGAGGGTCAATACCCCTGTGTGCCTGAGAGAAGCTGCAGCACATGGTCTATGGTCTCCCTGAGTAACTGTTCCTACTGTTCTACCGTTTATAAGGACTCTTGTCAAGTGTGTCTGGTCACCAAGTGAAACAACCTACGTGTTTGTGCCTGAGGGTCAATACCCCTGTGTGCCTGAGAGAAGCTGCAGCACATGGTCTATGGTCTCCCTGAGTAACTGTTCCCCCAGGATGTAACCTGTTTCGCCCCTACCTGAACCTAGAGGCGTGCGTGTAACATGTATATGTTAAAGGGTGAGAATTTCCAACAATCCCATGTCTCAAACAATATTTAATACTAAGTTCTATATGGCATGTGATACTGAATATGTTATCTATGTTTTACAATGCCCATGTAAATTGTTATATGTGGGGAAAACAACTTGGGATTTTAAAACTAGAATAAACCACCATCGATATACAATTAGGAAAAAGAAATTAGATTTACCTATGTGAAAGCATTTTGTGGAATTGGGACAAAAATGGAAGGATCTTATGTAAGCACTTTATATATGTAATTTTTATGATGTGCTGGAATGTTTATTTATTGATATCATTGCTGCACCTATTTAATATATCAATATATACCATTGCACTGCTTGAGAAAGTTCCACACTTGGAACGAAACGTTGCCTTTTCACTATACTGTATATATATGTACAGTATATACTGTATATATATATATACACCTATATTAAAAATCAGGATGGTGGGCCATCCAAATCTTGCACCGGGGCCCAACTGCCTCCAATCACACCACTGTTTAGGGCCACACTGGCATCAACTATAAATCACAAGGTGCTTGAACATTATATTGCTTTTTGGGTGGTTTAGTGGAACAATTGTTATGTGGACTGATGGCAATTATATGGAGCCTGGTAACCACAGTATATAATTAATAGGAGGGGAAGGACATCTCATAATGTGAGTCAAATCATTCTGTATTTGCACAAGCTATTAAAATGTAAAAAACACATTTATGTATCTACAAGTGACATGGACGCCAGAACCCATCATATATAAAATGAGATGAAGGCCCACCATACTGGCTCCATTTATGTGGCCTAGCAGAGCTGATTGTGCACAAATCTCTTGGTTTGCTTACAGGAAGTTTTACCTAAAGACAGAGGCAAGCTTGTGAGGAGCCATAGCACTCCGCAAAGGAAGGGCGGCAGCACCTCCTTATAAATTAAGCACCACTAGAATCAAATCAAATGGCACAGTTTAAACTCACCTGAGGGCGATAAAAAGATGTTCCTCTACCGAAATACAGCGCCTAATTGTTGTGTTTAGGAACTAAAGGCCAGGATGAAGCTCCTCCAACAGGCGATCAATGGTTACAAGGTGCATGCGGCAAAATGAGAACAATTTGTCAGGGTTGCGCTGTAGCTCCCCATACAGCCAGTAAGAAGTGGCCTTTAGAGACCTGTTGGCTAAGCAGAGGATAAACCCATAGGTTGAAACGCCTCCTTGGATCCACATCACCCTGCGTAGATCTCCAAATCACCTTGACACCACCCAGGTCTGAAGAACCCGCTCACCAGGGGTGAAGGATAAATTAGCCATATTGAGAGCTTGGTCAATACATCAGACCAACAATGAGTATTCACTCTGGGATATCCCAACAAAATGGATGTGGTCTAATCCTATGATCTTATTGGGGTTGTTTTTATAGGGTTAGGATCATAGAGGACCTTCATTTTATAGGAAATTGAAGCAAAACAGACTAGAAAATCAGACTAGAAAAACTGCACTCAGGGATACAGGAGGCTGTGACTCTGTTCACTCATGTGTTCAGGTTAATGAGGAAAGGGCTTTACATGACAGTAGATAAAGCTGAAGTCTTTCTGTAAAGCTGAAATCCCCCAGCATTCCCTGCCACTTCAGTGTCTGTGCGGAGCTTACTCTGATCATTTGCATTAATGAGATGTCATCAGCCTCTGTACATTCATCTGATATAGGAATAACAAAATACCTTTCTGCGTTACAAGAGCTCTTCTGATTGGGAGCCATCAATCCATCCAGCTTTCTGATTGTTTCCAAAACTTACCAGCAGAATTATAAATGCAGTTATTCACGTTTGAATCATCATCATAATAATAATAGAATGTGCTACAGTGGTTTCTACCTCTATTTCCTTGGTCCATTTTGTCGACCGAAGGACTTGCCAGTTTTTTACAATAGTATCAGCAGGAAATTATCATTAGATGACTAGTAAACCTGTTGCCAGGTAATCCAACATAGCCCCCACCACTGATTGGCAGCTTTCTGCCTATGCACAGTGTAGACAGGAAGCTGCCAATCAGTGGTGTGGGTGGTGATATACAGAGCTCAGCATTCAGAGAACCGCTAGATCTGCCGCAGATAAAACAGTGATGTTATTAAGTAGTAGCAATAAAATACAGCACTCCTGGTAATTGTAGGTCCCCGGATAGGATCCCAATCCGTATCAATCAAATAGTAGAAAGAATCCGTCACTCTGAGGTGAGTAGAGTGAAAAACGTGAATCTTTTATTGCAGTGGTCCATATGGACAGTGTGTATTACAAGTAACGTTTCCATCATCAAAGACCTTTGTCAAACATATACTGTAGAGGCAACTGAATCGCCCTCCCTGGGCTATGGGGGATACTCGGAGCCGGGCCTTGCAGATGTCGCGGGGATGCAGTCGTGGCCTTGGCCCGTTCCGTGCCCAGGGCTGTCACATGAAAAATATGGGCAATTGGATGAGTGGTTGTTTGACTTCGCCACCTGTGGTTTCTGGTGAAGGCCACGAGCGCTGCAACAGTCCTCTGAGGCTGATGTTATGGCAGCTCGGTTTGGTACTACTCCCCACAGGCGGAGTAGGCCTCAGGGCAGTGATCAATGAACGATCTGTGTGGAGGTATGGTGCGTGCAGTGCCGCGCAGGAATAAACAAGCGGAGGCGGTGGATGAAGTCATCCTGGTCTTTACTCACTTTAGATGTACTTTCAGCCGCAAAGCTTCTCTCTGCTACACACGGCGTACTGCGGCCACCGGGTAGGGGGTTCAGCACTTCCCAGGTAGATCAAGGGCACCTGTCAAGACCCCGCTGGTGTGTTCCTCTCCTTTTTCTCTCCTCCCGCTTGTGTTCCTCCCTGGGATCCACTAAGCCGCCGGGCTTTTCCAACAGTGACGTGAAGTACACAGTCAGATATCGGGAGCCGGTCACCCCTCTTGCAGAAGGAATCCCTCTGGCTAAGCCAGAGTGAAGAATACAGGTGGCGACTCCGCTCCGTCCGTATTCCCCTGGGATCCTTTTGCCTGTGGAGCCTATCTCCTCTGCTCCCCTCCAAGGCCTTCTTAGAACAGGACCCTGACCGGGCAGAGAAACTGGTTAACCCTGACCCGCTCCTCGTCTCAAGGCCAGAGAACGAGGACCGTGAATCTTCAGCCAGCTGCAGACTCTTGCTGGACCCTGACAGAAGACCACAATCAAAAGACCTTGAACTAAAGATGGCCATTTATTATATATGGTTCTATAAGTGCTTCCTGTAAGTGTTTCCTCCACCCTCACCCACTACTTGGTTCCCCCTATCTTTGGTTACCCCCCATCTCCTCTATCCCGGGCCAGGGCAGCACCCTGGTCCATTTAGGCCCCCTACAGGACAGGAGTGGTGTAGTGTTGAGTGCGAAGTGGGGTTCTGAGTGATGCTCCATCCTTACCTGGGAGAGGAGATACCACATCTCTATCTGACGTGCAGTACCCCTGTGGCAACTGAACCCTCAGGGGCGCCACACAACAAATAAAAAAACAAAAGACTTAACATGAGAAATATAATACAGAACATGAAACTATAAAGATAGATATGACGTAATGCTTAAGTGAGGACCACAAGATCTGGCAGATACAGACACCAAGTCTATGAGCAATGGTGAAAAATATATATGTATTGCAGTTTGTAAGAGCCACCAAACAATATACATGAAGACCAGGGTTGGAGGTAGGCAGGTCCCTAACTCCAAAATATATATAGTGTAGAAGATACTATGTCTCTATGGGGAAATAAATATGCAGGGTACAACGCAAAATAGAAATAAGCAATACTTAACATGGGACTATAAAAAATGAAACAGATGGTACATAGAAGGTGGGGGGATTGAATGGTGGTCACAAAGAAGCCCCAAGTCCAAAGTCCACTGGAGAGTCCTGATCTAGAACTAATTTATCCCAAACTGTAAAATAAGATACAAAGCGGAACCTTATCATATACAGTACAGACCAAAAGTTTGGACACACCTTCTCATTGAAAGATTTTTCTGTATTTTCATGACTATGAAAATTTTACATTCACACTGAAGGCATCAAAACTATGAATTAACACATGTGGAATTATATACTTAACAAAACAGTGTGAAACCACTGAAAATATGTCTTATATTCTAGGTTCTTCAAAGTAGCCACCTTTTGCTTTGATGACTGCTTTGCACACTCTTGGCATTCTCTTGATGAGCTTCAAGAGGTAGTCACCGGAAATGGTCTTAGAACAATCTTGAAGGAGTTCCCAGAGATGCTTAGCACTTGTTGGCCCTTTTGCCTTCACTCTGCGGTCCAGCTCACCCCAAACCATCTCGATTGGGTTCAGGTCTGGTGACTGTGGAGGCCAGGTCATCTGGCGTAGCACCCCTTCACTCTCCTTCTTGGTCAAATAGCCCTTACACAGCCTGGAGGTGTGTTTGGGGTCATTGTCCTGTTGAAAAATAAATGATTGTCCAACTAAGCGCAAACCGGATAGAATAGCATGCCATTGCAAGATGCTGTGGTAGCCATGCTGGTTCAGTATGCCTTCAATTTTGAATAAATCCCCAACAGTGTCACCAGCAAAGCACCCCCACACCATCACACCTCCTCCTCCATGCTTCACGGTGGGAACCAGGCATGTAGAGTCCATCCGTTCACCTTTTCTGCGTCGCACAAAGACACGGTGGTTGGAACCAAAGATCTCAAATTTGGACTCATCAGACCAAAGCACAGATTTCCACTGGTCTAATGTCCGTTCCTTGTGTTCTTTAGCCCAAACAAGTCTCTTCTGCTTGTTGCCTGTCCTTAGCAGTGGTTTCCTAGCAGCTATTTTACCATGAAGGCCTGCTGCACAAAGTCTCCTCTTAACAGTTGTTGAAGAGATGTGTCTGCTGCTAGAACTCTGTGTGGCATTGACCTGGTCTCTAATCTGAGCTGCTGTTAACCTGCGATTTCTGAGGCTGGTGACTCGGATAAACTTATCCTCAGAAGCAGAGGTGACTCTTGGTCTTCCTTTCCTGGGGCGGTCCTCAGGTGAGCCAGTTTCTTTGTAGCGTTTGATGGTTTTTGCAACTGCACTTGGGGACACTTTCAAAGTTTTCCCAATTTTTCGCACTGACTGACCTTCATTTCTTAAAGCAATGATGGCCACTCGTTTTTCTTTGCTTAGCTGCTTTTTTCTTGCCATAATACAAATTCTAACAGTCTATTCAGTAGGACTATCAGCTGTGTATCCACCAGACTTCTGCACAACACAACTGATGGTCCCAACGCCATTTAAAAGGCAAGAAATCCCACTTATTAAACCTGACAGGGCACACCTGTGAAGTGAAAACCATTTCCGGTGACTACCTCTTGAAGCTCATCAAGAGAATGCCAAGAGTGTGCAAAGCAGTCATCAAAGCAAAAGGTGGCTACTTTGAAGAACCTAGAATATAAGACATATTTTCAGTTGTTTCACATTTTTTTGTTAAGTATATAATTCCACATGTGTTAATTCAAAGTTTTGATGCCTTCAGTGTGAATGTACAATTTTCATAGTCATGAAAATACAGAAAAATCTTTAAATGAGAAGGTGTGTCCAAACTTTTGGTCTGTACTGTATGTCAGGCCACTAACGGATGGAGCAGAACATGAGGAATGGGTGGGAAAGCAGGAGGGGTAGTTTTATTGTCATAAAAAAACAGAAGAGAGAAAGAGGTGGAAAATGAAACCATGCTAGGAGCAGATAAAAAGTGTAGAGGAAGGGAAAAAAACATAGGAAAAGACTGAATAAGAGGAAAGAAAAATAAAATAAAAATGAAAATGAAAAAAAATAAAGGAAAAAATAAAATTAATAAAAAATAAAATAAAATAAAAAAATAAAGATGAAAAAAGGGGAAAAATAAAGATAAAAGATGAAAAATAAAGAAAAATAATGAAAAATGAACCATAAGGAATAAAAAATAATAGGTTATTCAGAAAGAATAAATAATAATAATCAAAGAAATTAAAAAATATGTAGCAGCCCGATGTGCTCCAGGTTCCTAAATACATGGGATGATGAGATTCCTGATATAAAATGGATCAAGAAGACTGTCCTCCTGTCTTGAATAATAAATACTTTGATCTCTGTAATATTCACATAATTCCGATACTTCAATGTCCTATATATTAATACTAGATGGTGGCCCGATTCTAACGCATCGGGTATTCTACAATATGTACGCGGCCGACCGGGTGCATTCAGCAGAGCGTTGTTTAAATTTGGCGCCAAAATCGCTGATTGGTCGCGGCCGGCAACCGCGACCAATCAGCAAAACGGTGTTTAAATTTGGCGGCAATATCGGTGATTGGTTGCGGGTGGCGGCCGCGACCATTCAGCGAACTGTGTTAGTGAGGACCGGAGAGCTTGTTTAAATTTGGCGCTAAAATCGCTGATTAGTCGCGACCGAGACCAATCAGCAAAACGGTGTTTAAATTTGGCGCCAATATCGCTGACTGGTCGCGGCCAGCGGTCGCGACCAATCAGCAGAGCGGGGTTTAGATTTGGCGCCAATAATGCTGATTGGTGGCGACTGCGACCAATCAGCAGAGCGGTGTTTAAATTTGGCGCCAATCTCCCTGATTGTTCGCTGCTGGCGGCCGCGACCAATCAGCAGAGCGTTGTTTAAATTTGGCGCCAATCTCGCTGATTGGTAGCGGCCGCGACCAATCAGCAGAGCGGTGTTTAAATCAGCGAACCGTATTACTGAGGACCGGGCAGCGTCGCCGTCCCTCCCTTCACACTTGCCGTCGGGAGATCAGCGGCCCAAGCCGCTGATCTCCCGACAGTAGCCGCATGGAGGTCAGCGGCGCCGCCCGTCGGGGTACTTGTGCTGCCAGCAGCGGGGAGATGAGCAGCTAGCGCAGCTCATCTCCCGGCTGCATCGCCGCTGACTTCCGTCCGGCAGATGAGCCGCTAACGGCCGCCATCTTTTTCTGAAATCCTGCGTCGCTGATTGGCCCAATCAGCGACGCGGGATTTCCTGGACAGACAGACAGGATAAGACGATTATATATATTAAATATTTTACTGTATTGCAGTTATCTATTGTTAAACGTGTGATACAATACCTGCAACATTGTTTTAAAATGGATATTTACTGATGTTTATAACAGGATTCGGATTTCTATCTTATTGCTGTATGTTTGTAACATTTATTATAAAGAATTCTTCAAGAAACGAGTTTAAAAAAAAACAATAATAATTCTGCACACATAGATATTCTCATAAGAAAGACAAAACCTCACTTTTATTTTCCTAAATATTCAGGGTTCAGGTTTATTAACGTTTTAAATTGACCGACTGCACTGGAGTTGTTCAATATTAAAATGAATAATCAAAAATGCAAATTGAGCACACAGTGCATATATATATATATTTATTTATTTATAAGCAAAAGTTTGGTTCAGCATCCTCCAAATTTGATATCTATCTACCTATCTAATCCAAAAATATGGAGGCAGCACACAGTTGAAGACAATTTTTTTTTTTATTATTTAATAGCCCATGTGGCGACGTTTCGGTCCAGTATTGTGCACCTTTCTGAAGCTACATGGGCTATTACATAATATAAATTTTTCTACTTCATCTGTGTGCTGCCTCCATATTTTTGGATTATATAAGAGGACTGGTATATAACAGGGGGCTTTTCACCTAAACTTTTTGCTTGTGCTGTTTTTTATCTTTTTTCTTATCTATCTATCTATCTATCTATCTATCTATCTATCTATCTATCTATCTATCTATCTATCTATCCATCTATCTCATTGTGAGGTGAGATCAGAATGAAAATGATGTCACAAGTGATGTGATGACATCACCGCATTCTATATCCCAGTGTTCCGGCCTAAGGGAAATCACTGCCTTACAGACTCCCAAGGGTGAGGCAGCCCCTTTTGTTTTTCGTCACGAACGAAGCAAAAATTGATTATAAAATGGATAAAGAGAGAAGAAGAGCCCATAGAGATCGGGTTCTCAGTGAGAGGAGAGGATTAAATGAAGAGCAGGTACCATTGTTCGCTATTGGGCGAAAAGGCTTTATACTACCGGACGTGGACACTGACGCCTCAGAAATGGCGTCCAAACGTCAAACTCTGGACAAAATGAGAAAGACCAAAAGACATGAGATCCTTACAGAGAGAAGGAAAATGGAGACCCTCATGGAGTCTCACTCTGCTGCCTCCGCTGAGCTTCAGAGGGCCATACTTATCGCCTTGAAAAAACTCGGAGATCTGGTCCCTGAAATACGGAGGAGGAACAAAGATGTCATCCTCAATAAGAGGAGAAACATCAGCGCAGAGTTAGAGCTGGAAGAGGTTCTCCAAGAGACACCGAGACAAGTGACATCCTCCAGATCTGAAAGTCTGGAGGCACCGAAACTACAAAGAGCGGCAGCCCAGAAGAGGATCAGGAACAGCAGAGACTGGGTTGTCCAATGTAGAAGACGTCTCATCTACGCTAAATCCATTATAAATGGGAATGGAGCATTACGGAGGTCGAGGTCATCAGCTGAAAACATCTCCATCCCAGAGAACAAACAGCTGAGTGTTTCTCCACCAAACACATCACTGGATACAGATGGACCAGGTAAGATGGATCTGCTCAGTGTAATAAGACTGGGGGTGAGGAGGATTATACTCCTAATATTATGTACTGGCATCAATTATCAAAAGTGCAGAAAAACTGTCCTTGTTGCCCATAGCAACCAATCACAATGCGGCTTTCATTGTTCCATAGAATGTTAAGAGATGGAATCTATGTTGTGATTCGTTGCTATGGACAACAGGGACAGTTTTGCTATTGGACAGTTTTGATAAATGAGAGCCCAAATATTAGACATTTCCTGCTCATTTACATAATGCCATTTAAAATTATAATATTTTCTCTGGAGCTACATTTGTTAACCCCTTATTGACCAGGCAACCTTTTTTTTTCTCTCCCTCCTTTGAAAACCCATAACTATTTATTAATTTTTCTGGCAATGTAGCTGTATGTGGACTTGTTTTTTTAGTGGCCGAGCTGTAGTTTTGAACATTATTTATTTTACCATTCAATGTTCTGGAACACGGGGAAAAAGATTTAATCTGTGGTAAAATTGTGGAAAAAAAGTGATTCCAACATTGTTTTTTTCTAGATGTTCATTGAGTGGTAAAAATGACCTGACAAAATGATTCTCCATGTCAGTTACAGCTATGATACTGCTGAACTTGCATAGGGGTTTCTAAAAAATATTAAGAATTTTATTTAAACAAATGCTTTGTGTGGCCATGTTCTGAGACATTGGAACTGTGTGATTGTGATCGCTGGATGGAGATGTGTGAGGGCTTGATGATTTTTTGCGTGGTGAACTGTAGCTTTTATTGATACCTTTCCTGGGTAGACAGGACATTGTGATATCTTTTTATTGCAATTTTTTAGGTGGATACAGCGTCCCCCAAAAATGCAATTCTAATGTTTAATTTTTTTATCATGTTAGTGTTCACTGTTTGCAATATTTAATTTTATATTTTTGCAAAATCGGACTTATGCGGATGTCGTGATACAAGATGTGCTTATAAATATGATTATAATTATGTCAATTTGGTGATTCAAATATTTTTTACATTTTCCCTCTTTTTTAAACTATTTTTTTTTATTTACTTCACTTTTTAGTTTCCTTGGGGGACTTAAACCTGTGATTTTCTGATCGCTTGTACTATATACTGTGGTAGAACTGTATATAGATAAATTGACATTCTCGTATGAAATTAAGCCAGGCTGGTCTTAACACTAGGCCAAAAGTGACAGACTGGGGCTTTCAGCAGTAGGCCCAGGTAGTCATTTTAAACAATTGACCCCCTGCAATAGTGTCCTGGGGGGTTAATAGGTGCTGGTGCACTCAAATCGGCAATAGCTTCATTTAAATATCACTGTCAGCATTGAAATGGTTAAACTACAGTAATTGGAGTGTGCTCCAGTCGCTGCAGTTATAGGCAAGTGGCAGCTATGTAATACAGCCAGCATCTGCCTGATATGGTGCATGCTCAGCTAATGAGCCCGCTTCATACATTTTATGCACAACATGACAAACATTTCCATTATGTGTTCGCAAAGGGTTTAATAAATCTTGTATTTTCTCAGCAGATGGAGGCCTTATGATACCCCCTGACATAGCAGACATGCCAGAAGAAGACCCTGGTGATGCTAGAATCTGTATTTCACCCCTGAGAGAAGTGGTCAACACTAATAATACTATTGACTTTGACAGCCTTGACTTCCAGAAAGTTCTTGGAAAGGGAGGCTTCGGAAATGTAAGTGTGAATTTATCCTCCACCATGTTCATCAATGTATCCTGCACCAGATGCACAGGAGGGTTGTACATATTCATTACAGGATGCTCATATGTAATGATATATGAGATAAACTAGTGAACTACTACACACTAATAGATGGGAGTTTGGTCTGATCTGTTGTGATTTTTCTCCAGGTCATCTTGGCATTAGATCTGGTCAATGAAGGACTTCAGGCCATTAAAATCATGGACAGAAGTTATTGTAGAGAGGACATATTCTCTACAGAGCTAGAAGTCCTGAGAATGGCTGCCGGATGCCCCTACCTAATGACTATGCGGGCGTTTATGGAATCACCATTGGAGTATGTGATAGCCATGGACTATATGGCCGGAGGAGACCTGTTTGACCACATGGCAGATTCAATGCTGTTTAACACAAGGACAACAAGGTAAATGTCTTATACTGAATATTAATAATCCGTTGCCCTCGCACTGTAGTCCTAGAGCAATGGACAACGACAACAGGAGAAAATAATGACATGAAAAGGACACGTGTGTGATCTCCTCATGTTCTCTGTATGATTGTGCATGTAACCACTGATCCATCCTTTCTACTCCACAGACTCTTTGCGGCAGAGATGGTGTGCGGACTCCAGTTCCTGCATGAACGCGGCGTCATACATCGGTAATCATTTCACCTTCATAAATCTGTCACCTGTGACTCTCTGTTGTCTCCTTACATATCTATTGTAGAAAGTTCTTTCCATGAATTGTCCTCACAATCAGTGTCTGCTCCTTCTCCCTGCAGTGACCTGAAGCCAGATAATATCCTCCTCCAAGACACCGGACACATCAAAATCTCCGACTTTGGCTTAGCAGCCATGAATGTATTTGAGGATGGCATAGTGAAGAACAAGGTTGGCACTAAGGGTTACATAGCGCCCGAGGTAAGGAATATCTCTGTGTGATTGATGCCAATAGTAGGATTGAGGGATAATCTGATCCCAATGTATCCTGCTGATATCTAATCACAGACCGGTCCTCATAGTCTCTGTGTGTAAATCCCCTTCCCGGTATATTAAGCTCCTCTCCAATCTCATGTTTCCACAGATAATGGACAGTAAAGGCTACAACCATCTGGCAGACTCCTTTTCCTTCGGCGTCATCTTATATATAATGAGTGTAGGTGACCAGCCATTCTATTGCAAAGGCACAATGGATGAATACCACCAGTCTCTGCGTGATGACATCCCTTATTTTCCACCTGGGATCTGCTGTCATACCATGGACATCATAAAAGGGGTGAGTAAGATCAGATGGATAAGTATGATGGGGGGATTACTAAAAGAGATAGAAGATAAGATGGGAATAGTCCATAGACATTGTGTAAAAACTTGTCAGTAATAATACATAATATAATGACTAATGGTCTCTATCATTTTCTAGCTTCTCTGCAAATCTCCATCTGCCCGATCTGCCATTACATCAACCATCAGATCGCATCCGTTTTTCTATTCTATAGACTGGAGCGATGTGGAGTCCGGCAGAGCCGACCCACCATTCCCATATTGCTATGTAAGTACAACACATACAGACATCCATAGTGTTATCACTACCCAGTAACACACTTACCCACTATACACCTTATCGCTATATCCCCCTAGTACTGTTTATACTGTATGTGAGGGGCTGATTCTCAGACGTGTATATTTCTCTTCTTACAGCAGGAGTATTAGGCTGATAAAAATCAGCCCCATTCCAGTAACATCCAGGAATGAAGATTTACATTAATCGGATGAGACAATTACACTGGACTTTCTTATTTACCGGACTGTGACAAACCTACCGAGCTTCCACCACATAATATCCAAGTAGATTTGAGCACCAAACATCCAGGGATTTATTCCGATCGCCATATTTGGGGTCAGGAAGGAATTTTTTTCCCTTGATATGAGGATGATCCAGCAACGAGTCCTCAGGGTTATTTTTCGCCTTCCTCTGGATCAACATAGCAAGTAATTAAAGGCTGAAATTGAAGGACTTCTTTCAGCCATACTTGCTATGTTACCATCTGGACGACTCATCTACAATGTGGTGGTAAGGAGACGACTACAAGATATGGACATAAAGAAGGAAGCGGCTGCTCCTTCTCCTACTTGGCCATGTACAGACAGAAGGAAGCGGCTGCTCCTTCCTCTACCAGGCCATGGTCAGACAGAAGGAAGCGGCTGCTCCTTCACCTTCCTGACCATGGTCAGACAGAAGGCCATATGGCTAATCGCGATGCTGAAGGAATCCAGGAAAACTCCAACTATACAGATCACAAGTCACACATTCCTGCTCTTCTCCTCTCTCATGTGTGATCCAGACCTGGATGTCCAAAAGCGGCAAAAGTGTAAGCCGAGGCCTGAGGAGCGGAATCATCTGCTCCTTTCTATAGAAAGTCACTGTATCTACACACTTTCTTTTATCATCATTGCAAATTTGTAACAACTTTATTGCACAAATATATATATATGTATATATAAAACATCTAAGTGTCTTTTGTGCGTTTGGTTAAATTCTTCTCATATACAGACCTGCTTTTTGTTATTTTTATTAATATCATGATAAGGACAAGGTATTTTGGTGCCTTAGGCAAATGAAGCCTATGGTGACCCCCACCAAAGGAATAGGCAAGAAACTGAGGTAACAGGACCCCTAACGCTGCACCTCCTCCCTCCGATCAGTCCGATAATAATCTCTGACGACCACGTCCACTCAAATTATTACTTTTCTCACCAAAAAAATACCAGCACAAGTAAAAAAAATGTGGCGTACTTTAGGGTTGAGGCTTAAAAGGGAGCGCAATGTCAAAGTTCTATATAGAATCGTTCATTGTTTGTGGACCATTTACACATTACAAGGAACAAATAGCGTTATTCATCCCTGACATTCTATATTTTACATGTCCTACCCAAGGATACTGATGGAAACTAATATAGCTGTTAGTATAATGGAGGCCGTGGGTTTCAATTAAGGTCATGTGACAGATGCAACTTGTAACAAAACTGATGGCGTTTCTAGTGCCGTATTCCTGTGTGGCGCCATCCTGTAACAGAGAACACACCGGAAGTAGCCTGCGTCTTGTTGGAGTTACCGGCAGGGGAGGGAGCTGATTACAGCTCTTTTGCTCCTGTCCTGGGCAGCGCTCAGATTGTCTTAAAGAGGCAAATACAATTCAGTGCAGAGAGGGAGCGACAGGCGGTGAGCGGTGTTAGTGACTCACTGAACGCCTGTGACTGAAGGAAGGGGCCGAAACAATGTCATTTTTATTTTTTTTTAAACTGAGCCCCCTCGGGGAGACAAGGGGTAGCGCCCTAGGCTAGTGCCTACCCTGCCTACCTGTCGAACCAGCCCTTATTATGAATCATGTTTGATAATTTTTTTGTGATCTTTATTAATTCATTCTTCATTCACTTTTTTCCTAATAAATACTATAATCAATGTAGTCTTGACCTATATTTATATCTGTATATGGGCACTTTGTGGTGGTAACAAATCCACATTGTATCAATTTTTCAAAGACCCCGGTGCTGTCATCTTTTTCATATGTTTTTATTATTTTCAAGGAGCTTTTCCACCCTAATGGCAATGTGCCCAGGGCATTCTGGTTAATACCAGATGGAGGGGAACGCAGTCTCCATTATTTGATAGGACTACACATGATAGGATGAGATACACAGCTCAGCAGACTGTATTATTTGATTGAACTGCACATGATAGGATTAGATACACAGCTTAAAGGGAAACCGTCACCAGAAATAACGCTATTAGCCTGACATATGGGGTTAATCTGCAGGATAACAGCGTTATTATGCTGCCCGGCGCCTGCACTCAGCCAAATACGTGCAGAATCAAAGCTTTCCTGTATTATAAAAACACATTTAAAATACAGCTTCAACATCTGCACCAAAAACACATCAAATAAGGGAGAAAATTCATAAAAAAGGCAGCGAAAATGCAATGAGTATTTACTCTCTGTGTGAACTCGGCCTTAAAGACACCAAAAAAGCCAGATGTCATATAGTCATGCTTATGTAAAAATGAAAGAGTTCTGACTAATGTGGCGTCCCTGCGGGTCCAGTTGCCACAGAGGTACTGCATCTCACCCAGAGGTGAGGTACCCCACTCTTAGGTAAGGATGGAGTACTACCCAGGACCCACACATCTACATCCAACACTACACCACGCCAGACCAGCAGGCGGTGCAATATGCACTTGTTCACTGCGGAGCCCTGTCCCTGGCTGGAAGGGTGGGGGAACCAAGAGAGGGGGAACCATGTAGTTTGTGTGGATGGAGGAAGAAGTTCAGTGGAGCACAGACTTGGAGTCAGGAGAAGGAGTTGAGTGGAGAGGAGTCTGTGAGAGCTCAGGAGGAGCTCTGCTCACGAGAGCAAGGAGGAGAGAGAGAGAGGAAAGAAGAGAGGAGCAGTGAGGAGGGCTCCAGGAAGACAGAAGGGATCCCAGAGGCACGGCGAGTGCAGAGGCAACCCGTGACCCCGAATTCACGCTGACGTGGAGGGATCAGGCTGCAGAAGGGGACCGGCCCCAAACTAGTTGAGAACAACCACTCTCAGCTAGCCAACCGGAGGCAGCAGCATTTTCAAGGTGTTACAGCCAAAATCCACAATTACATCGCCGAAAAGGTGGCCGCATAGGGTCCAGGGGACTGAGAGCACGTCGCCCGACAAGACCCGAGGCCACTAGCTTGGGACACTGATTGTGAGGTGCAGGGCAGGAGGGTGAGAGCCAGCGCAGTGAGACGACCGAAAAAGGTACATAGAACGGGGTCCCGTGTAAGTGCTCCTGAGATACCTGAGGGTTTGCTGGACCCCTACCCCGGAGGACACAGGACGATGTTACACACCGGTAACTGTAACCTGGAGTCTTGAACAACTGTGAGTAAAACCTGAAAACCCACTGTGTCCTTGAATAATTGATGCGCCATCAACTGCCCTGCACTACACTGCACCGACAACATCTACCTCATAAAATCACCATCTACACTGCCCTGGAGCTAAGCTCTGCCTGTGGAGAACTGAACCAACTTTGCTGCGTCACCATCGGCTCCAGTGGATCTGCACCGCAGCGGTAGCCCTATATAGCCGCATACCACAGGTGGCGTCACAAAATATTATTCTCCAAAAACTTTATTCCCGTTTTACTTTTCCTTTAATTGACCGCTCTGGGTCGCGGACCGGGTCACCGCCACCATGACATCCCCAGCATCGACCGACCCGGCTACCGAGTACCCCACGGCCCAGGGGGCGCTTCAGATACAACTAAAAATTACAAAAATAAATCCAAGTCCCAATTTGAGATGAGTGGATCGATTTGCAAGACTCCGGTTCATGTTCCAGGGCAGTGGCACCTGGCAGGTAGACGGGAGGCCTGCGGATCTCTTACATTCGGAGTCTCTAGGACAGCCTTTGATTTGTCATGACTGTTATGACATCATCAGTCTGTAAAAAGTTGACTGTAAAAGTTTGAAGTTGTGAAATATGACCTGCTGTACTATGAATGTTATGTGTTGTATTTAAGTTGATTTTCTCCCCTAGAATTAATGCAATCTTTTCCACTCTGATTCCTGCAGAATTTTAGAGAAAAACCTCCTTATAAATTGGAGTTGTATATACAGTTGACACCAGAAGTTTACATACACTATATAAAAAGACACATATGCATGTTTTTCTCAATATATAACTTGAAATCAGAATAAACCTTTCCCATTTTAGGTCAATTAGGATTACCATAATTTTTAATATTTGCCAAAATGCCAGAATAATGAGAGAGAGAGAATGTTTTAAGGCATTTTTATTACTTACTACAAAGTCAAAAGTTTACATACATTTCATTAGTATTTGGTGCCATTGCCCTTAAACTGAATGACTTGGGTCTGACTTCCACAAGCTTCTCACAATAGTTGGTCGGAATTCGGGCCCATTCCTCCTGACAAAACTGGTGTAACTGATCCAGGTTTGTAGGTCGCCTTGCTCACACCGGCCTTTTCAGCTTTGCCCATAAATTTTCAATAGGATTAAGATGAGGGCTCTGTAATGGCCACTTCAAAACATTGACTTTGTTATCCTTAAGCCACTTTGTTAGCATTTTGGCAGTATGTTTCTGTAACATACCTGGCGGCGTCCTTGCATAGTGGTCCATCTCCCACTGTGCAAGAGCGCGCACTTGATCTCCAGTCCAGTCTGCTAGCCTGGCTTCCCTCCATGCTGTTTGCTTGCCTCTGTGTCTGCTGCTTAAGGGCGGCGCCCGATCACTTCCTGTTTCTTGTACCTGCTGCAGGCACACCCCTTGTGTGTTCTCAGCCTTTTGCTGTCTGTCATCTGCTATTTAACCCAGCTGCTCCAATGAATCCCTGCCTGAGCATTGTGTTTCATTCAGTGTGGTCTTTCACTCTGATTGTGCCAGGTCCCCTTCTGTGTTCTCTTGTCTGCCTATCCTGGAGGCTGTATTTCCAGGCCTGTCTGAACACGCTCCTTGCCTGTTCGTCTCGCCTTCTAGGGGCCGCATACCTAGACCCGCTCCTGTATCTTGTCTGTCCTGTCTGAACACGCTCCTGGCCTGTTCCTCCCACCTTCTAGGGGCTGCATTCCTAGACCCGCTCCTGTATCTTGCTACTGTGTCTGTTCTTGTCTGTATACTCTTCTAGCCTGTTTTCCCGTGTTTCTCTACGTCCGTACCTTTCCTTTTTCTGCACAGTCTGAACTCGTACCTAACTCCTGCTCGTTGTCACTGTACTCCCGGTTGTGAGTTTGTGGTCCACTCGCTACTTCACTGCAAGTGCCCTGTGGGTATCTGGTTCTGCCTTTCCCTTCCTGTCTGTTCCGTGTGAACAGAGCCCTGTTCTAGCCTGCTCTGCCTTTGCTCACTGCTCCGGCGGTTCTAGCCTGCTCTGCCTTTGCTCACCGCTCCAGCGGTTCTAGCCTGCTCTGCCTTTGCTCACCGCTCCGGCGGTTCTAGCCTGCTCTGCCTTTGCTCACTGTTCTGGCGGTTCTAGCCTACTCTGCCTTTGCTCACTGTTCCGGCGGTTCTAGCCTGCTCTGCCTTTGCTCACCGCTCCGGCGGTTCTAGCCTGCTCTGCCTTTGCTCACCGCTCCAGCGGTTCTAGCCTGCTCTGCCTTTGCTCACCGCTCCGGCGGTTCTAGCCTGCTCTGCCTTTGCTCACCGCTCCGGCGGTTCTAGCCTGCTCTGCCTTTGCTCACCGCTCTGGCGGTTCTAGCCTGCTCTGCCTTTGCTCACCGCTCCGGCGGTTCTAGCCTGCTCTGCCTTTGCTCACCGCTCCGGCGGTTCTAGCCTGCTCTGCCTTTGCTCACCGCTCCGGCGGTTCTAGCCTGCTCTGCCTTTGCTCACCGCTCCGGCGGTTCTAGCCTGCTCTGCCTTTGCTCACCGCTCTGGCGGTTCTAGCCTGCTCTGCTCTTGCTCACCGCTCCGGCGGTTCTAGCCTGCTCTGCTCTTGCTCGCCGCTCCTGGCGGTTCTAGCCTGCTCTGCTCTTGCTCGCCGCTCCAGGCGGCCTTGTCCTGCTCTGCTCTTGCTCCGAGCGGCCTTGTCTTGCTCTGCTCTTGCTCGCCGCTCCGGGCGGCCTTGTCTTGCTCTGCTCTTGCTCGCCGCTCCAGGCGGCCTCGTCCTGCTCTGCTCTTGCTCACCGCTCCGGGCGGCCTCGTCCTGCTCTGCTCTTGCTCCGGGCGGCCTTGTCCTGCTCTGCTCTTGCTCGCTGCTCCGGGCGGCCTTGTCCTGCTCTGCTCTTGCTCGCCGCTCCAGGCGGCCTCGTCCTGCTCTGCTCTTGCTCGCCGCTCCGGGCGGCCTCGTCCTGCTCTGCTCTTGCTCGCCGCTCTAGGCGGTCTCGTCCTGCCCTGCTCTCGCTCGCCTCTCTGGGCGGCCTCACTCTGCTGTGTTTGTCCGCCACATCTGTGGTTCTGTTCCTGAGTCCCACTGTGTACTGGGTCCTATCCCGCCTGTGTTCCTACCTGCTAGCGCCTCCCTGTCTGCACTCTAGCCGTGCTTGCCTGTACCCCCCTGCCTGCATACCCGCCTGCCTGCATACCAGTCGTGCCTGCCTATACCCACCAGTCTGTGTGCCAGCCTAACCTGTCTGTTCCTGTATTCCCCTGTGTGGGTCAACAGCCGTGTCCGGGGTCTGTCCTGGAGTAGCACCTGGTCCCTCTGCTCGGTTCCTCCTTGGTGCACTGGCGTCGTATGCCGTCGTGCGACCCTGGTCGGATCGGGTGAATACCTAGTTACGCCCCTCCAGGCATTCACTCTCCGGCATGGTCCAGTGGAATCGCACGCACACGCCGCTCAGCCCGGGCGTGTGCATTACAGTTTCAGGTCATTGTCCATTTGGAAGACCCATTTCTTACCAAGCTTTAACTTCCTGGCTGATGTCTTGAGATGTTGCTTCAGTATTGTCACATGATCTTCTTTTCTCATGATGCCATCTATTTTGTGAAGGGCACCAGACCCTCCTGCAGCAAAACAACCCCACAACATGATGATGCCACCCCCGTATTTCACAGTTGGGATGGTATTCTTAGGCTTCCAAGCTTCTCCCTTTTTCCTCCAAACTTAACGATGGTCATTATGCCCAAAAAGTTCAATTTTAGTTTCTTCAGACCACAGGACAAGTTTCCAAAAATTAAGGTCTTTGTTCCTGTGTACATTTACAAACATTAATCTGGTTTCTTTATGTTTCTTTTGGAGTAATGACTTCTTCCTGGCAGCATGGACTTTCAGCCTATGTTGATACAGTACTCGTTTCACTGTGGATATTGACACAATCTTATCAGCTTCTGCCATCATCTTCACAAGGTCTTTTGCTTTTGTCCTTGGATTTATATGCACATGTTGGACCAAAGCACGTTCATGTCTGGGACACAGAACCCATTACCTTCCTGAGCAGTATGAATGCTGGACATTCCCATCTTGTTTGTACTTATGTATAATTGTTTGTACAGATGAGCGAGGCACCTTCAGGTATCTTGAAATTGTACCCAAGGATGAGCCAGACTTGTGTAAGTCCACATTTCTCTTCCTGATATCTTGGCTGATTTCTTTACACTTTCCCATGATGCTACACAAAAAAGAAGTGTGTTTCAGATGTGCATTAAAATACATTCACATCCAAATTTTTTTTTGCTCTTAATCCTGATTATTTATATCTATAACGCCACTGCTTAAAACCGTGGTCAGACGTGATATGATATTACTTCTGTAATAATCGTGACATGTTTTGGAGCATGCCAAATATTACCCTCCATTTAAAGTCTGCAAGTTATGTGTTGTTCAACATATTCACACTTGGTCGCTGACCAATGCCACATCTATAAGGCCATTGCCTAAAACCATGGTCATCAGACATTATCCGATATTACTGCTGTAATAATCATGACATTTTTTGGAGCATGCCAAATTTTACCCTCCATTTAAAGTCTGCCAGCTGTGTGTTATTCATGCTATTCACACTTGGTCTATGACCAATACCACATCTATAAGGCCTAAAACCGTGGTCATCAGACGTTATCTGATATTACTGCGGTAATCATGACATTTTTTGGAGCGTGCCAAATATTACCCTCCATTTAAAGTCTGCCAGTTGTGTGTTGTTCATCCTATTCACACTTCGTCGCTGACCAATACCACATTTATAAGGCCACTGCCTAAAACCGTAGTCATCAGACGTTATCCGATATTACTGAGGAGATAATCGTGACATTTTTTGGAGCAAGCTACATATTACCCTCCATTTAAAGTCTGCCAGTTGTGTGTTGTTCATCCTATTCACACTTGATCGCTGACCAATACCACATCTATAAGGCCATTGCCTAAAACCCTGGTCATCAGACGTGATCCGATATTACTGCAGTTATAATCGTGACATTTTTTGGAGCGGGCCAAAAATTACACTCCATTTAAAATAGGCAAAACGCTTGGCAAGGGACAGTGAAGTGGACGTAATGGTGATGGTGCACGCAAAGGCCTATGCCGTGGGCAAGCTGAAATTATGTCTGCTGAGTGAGCACAACAAGCACCCACATCATGGTCACCCTATCTTCCTGTCCCACTTTGTAGGGGGCAGCGGAACCCCACTCTTAAAGCCAGAGCAGTGTGAAAAGGTTGTTGGTTGGATAGCATATAATGCTTCCAGTCACTTTGCCACCACCACCACCGTCTTTCACACTGTCCAGTCTCAGTAGCCATGAGTATGGACCACATATTCCTCACCCTGATCCTCCTTACTCCCACTATGCCGAGTGCCCAGAGACAACTGATCCCACACTTGAACGCTCAGAAGAGCTGTTTACTTTCCCATTTATAGATTTGGGCCTTTCTCCTGGCCCGTTTCAAGTGGGGCAAGAAGAGATCACATGTAGCTATGCCCAAATATTTGAGCAGCCATGGTTACATAAAGGCGACGGTTGAAAAGTGCAATTACTGTCGCAAGAGGTGGATGATGATGATGAGACACAATTGCCAGCGAGTCAGAAGGAGGCCCAGGGTGCATACGGGGAAGACGAGGTGGGACATTAACACGAGGAAAGTTGCCAGTCCAACTGTTAGGTCTTCCAGAGTCTGGCTCTTTTTTAAAAACTGTCCTGTTAACCCAAAAAAAGGCTATTTGCAAAATCTGCCATGCCAGCATCATCAGGGGCAGCAAAACTACCAGCCTGACCACCACCAGCAAGCTCAGGCACATGACAGCAAAGCACCCGACTAGTAATGCCAGAGTCCAGAAACAGTGTCTAAGGGTGACAATACTGCCTGTACCGCTGTTGTGCGTGCACACCAATCCTCTGTCCATGGTGCAGGCAAAGATGCCTCCCGCCCTGCACCTGTAGTTTGACACTCACAACCACCACCATCAGCAACCACGTGCACATCCTTGTCCCAGGGCTGCATTCATTTGTCCCTGCCCCAGTCCTTTGAACGCAAGCGCAAATATGCAGCCAACCACCCACAGGCCATAGCACTAAACTGCCACATTTCTAAAATGCTTGCACTTTAAATATTGTCTTTTAGGCTCGTGGAGACACAATCTTTCTTCAACCTCATGGTGGCGGCCATCCCTCAGTACTCGGTTTCCAGCTGCCACTATTTCTCCCTGTGTGGTGTCCCTGCCTTACACAAGCACGTGTCCCAGATCATTAGCCGTGCCCTCAACAATGCAGTTACAGGGAAGGTCCACCTAACCACGGACACATGGACAAGTGCTTGTGGCCAGGGACGATACATCTCGCTGATGGCACACTGGGTTAATAGGGGAAGCCGGGACCCAGTCGGACGGAACACATCCTCCTGACGCCAAGGATTGTGGGCCCTGGGTCAATCAGGGTTGCCCCTACATTATAAAGCTCCTGCACCTCCTCCTCCTCTTCAGCCTCCATCTCCGAAATTACCACATCAGTAGGAAGCTGGAAGCACTGCAGTACTGCCTCGGCCAAGTGGCAACAGGCTGTGCTGAAGCTGATATGCTTATGGGACAAACCGCACACCTCTATGGTGTTGTTGACAGCTTTAACAGAGCAGGCAGAACTCTGGCTGTCACCGCTGCACCTACAGCCAGGCATGGTGGTGTGTGACAATGGCCAGAACCTGGTGGTGGCTCTGAAGCTTGGCAAACTCGCACAAGTACCATGCCTGGTCCATGTGCTCAACCTAGTGATTCAGCAGTTTTTCAAAACTTACCCGGATCTGCCGGAGCTGGTTGTCAAAGTACGCCGTCAGTCTGCCCATTTCGGAAAGTCAGCTACAGCTTCCACCACCCTCGCTGTGCTTCAGCAGCGCTTGCAGCTTCCAGCTCATCAACTGGTGTGTGATGTCACCATACAGTAGAACTCAACCTTGCATATGTTGGGGAGGATTTGTGAGCAGCAGAGGGCAGTCGTTGAGTACCAGCTTCAATACGCCTGACGGTATTCAGCCTCCACACATAAGAGCTGATGAGTGGGCATAAATGTCTGACATCTGTGCCATCCTCCAAAACTTTGAGGACTCCATCAAGATGGCGAGCGGCGATGACGTCACCATCCTTCTTCTCTGTCTAATGAAACGCTTGTTGCTCACAATTAAAGAGGAGGCATTGCAGGCGGAGCATGATATGGAGCAAGGAACTATACAGGTTGATGCTACACAGCCTAGCCTCATCTCATCTCAATGCAGGTTGGGTGATAATGAGGAGAAAGAGGAACAGGAGGAGGAACAGGAGCTGGTTTCATGCGCTACAGATGTTACTACCCACACAACATTCATACCGCCTGGTCAGCGTGGATGGTGTGAGGAGAGGGAGAATGAAGAGGTGGAAAGGTGGAGGATGAGGAGGAGGAAAGCATGGACAGTCGTCCTCTTTGTCAGGAAAGGGAAGTCTTGGCTGTTGGCAGTCTGGCTGTTAGAATCTATGTTGTTTTACTATCGGCCATCTTGTTGTGGTTTGCTGGCTTCTAGTCTTTTCCTCTGGTGCTGGGTGTCTTGGTCACGTGATCTCTTCAATCTTTATTACTTAGCACCTGTCTCCCATTCCATGCTGCACATCAGTGTTGTTTACGCTTGTGCTCTGGCTAAGTAGCCTTGTTAAGTTCTTTGTGCTTTGGACAATTGATTGCTTGGGACTTCTTGTTCCACCAGTTTTGTTCCCTTTTATCTTCGTTTCTGCAACTAACTTTTCTGTTAGGAGGTCTCCAGTTTTGCTCCCAGTCCTTAGATCTTTTAGGGACCCCTTTTCCCCTTCCTTCATGTCTTCGTTTGAGTTCAGTGCAGGAGTTTAGGTGCGGCTATTCATAATAGGGCACCCACTCCAGCGTAGGGTTAAGCTGAGTCTCAGTGAAGGGACAGCTTTTCCCTCCTATTCCTTAGTTCTAAGTTGCAGTACATAACAGTATGTCCCGCCCTGTTTAAAAAAAAAAAAGGTTTTTTTTTTTTCTCCTCTCCTCTTCCTGGGTTATCTTCAGTATGTGTACCATCCAGGAGCTTGCTCAATGCTTGAAAGGATTGACTCTGGAGGTTGCCGATCTTCAGCAGTACATGAGTAAATACCCTGCAGAATGCTATGAAGAACTTAAGGTAGGATTACCTGAGTGTTTCTCGGGTAAACAACAGAATTTTTTTTCATTTAAAAACGCTTGTTTGTTGTATTTTCAGCTCAGACCTAAATCTTCTGGGAGTGAACTACAGTGTGTAGGCATTATTATTAGTGATGAGCGAGCACTAAAATGCTTGGGTACTCGTTGCTCGGGTCGAGCACATTGTAATACTCGGGTGCTCGACCCGAGCAACGAGCCCAATGTAAGTCTATGGGAAACTCGAGCATTTTTCAGGCGGCTCCACCCGGCGGTCTGCAGAGGGCCTAAAAATTTCCCAAATTGATGGGAACAGTGCCCAAATGACATGGGAACAGCATGGGGAAGACCCCTGGAAGCATTTCTGACTCCCAGGTCACTGCTGTCAACAACGTTGTCAGAGTATTACGCCACTTTTACGGACTCACAATAAAACATACAAAAACAAAACCAAAATGGATTTTCCTGGGAAATATATTAAGGAACATCCTTTCCAGGGTAATGACTTGTATATATGGCAAAATAAATAACCAAAACCAAAAATACTCCTCCACACCTTGGGCTATGTTCACACGTAGTTTTTGATGCGATTTTGCACTTCTGCATTGCTTTCAGCAAAGACAAATGCATACACTGGGAAATGTCATTTTAACATTTTACAACCTTATCTGGCCATGTGGTGTGTGACACATCATCAGACACATGCATACAGTGCTGAAAAGACATGGGACCAGCATGGGGAAGACCTCTGGAACCATTTCTGACTCCCAGGTCACTGCCTAAAAGTGTGCCCATCATAAGTGATTCTTGGCGCATGCGAAGATGCCTCCCGCCATGCACCTGTCGTTGCAGACATCACCGTCCACGTCCTTGTCCCAGTGCAGCATTCAGTTTTCCCTACCCCATTCCTTGGAATGCAAGCGCAAGTATGCAGGCAGCCACCCACCCACAGGCTGCAATACTATACTGCCAAATTTTTGACAGCTGCTTGCACTTGAAATGTGGCCTTTTAGGCTCGTGGAGGCGGAAGCTTTTCATAACCTCATGCCTGCGGCGGCCGGGTGTCCATACTCGGTCCCCAGCCGCCACTGTTTCTCCCGGTGTCGTCTCCGCCTTCCACAAGCATGGGTCCCACAACATTACCAGTGCCCTCCCTAGTGCACTTACTGGGAAGGACCGCCTAACCACAAACACGTGGACAGGTGAATGTGGCCAGGGACGGTATGGAGCCATTCCACAGCTTTTTTTGCTGAGAGTTGTATTTAGCTCGGCGAAAGGTCTGGCATAGAGGGAAACCATATCTATTCTGGGTGTCATTTCTCCGTCACCAGGTTCCAGACATTGACACACACGACCATGCCTGGCTGTATGTTCAGCGGTGAGAGCCACAGATCAGACTGCTGTGTTACAGCTTTCAACAACTCTGCAGCGCTGGGCGGTTTGTCAATTAAGTATTAAGCATGTTATCTTCAGCACAGCCTGTTGCCGCTTGGCCAAGACAGTGCTGCAGTGCTGTCAGCTTGTGACTGATGTGGTCATTTCGGAGATGGAGGAGGAGGTGCATGAGCTGAACAATGTGATTACATTGTTGTTAAATTGGTGACGCTGTTTTTTATACTAAAGAAAGATCCTATTGTTTTGTTTTTTTATGTATTTTTTTAAGACAAATGCATTCACCGGGAAATGTCATTTTAACATTTTACAACCTTAGCTGGTAATGTGGTGTGTGACACATCATCAGACACTTCCTGTTTTATTTATGATGGAGGGACTCTGAAAGTCATAAAGCCTATTTTTATAGGGACATCAGATGGCCCTTACTATTCTTAAAAGGCCAGCAGTCGGCCCTAGCTATTGTTAGAGAGCCATCAGTCGGCTATGCTTTGTTGTTCCCATTATTAACAAGTGGGTCTCCTATACTGTTATAGCTTATCCAGTGACTGCAAGGGCTGCCAGAAATTTGGACGCAACCCAATACCCCTTTGAAGAGACATAGAGGAGGGTCTCAGTAAAAAAGTGTTCCCATTATAAAGGATCGGGTCTCCTATAAGTGGTAATGCCCATGCTGTGACTGCAAGGGCTGCCAAAATTTGGGAAAAACCCCATTAAGAATTTAAAGACACATAGAGCAGGGCCACAGTAACAAGGTACGACATGTTCCCATTAGAAAGGAGAGGGTCTGCTATACAGTTATAGGGTATGCAATGAGTCCAATGGCTGACAATTTTAGGAAAAAACCCACTAAGAATTTAAAGACACACAGAGCAGGGCCACAGTAACAAGGTACGACTTGTTCCCATTAGAAAGGAGAGAGTCTGCTATACAGTTATAGGGTATGCAGTGAGTCCAACGGCTGACAATTTTAGGAAAAACCCCACTAAGAATTTATAGACACATGGCCCCGGAGCTGGGCTCACTGAGTGACAGGACACCGCTCCTGAGCTTAGCTCCGGGGCCCGCTCGCTGGTGCGGCTCATTATCCCTGGCTCCTCAGCATCAGCGGTCAGAGAATTAAAGCTAGGGACACATAGGACATGTGAGTATAAGGATTTTATTATTTTATTCTTATTTTTACAGGTGAACACTGCGGGAGCAGACACTACTACCCTCATCATTGTCTCCTGCTGGTGCTGATCGCAGCACCGGTAGGAACCATGATGAGGGCAGTGTTCAGCACCCCGCGCATGGGAACAGTGCTAACTGTACAGTGATTCCCAGGCACCGTTCCGTGTGATCTTGATGCTGCTCACGGGTGGCACATGGTTGCCACATGTGACACACAGGGAAACATGAGACACGGATATCTCTGGTACCGGTTTATACCGAAATATACGGACATGTGAAACCGGCCTAAATCGGCTGCGAAAAATCCTCCGAATAAACAAACTGCTCAATCGTCAGGTGAAATGATCTTTTGGGATGCACACAACATTATCATTCTTGGCACAAGACTTGTGCTGCCGAGAACAATGACAGCCAATGAACAATCGTCTAATACAGATCATTCAGAGTGTATCTGAAGCGCAGTATTCCTGTGTAAATTGTCTATTAACCCCTTAGTGACTGAGACAATTTGGACATTAATGACCAGGCCAAATTTTTGAATTCTGACCAGTGTCACTTCATGTGGTAATAACTCTGGAACGCTTCAATGGATCCCGCTGATTCTGAGACTGTTTTTAGTGACATATTGTATTTCATGATAGTGGTAAAAAATTTTGATACGACAATTTGGTGAAAATTTTGAAAATTTTGCAATTTTCAAACTTTTAATTCCTATGCCTTTAAACCAGAGAGTTATGTCACACAAAATAGTTAATAAATAACATTTCCCATATGTTTACTTTACAACAGCACAATTTTTAAAACATATTTTTTTTTGTTAGGAAGTTAGAAGGTTTAAATGTTGACCAGTGATTTCTAATTTTTCCAACAAAATTTACAAAACTATTTTTATAGGGACCATATCACATTTGAAGTGACTTTGGGAGGCCGATATGACAGAAAATACCCAAAAGTGACACCATTCTAAAACCTGCACCCCTCCAAGTCCTCAAAACCGCATTCAAGAAGTTTATTAACCCTTCAGGTGCTTCACAGGAACTAAAGCAATGTGGAAGCAAAAATGAAAATTTTTTCATAAAAATTTTACTATAGCCCCAAATTTTTTATTTTCACAAGGGTAACAGGATAAAATGGACCACAAAATTTGTTGTGCAATTTCTACTGAGCATGTTGATTCCCCATATGTGGGGGAAAACTATTGTTTGGGCACACAACAAGGCTTGGAAGGGAAGGAGCACCGTTTTGACTTTTTGAACGCAAAAAAGACTGAATCAAGAGTGGATGCCATGTCACATTTGGAGAGCCCCTGACATGAAAAACAGCAGAAACCCCCACAAGTGACAGCATTTTGGAAACTAGCCCCCTCAATGAATAACACATCTAGATGTGAGAACAAATTTTTTTTTTTTTTACAAAAACACTGTTTTAGCACCAAATTTGGACCCAACAATTTGTTCTGCAATTTCTCCCGCATGTGGCAGCATTCTATATGTGGATATACACTACTGTTTGAGCACCCGGCAGGGATCAGATGGGAAGGAGCGCTACTTGGCTTTTAGAACGCAGATTCCTTTTGAATAGATTATGGGCTCCATTAGTTTAGCCCCTGAGGTGCCAAAACAGCAGAACCCCCACCCCCAGGTCACCCCATATTGGAAACTCCACTACCTAAGGAATTCATATAGGGGTGTAGTGAGATTTTGAACTCATGGATGCCTCACAGAATTTTATAACATTGAGACATGGAAATTTGTTCTCAGTAGCGATCTGGGAGTCAGAGATGCTTCCAGGGTCTTCTCCATGCTGTTCTCCTTCCATTCAGCACTTTTACCATCCATTTCATCATTTTCAGTGCCCCCCAGACCTCCTTGTAGGGTCTTCTGGAAAAATGCTTTGATTTCTCATTGACGCTCATTATACTCGTTACTTGAAATGAGCATCCAAGCATTAGAAATTGTTTAGGTCGAGTAACGAGCATCTGAGCATTTTAGTGCTCACTCATCTCTAATTTTTACCTGTGGATTTTCAGCATTTTATGCAATGCAATGCAATTCTGACTTTAAACTCTGAATGTCCACAAGAAAATTGACATGTTGAGGATTTCAAACACACAAGGCTGGTCAGTTTACGCTATGTAAAAAAAAATTAAACAGTGGACCCCAGGATGGGGGACATTATACAAGGAAGGGGCCTAGGATGGGGGTTATTATACCAGCAAGGAGCCCAGGATGGGGGACATTACACCAGGAAGGGGTTAAGGATCGGGATTATTATACCAAGATGGAGGTCATTATACCAGGAATGGGCACAGTATACCAGGAAGGGGTCCAGGATGGGAGAAATTATACTAGGAAGGGGCTGGGAATTCTGGGACATGGTTATACAATGGAGGACATTATAACAGGAAAGGGTCCATGATGGTGTCAGGATGGTGTACAATATTACAGTAAGGGGCCCAGTACAGGAGACATTACACCAGGAAGCCCCCATGATGGGGGACATTATACCAGGATGGGTGACATTGTTACACAAAGGTACCAGAATGTGGAACATTATTACAATAAGGGGTCAAGGACAGGGGACATTATACCAGGAAGAGGCTCAGGATGGGGGACATTATTACTGGAAAGGGCTCAGGATGGAGGACATTTTACCAGAAAGAGTACAGGACAGGGGACATTATACAACCCCTGGCAAAAATTATGCTTGGTCTGAAAAAAATTACCCTTACTGAGTACCACATTTTTAATCTTGATTTCTTTTAGTGTTTCTTAAAGCCCTAAAGTTGCCATTTGAAATGACTTTAGTTTTGTGCCATGTCTGTGATCTGCTTTTTTTCAACAACATTAAACAACTGAATGAACATCCTCCGAGCCTGGTGATTCCATAATTTTTTCCAGGGGTTGTAATAGGAAGAGGCAAAGGATTTAGGAAATTATACCAGGAAGAGGTGTAGGTGGAGGTGACGCGCCCCCTGGGCCCTGGGGTACCAGGTGCTGGGCCTATGGATGCCGGTATGGGGGATATCACGGTGGCTGGCCCGGTCCGTGACCCAGGGTGGTCAGTAAAAGGGGGAATATGTATAGGGGATTTGGAAAGTTCTGGAGCCGTCCTCTGGAGCTGGTGTTACGGCAGCAGGGATGGTGTGGCTCTCCACAGGTAGAGCTAACTCCAGGGCAGCGTGAGGTGTAATGGATGGTGGTGCAGGGAGAGACGGCAGGATGGTCCCGGAGGAAAGAAGGACACTCACACGGGGGTAAGCTTCTGTACCTTTACTGGTGATGTTGCAGGCACGGTCCAGGGTACTCCGGACAAGGGCGCACTTTTGGACTCTCCCTAGTGAGCGGGTATAGGGCCTCCTGATCCGTGGCTTTACTCGCTAAGCTTCTGACCTGCCTGGAGCTAGGCCTAGCTTGGTTGCTGTCTCTCTTTTGCACCTGCTGACCTGGTGGTAGGGCCTACTCTTGCAGATCACTCTCCCTGGATGCTGGGGCCTCCGTGACTCCTAGCCCTGGTACTGCAATCAGTATTTGGTGAACCTGGGACCTGTAGTCCTCCAGGGGTTCCGGTGGTTCCTACTGGGTATTGAGGGTCCCTGTAGGCGCGGACCCGGTGTCCGGTATATATCTCGGGGTGAGCCTGGTAAGCTCCTCTGCCCCCTTGGCTACTTCTTCCTTCTCCTCTATCCTTCGGCCACACTCAGGGCCCTCACTAGGCCTTCACACGTGCTGTAGGCCTTGGCTCGCTAAGCACAGCAGCCAGCTTGCTGCCTCTTCGCTGCTCTCTGAGCGTCAGCACGCTCTCTGCTCAACTCTGAGCTCTGTCCCTCTCTGTGTCTGAGAGACTCACTAACTAGACTGAGCTGCCTGGCTCCACCCTCCCTTTATATATCCCTGAAGGACTCCCTCTGGTGGTCTGAGGTGGTAGGGTGGAGGTGTGTGAATGTGTGAGGGCCTCTTGTGGAGAAGTCCATCCATGCACCCTTCTGGGTTCTGTGGCACCAGTGCACAGCAGGGCGCCACAGAGGGACATTATTACAGGATGGTGGTCAAGATGGGGGACAATATTAAAGAAAGCGGCCAGGATGGGGAATATTGCAAAATCATTGCAAAATGAGCAGAAATGCAGACATGCATTGCACACTTAGGTATAGTTGTGAGAAGAACCAAATTTGTTTATATTATGTGATGTATTGGAATTTATGAATGTGTCTATCATAATGCAATGGCAATCTGAACTGTGGGTACAGTATAGAAAGTATAGAGTAGTAAAGGCACAGACAAGTGATGCGAACAAAGGATGATTATTTCCTCCATCAACAGATGACTTATGAAATAATAATAATAATAATGAAACAATTTATATAACATAACCATTATATCCCTAAATGTATTACACTGTAGTAAAACAGATAACCTTTCCTAAGGCTAGGGTCAAACAAGCATATATGTCTCATCCAAGGGAATTGGGTCGATTAGACAAATCACACTCTGATAAAACTCTAATTAGAGTTTTATCAGAGCATGATCATAGTGTGTTCCGATTCTGTTGGATGAGAAGATGGAGAACAAAATTTCTCCATCTTCTCCATTATGTCAGTCCATGAAAATCGGACTGCACTCAAATGTAATCTGAGTGCAGTCCAATATTTTACTTCGACTCATAGACTTGCATTGCCAAGTGCGCTCCGAATTTTGGATCAAACTAGTACATGCTGCAATTGTTTTCCTCGGACCAGCTCTGTCTGAGAAAAAAATCTGACATTTGCACAGCCCTATACAATAATAATGATCTAAGTGCGATCCTATGTTTTGTTGGATCACACTAGGACTGATAATACGGTTGTCTGCTCAAGCCCTTAGAATAGGTCATCAATGTAAGAGTGATTGGGGTCTGACAGAAGCCCCACACAGGGCCAATTGTAGCTTTTCTGCAATCTAAAGGTCCGTTTACATGAACTGGCCAGTGGCACTATATGACCGCTGATCAATAAACTAAGTATCAATGGTTGTTTCAGTGGCAGTTTACGCAGGCAGACCAAAGCAAACGATGAAAACTGAGTGATCGATCATAGTTCTCGGCAGTGTGAGACCTGTTTATCCAGGACGATGCCAAGCTGAGAATGATGATCTTTTGTTTTGCACAAAATATAATTTCCCCCAATGAATGAGTGTTTTACTGATTTATGGAATGATTGGCAGCCTGATTACACGTCAAGATAACAGTGAAACCAGCGTTTTGAACAATGCTTGCTCCTTACTAAGTGGTTTGTCCCTCACTTAGGGGCATCTCCATTTAGAGTGTGACTGATTCTTATAATTGTTATTATTGTTTTTGCCGTTTTCATTTAAGGTATTTATTTCTATCATAATTCTGGATGATTACATCGATATGAAATGTTTTGCTGTAGTTTAATCATGGTTCTTTGAATTTCCCCATCATGTCTGGTGTAAGTAGTGACATTTGTTGTCCTATATTGCAGCCCTGTCTGCCTGTGAGATGGAAGCTGAGAGGAAGCTGCAGACGTGTCAGTTCTAAGCGCACACAGCTCTGCAGTGAGATCAGGAGAGCAGAGAGCGGCCATCACACATCACACTGGGAACTCCCCTTCATGTGAGATAAGGAGGCAGAGTTATCTTCCAGGCAGCGTCGTCCCCAGAGCCAGGAAGAGGTCATTTACATAAAGTGATAAAAGATGATTTATCAGCAACAAGGCATCAGATATAAGAGATAAGATAAGATAAGATATACTTTATTTTATCCCGGAGGAAATTGCGGTATCACAGCAGCAGAACACAGATCTCGAACATGACACATATATTAACAAGATATGAGGCATACAGGCATCACTCTCCTCTGCAGTCCATAACCTATATGCCCATATTAATAGTTTACAGCAATCCAGAATTGCTAATCTGGCGCACCGGGCATTTTCCCAGTGGTCCACGGATGTGTGCATTGTAGTAGGCCACGGGGCCCGCTGATCCGGCCACCGGCCTGCTGATCCGGCCACCGACCCGCTTTTCTGGCCGCTGGCCCCTTAAATCTGGAGGCACAGCCGGGATTGGGGCGCTCTGCGCCTGCACGCAGGGTTCACTATTTGAACCGCTGCATGCGTCACATATAAGAACACATCAGCGTTCTCTGTGGGAGGATAGCGCGATCCTCTCTCCCGCCTTTACAACACCGGCTGCAGCTGTTGGTGCAGCGCAGCCCGGTGCCGTACCGAATCAGGAAGCGGATCTCTGCAGCTCTGCTCCTACCTGGGTGAGTACAGTGGCATGATGATGTATGCTGTTGTTTAGCCAGTAAAAAACATGTTTCTGGTACCCAGGGGTGGGGGGTGGGGGATGACCTCTGGGGCTGGGGGCTTACATATGGGGCTAGGGGCTGACCTCTGGGGCTGGGGGATTACTTATGGGTCTGGGGGCTGACCTCTGAGGCTGGGGGCTTACTTATGGGGCTAGGGGCTGACCTCTGGGGCTGGGGGATTACTTATGGGGCTGGAGGCTTACTTATGGGGCTGGGGGCTGACTACTAACTTCCGGGGCTGACTGATGTGTTTATGGATCTGTGATACATATTCAGCAGTTGCTGTGTGTCCTATGTGATGTATATGTGTCTCCTGTGATGTGTGTTTCATAATATAGTATAATGTGGTCTTAATTATAATGTAAAGTTGTGTATATACAGTACAGACCAAAAGTTTGGACACACCTTCTCATTTAAAGATCTTTCTGTATTTTCATGACTATGAAAATTGTACATTCACACTGAAGACATCAAAACTATGAATTAACACATGTGGAATTATATACTTAACAAAAAAGTGTGAAACAACTGAAAATATGTCTTATATTCTAGGTCCTTCAAAGTAGCCACCTTTTGCTTTGATGACTGCTTTGCACACTCTTGTCATTCTCTTGATGAGCTTCAAGAGGTAGTCACCGGAAATGGTTTTCACTTCACAGGTGTGCCCTGTCAGGTTTAATAAGTGGGATTTCTTGCCTTATAAATGGGATTGGGACCATCAGTTGTGTTGTGCAGAAGTCTGGTGGATATGTGTCACCCTGGCCTGGATGCCACAAGTGTAATTAAAGCTGTGTCTGAGAGCAAGGGGGAGGTTCTTTAGTCAGGGGAACATTAGCATGCAGTACCTCCTGTCTCAGGCCAGTAGGGGGAGCAGGCTGCCCCTATAAAAGCTGTTACTGGGGGCAGGGTTAGAGAGAACTGGATGGCCTGTCTCAGCACTGAGACTTGTCCCAGAGCAGAGCAGGGACAGAAAGTTGTATTGCACCTAAGAGGAAGTGTGGCAGGAGGAGAGCCACAAGCCAGAGACAAGAGGCGAAGAGAGCCTGTCTTGGCAGATAAAAGACTTACTTTACCAGACTTTGGTGTCTGAGGCTGGGAGGATTCTACATCCTCCAGCAGATAACCAGTCCGCAAGGGACTGTATATTCCTTGGCCTAAGAAGCCTGGAGGCCCTGCCACAACCGAAGGGACCAGTAAAGCCGTACAAGGCTGGGAGCAGAAAGGAACCCACGTCGCAGGCCAAACAGGTGAGAATACACGGAAAGCTCGGAAACGTGGGCTGTTACCCTATAACGAGGAGATAGCCAGAAGGAGCGCAGAAAGCACGGTAGGCCTACACCCTCACCCTGACCAGGGCCAATTTCCCCGTTGCTCTCAGACATCCAGGTCCCCTCCTAGCTGGGACTGTTTATGAGTCAGTTTACCTGTTTCAGTAAAGACCCTGGACTGCAACCTATTGTCTGTGTGCTCCTTCGCGCCTCCAGCACTACCAGTACTGGGACTCTCACCACCATCACTCCCACCATCCACTACACTGCCCTGGGCCGCACTCTTCCCGTGGGGAGTCACACCATCCCAGCTGCACACATCATCAGCCCCAGCGGTCTGCCTTGCAGCGGCGGTTCCTAATGACCGCAAATCCACGGGTGGCGTAGTCGGACATAATCAACAACACATAACGGACTACCACTGGCCTGACCACCCTGAGCCATGGAACCGGGTTGCCACTACTACTCCCATCGTTCCCCCTATTGCCCGGATCCGAGTGCCCCACGGCCCAGGGGGCAAGTCAGATACACAGCTGATAGTCCTACTGAATAGACTGTTAGAATTTGTATTATGGCAAGAAAAAAGCAGCTAAGTAAAGAAAAACGAGTGGCCATCATTACTTTAAGAAATGAAGGTCAGTCAGTCCGAAAAATTGGGAAAACTTTGAAAGTGTCCCCAAGTGCAGTTGCAAAAAACATCAAGCGCTACAAAGAAACTGGTTCATATGAGGACCGCCCCAGGAAAGGAAGACCAAGAGTCACCTCTGCTTCTGAGGATAAGTTTATCCGAGTCACCAGCCTCAGAAATCGCAGGTTAACAGCAGCTCAGATTAGAGACCAGTTCAATGCCACACAGAGTTCTAGCAGCAGACACATCTCTTCAACAACTGTTAAGAGGAGACTTTGTGCAGCAGGCCTTCATGGTAAAATAGCTGCTAGGAAACCACTGCTAATGACAGGCAACAAGCAGAATAGACTTGTTTGGGCTAAAGAACACAAGGAATGGACATTAGACCAGTGGAAATATGTGCTTTGGTCTGATGAGTCCAAATTTGAGATCTTTGGTTCCAACCACCGTGTCTTTGTGCGACGCAGAAAAGGTGAACGGATGGACTCTACATGCCTGGTTCCCACCGTGAAGCATGGAGGAGGAGGTGTGATGGTGTGGGGGTGCTTTGCTGGTGACACTGTTGGGGATTTATTCAAAATTGAAGGCATACTGAACCAGCATGGCTACCACAGCATCTTGCAGCGGCATGCTATTCCATCCGGTTTGCGTTTAGTTGGACCATCATTTATTTTTCAACAGGGCAATGACCCCAACACACCTCCAGGCTGTGTAAGGGCTATTTGACCAAGAAGGAGAGTGATGGGGTGCTACGCCAGATGACCTGGCCTCCACAGTCACCAGACCTGAACCCAATCGAGATGGTTTGGGGTGAGCTGGACTGCAGAGTGAAGGCAAAAGGGCCAACAAGTGCTAAGCATCTCTGGGAACTCCTTCAAGATTGTTGGAAGACCATTTCCGGTGACTTCCTCTTGAAGCTCATCAAGAGAATGCCAAGAGTGTGCAAAGCAGACATCAAAGCAAAAGATGGCTACTTTGAAGAACCTAGAATATAAAACATATTTTCAGTTGTTTCACACTTTTTTGTTAAGTATATAATTCCACATGTGTTAGTTCATAGTTTTGATGCCTTCAGTGTGAATGTACAATTTTCATAGTTATGAAAATACAGAAAAATCTTTAAATGAGGTGTGTCCAAACTTTTGGTCTGTACTGTATAGTGTAGAGATGTTTATATAGTATGGTGCTGTGTACATAGTGTAGTATATAGTTTGGAATCCACACTATATACACAGGCACATCCCTACACTATATAATATATCTAGTATATAAACAGCTCGACTCTATATTCTTTTGCACAGTATATAGTGTGGAGCTGGGTATATAATTGATTGTAGAATATATTGTGGAGCTGTGTATGATTTGTATACTTCCCCTGCCCTGTATACATGGTGTCATTCTCAGTATCTGCTCTTATTATGTTTGCGTGTGTGTGTACATACATACACGCATAATATAATAATATATATATCTCAACAATCTGATTAATTGTCAAAAAAATGGAGGACTCTTCTTTATTAGCCCATGTGGTTATGTTTCGGATTCATGTTCTGTTATGGAACTGAATTGTCGTCATAGAGGCTGGCATCTGCAGGGTACAAATGTATATATACAATGCACAGTACCACTCATCCTGTCCTGTATATATACAATGCACAGTACCACTCCTCCTGTCCTGTATATATACACTGCACAGTACCACTCCTCCTGTCCTGTATATATACACTGCACAGCACCACTCCTCCTGTCCTGTATATATACACTGCACAGCACCACTCCTCCTGTCCTGTATATATACACTGCACAGCACCACTCCTCCTGTCCTGTACATATACACTGCACAGCACCACTCCTCCTGTCCTGTATATATACACTGCACAGCACCACTCCTCCTGTCCTGTATATATACACTGCACAGCACCACTCCTCCTGTCCTGTATATATACACTGCACAGCACCACTCCTCCTGTCCTGTATATATACACTGCACAGCACCACTCCTCCTGTCCTGTATATATACACTGCACAGCACCACTCCTCCTGTCCTGTATATATACACTGCACAGTACCACTCCTCCTGTCCTGTACATATACACTGCACAGTACCACTTCTCCTGTCCTGTATATATACACTGCACAGTACTACTTCTCCTGTCCTGTATATATACACTGCACAGTACCACTCCTCCTGTCCTGTACATATACACTGCACAGTACCACTCCTCCTGTCCTGTATATATACACTGCACAGTACCACTCCTCCTGTCCTGTATATATACAGTGCACAGTACCACTCCTCCTGTCCTGTATATATAGACTGCACAGCACCACTCCTCCTGTCCTGTATATATACACTGCACAGTACCACTCCTCCTGTCCTGTACATATACACTGCACAGTACCACTCCTCCTGTCCTGTATATATACACAGCACAGCACCACTCCTCCTGTCCTGTATATATACACTGCACAGTACCACTCCTCCTGTCCTGTATATATACACTGCACAGTACTACTCCTCCTGTCCTCTATATATACACTGCACAGTACCGCTCCTCCTGTCCTGTATATATACACTGCACAGCACCACTCCTCCTGTCCTGTATATATACACTGCACAGTACCACTCCTCCTGTCCTGTATATATACACTGCACAGTACTACTCCTCCTGTCCTCTATATATACACTGCACAGTACCGCTCCTCCTGTCCTGTATATATACACTGCACAGCACCACTCCTCCTGTCATGTATATATATACTGCACAGTACCACTTCTCCTGTCCTGTATATATACAATGCACAGTACCACTTCTCATGTCCTGTATATATACAATGCACAGTACCACTCCTCCTGTCCTGTATATATACACTGCACAGCACCACTCCTCCTGTCCTGTATATATATGACGCGCCCCCTGGGCCATATTCTTTTAGGGGGAATATCCGGAGCCGGATCAGATGGGAGTTGTAGTCTTCCGAGTGGCTGTGACCCGGTCCGTGCCCAGGGTGTCAAACTGAGTTGTATGTGGCAGTCCTACAGATGTTATTAAGTTCTTTATTGTCGACTACGCCACCCGTTGTGTTGCGGTCACTGTGGCCGCCGCTGCAGCAGGGTCCGCTGAGGCTGGTGGTGTAGGTGCAGCTTTGGTGATATAACCCCCAACGGGTGGGGTATAGCCTCAGGGGGATCAGGTGCAGAGGATGGGAGTTGTGGTGATGCAGTGTAGACGGCAATCAGAGACAGAGTCGGGTTATGCAGTTTAGGATGTTTACTCACTGCTGATGTTCTGGTCACTCCAGCTTCGAGTGACCTCCCGAGCCGTGCTGCGTCCACCAGGTTCTGGATCCAGCCAACTCCCAAATAAGTCCGGAGCGTGACCCTGAGCTCTCCTTCAGTCCTTTCTCTGGCCGTCCCCACTATTGATCCACCCAGGTCCAGCTCCCTCGGGCCTTCTGTTGGGAGACCCTTGGCCTTGGGTTCCCTGACCCTCCTCGTGGTATGCCTTCGTGGTGGATGTGGTGGGTGACCGTGGCAAACGCTGCCCACGGTCTCCGGTCTCTGGCTGGGGAGTGTTTTTACCCCCACCAGCTTGGGTTCCGGTACCCTGATGCCGACTCTTCACCCGGGGATTTAATTTGGGGTCTTAGAGTCCTTTCTTCTTTTTCCCCCTCTGGGTCTCTCTCTCTCCTCTCTCACTCTGGGTCTCTCTTCTCCTCCGCTCGCTGACTTTCTCTCTGCAACTGACCCTGTTCTTAGTTGGTGCCCACCTTATATACACCCTCTATGTGTGAGCTCAGGTGACCAGCACCCAATGAGCTCCTATCTTTACCCAGGCTGCTCCCCCTATCTGCCCCTACACTACTTGGGATGTTCCACCCCCCTCCCACTCCAGCCAGGAACAGACTCGGTCGTACCTGCACATTTCTAAGTGGGAGTACCGTCGGCCTGTTCCTCGGAAATGGGATGTATGTAGTGCATGCAGCCTACCGAGCTCAGATCCACACTCCATCCTTACCCGGGAGTGGAATATCACACCTCTGGGTTGAGGTGCAATACCCCTGTAGCAGCCGAATCCTCAGGGTGCTACATATACACTGCACAGTACCACTCCTCCTGTCCTGTACATATACACTGCACAGTACCGCTCCTCCTGTCCTGTATATATACACTGCACAGCACCACTCCTCCTGTCATGTATATATACACTGCACAGTACCACTCCTCCTGTCCTGTATATATACACTGCACAGTACCACTTCTCCTGTCCTGTATATATACACTGCACAGCACCACTCCTCCTGTCCTGTATATATACACTGCACAGCACCATTTCTCCTGTCCTGTATATATACACTGCACAGTACCACTTCTCCTGTCCTGTATATATACACTGCACAGCACCATTTCTCCTGTCCTGTATATATACACTGCACAGTACCACTTCTCCTGTCCTGTATATATACACTGCACAGAACCACTCCTCCTGTCCTGTATATATACACTGCACAGTACCACTCCTCCTGTCCTGTACATATACACTGCACAGTACCACTCCTCCTGTCCTGTATATATACAGTGCACAGTACCACTCCTCCTGTCCTGTATATATACACTGCACAGCACCACTCCTCCTGTCCTGTATATACACTGCACAGTACCACTCCTCCTGTCCTGTATATATACAGTGCACAGCACCACTCCTCCTGTCCTGTATATATACACTGCACAGCACCACTCCTCCTGTCCTGTATATATACACTGCACAGCACCACTCCTCCTGTCCTGTATATATACACTGCACAGTACCACTCCTCCTGTCCTGTATATATACACTGCACAGCACCACTCCTCCTGTCCTGTATATATACACTGCACAGCACCACTCCTCCTGTCCTGTATATATACACTGCACAGCACCACTCCTCCTGTCCTGTATATATACACAGCACAGCACCACTCCTCCTGTCCTGTGCATATACATTGCACAGCACCACTTCTCCTGTCCTGTATATATACACTGCAGGTCTTTTTTTTATTGATAGAATAAGTACAGTACATGACAGAACAATAATACATTACAGGACACCAAACATATGAACAAAACAAGACGACAAATCACAGAAAATAGAAACAAAATAAATCCCCCCAGGAATATATACATATACAAGAAATAAATATTATAAAACCTATAAAACCTCCGGCCCAGCTTCATTCATACTACTATATACAATCCCACACAACGCTCACACTGTCCTATATACACATAAAACACCGTCCTATATACAAGATTATATACAATAAAACGCTAGAAACACAAAACACTAAACCTAATATAACGTATATACAACCGGAAACTAACACTAACCTACTGGTCCCACTGCCTGACCTTACAGTCACACCCTTACCGCACCTCATTCACACCACAGAAAACCAAAAATAACAATATATACAATAGTGACATGAACAATTTTAAACCTTTTTTTGTTTTGTATATTTTTTTATTTTTTATTTTTTTTTTAATATTTTTTTTGTAATTTTTTAATATATATATAAAACACACACCTACACTAACTATCCCGCCACCCCTGATCCAGCTCTGGCCACAAAGTTCAGGATTACTCCGAGCTAGGATCAGACCCCAAAGTTTTTCCCCAGGCGGGGCCTGGACCAGGCCAGATCAGTCCTCTTATCACCGCTGATGAAGAACTTCCCCAAATCCCCCACCCAACCTAACTAAAACCCCCTATTATACATTATATACAATATATACAGAACACAACCTACACACTCACCATCCAAGGCTCAAGTTCGATGCCGGCAAACCTTCTATTCAGGAGACAGAAATACAAAACAAAAATCTAGGGTGGAAAGACATCAGCCCACCACCAGGATATAGGAGTACTACCGGACTAAGGCACCCTGAAGGAAAAGCCCCTCCAGAGACGGGCCGCCCTCCGGGCACCCAGTCTTTCATACTCCAGAGAATGTACCTTCACCAGGTCACCTAGGATGTTCCTACAGACTTCATCTACATGGAGGATTTTACTCTGCGTCGAAACTAAAACTCGTGCGTTCCACGTGAAATACCTGACCACTGCGCTGACTATGAATAAAGTGTCTCGGTCCCTTCTCCCAAGGTCTCCGAACGCTCCATAGGCCCACCCGGGGTAGGACAGAGTAGCCAGCCGCAGCCAACCAATGGAAGTCCCCACCCTGTTGTACACCTCTGTATTAAAGGGACAATGAAGCAGGAAGTGCTCCATGCTTTCCAGCACGTTAGCACAAGCCTCACGGGGGCAATTCCTGTCCTCGGAGCTCCTGTACTTCAAATTGTCCCTCACATACAGCTTACCATGGAAGCAGCGCCAAGTCAAGTCCCAGTACTTCTCGGGGATCCTGCTAGAATTTAACAAACTCAACCCAACCTCCAGATCCCGACTTGGGCAGTCTTTGAGGGCCAATGGACTCTGAAAATGAGAAACCAAGACCCTCATATCGAGGAGTTTCCTCGGGAGGGACCTCACCTCCCACATTCCCAGACCCCACCGGCGGATTATTTTCAGAACCGGGGTAACATAAGCCGGGAGATGCCCGTGTGGTGTGCGAAGATCCTTCAATCTTCCCCCTGTCTCCCATTCCTGGAAGAAAGGCTGAAACCATCCCTTGCAGGAGAATACCCACGGAGGAGCCCTCTCTTTCCAGAGGTTTGACACGTTCACTTTCAAGAAGGTGTTCACTAGGAACACCACGGGGTTCACCATATTCAAACCCCCTAGTCTCCTCGTGTGGTAAGTGACCTCCCGCTTGACTAGGTTCAGTCTGTTACCCCATAACATCTGGAAGAACAGACTGTAGACCCGTGTCCAGAGAGGCTCTGGCAAGACACAGACGCTGCCCAGGTAGATTAGCAAGGGGAGCAGGAAAGCTTTGCACAGGTCAACCCTTTCCCTCAGGGTGAAAGAACATCCCCTCCATTGGTCCACTCTTTGGGCGACACCTTTGATTCTGCCTTCCCAGTTTTTCGTGGAGTAATCACCCTGGCCGAATTCGATGCCCAGGACTTTGGCATGTTCTTGGGGTTCGGGGAGGGTGTCCGGAAGATCAAACCCGGGATCTCCGCCTCCCAGCCAGAGACTCTCACACTTATCCTGGTTGACCTTGGACCCGGATGCTCCGAGTAGCGCTCCACTCGCTGCCTCCCCTTGCGAAGAAACAAATACGGTGACATCGTCCGCGTAGGCCACCACCCTCAGGATAGCCTCCGGTGCCGCCCCGCCCATCCGCACCCCCGCCAACAGTCCACAATCGATCCTTCTGAGGAAGGGATCGATTGCAAACGCGTAAAGCAAAGGGCTAAGAGGACAGCCCTGACGGACACCGGATCCTACCCCGAAAGGTCGTCCAATCCACCCATTCACCAGAGGGAAAGTCTCAGCCCCTGCATATAAGGTCTTAAGCCTGTCCACAAACCCTCCAGGCAGACCATACCTCAAAAGAGTGGACCAGAGGTACTCGTGGTTAACGCGATCAAAGGCTTTTGCCTGATCCAAGGTCAGCAAAAACCCCTTCCAGAGGCCCGCCCTGCCTTGCTCCACGGCCTCTCGGACACCTAGAACAGCACTAAAAGTGCTACGGCCAGGAACGCAACAGTGCTGAACCTCCGAAAGGAGCCGGGGTGCAAACTTCACCAGCCTGTTGAAAAGTATCTTAGCCAAAATCTTCCTTTCCACATTGAGAAGTGCTATGGGACGCCAGTTCTCAATGCGTGACGGATCCTTACCCTTTGACAAAATGATCAAAGCTGACCTCCTTAACGATCTCGGCAGAGTGCCCGAGGAGAGACACTCGTTAAGCACCTGAGTCAAGAGGGGGACCAAAGAGTCCCTAAAGGTCCTAAAGAACTCGGATGTTAAGCCATCCGGACCTGGCGACTTTTTGGGCCTAAGCCCATCGATCGCCAGTCTCACTTCCTCTTCTTTGATCGCTTCTGCCAAATCGCCCAGCGAGAGGTCAGCCCCTGGCTCAGGAACAGATTCAGTCAGGAAAGCCGACATCCCGTCACGATCAAGCTCCCTCTTTCCCAAGAGGTGCGAGTAGTAGGAACTGACGACCTCCAAGATCACTGACCTGGACCTTCTCAGGGACCCCGTACTGTCCACCAGCCCCGTCACTATCTTACTATTCACTGACATCTTACAGTTTCTGTAAGGGTCGGGCGAGCAGTACTTCCCGTAGTCCCTCTCGAAAACCATAGATGCGTGCCTATCGTACTGACACCTCTTCAGCAAGGACTTCACTTTGGAGATCTCCTCGCGGCTACCTCCAGTCAAGACAAGATGCTCGAGTTTCCTTCTCAGGCTCTGATACAGGCGATCCCTGTTCAGGCTTCTGAAGTTCGAGAGCTGCCGGAAGAATCTCGCCACCCGATTTTTGAACATCTCCCACCACTCTGACTTAGTGTTACTTAGGCCCAGCAATGGTACCTGGCTCTGAAATAATTCCTCAAAAGAACGTCTTACAGCTTCTTCCTCAAGGAGTGACGAATTCAGCTTCCAATAACCTCTTCCCATCCGAGGAGTCTCTGTAACGTTCAAGAAAACATAATCAAACAGTGATCGGAGAACTCCACCTCCACAACCGACAACGGTGAAGAGATGGCCTCCTCCTTCAAATAAAACCTGTCTAGCCTAGACCTGCACTGACTACCTCTAGAAAAGGTGAATCCCGTGTTGCCCGGGTTGTGCCGGATGTGGACATCCACCAGGCGAGCCTCACTCACTATCCTGTTTAACGCGACCCAGTCATAAGACAGCCGGTCTCCGGAACCTCCTCTATCACAGGATCTCGTGACATTGTTGAAATCCCCTCCGAAGACCACCTGCCGACTCGAAAATAAAAAAGGTTTGATCTTCAGGAAGAGACATTTGCGGTCCCACTTGGACTGGGGACCATAGATGTTAATGAGCCGAAGCTCTTGTCCCCCCATGGAGACATCTAGGATCAAGCATGTCCCCATTTCTAATTCGATCACTCGTCTGCATTCAACCGCTGCGGTCTTAAAAAGGACCGCCACCCCGCTATACGGCTCCGCCGCAAGAGACCAGTAGGAGGGCCCATGCCTCCACTCCCGCCTTGCTTTATGCAAGGTTGATATATCGGTCAACCTGGTCTCCTGCAAAAATAAAATGTCGGCGTCAAGTTGGCCGAGAAAATGAAAGGCCGTGTACCTTGCCGCATCTGACTTTATGCTGCAAACATTAATAGTTGCCAACGTCAACGGGGTGGGTGCCGCCATCATGAATGGTTGAATTAGATAGCCTTTTTCTTCCCACCACTGACAGTCCCAACCTCTTCCTCCGATAATGACGGGTTTTTAGTGCGCTTAAGACAAACAGACTCGTCCATTCTCTCCTTACATACATTCTTGCCCCCGTCTGGTGGTCCTGGGTTAGTCGTCCCCCCAGAGGGCTTTGTATTTGCCCCCGAGAGGAAGACCCAGCCATCTCCTGAGCCCCAACCACCTTGTCCGCAACCTCCGGCCCCGGGTCCCCATTTCCCCCCTGCAGAGGGAGGTCCTGGAGAGCCCCGAACCGGTTGGAGAGATCCACCAGAGGGGGGGCGGCTGAACCCTCCAATGGCGCTTGGATCACGGCCAGAGAGTCAGAGGGGTCGCACTCCAAAGAGGCAGCTCGAGACCTGGTCCCCCTCCTACCTCTGGCCGTTTTCCTGTTACCCTTTTTCTTTTTCTGTGACCACTCCCCCTCTCCCTCATCTAGACTGTCACCAGAAGAGGGTTCCTGGGAAGACGTGGCGTCCTCTCGCTCTTCCCTTTCAAGTCTCTTGACCTCCTCGCTCAATTCACTGTCTTTAGGATCCTCAGCTGCAAGTGAAGTACCTGGGTCAGAGTTTAGGGACATTACTCCCTGCCCCCTGTCCCCACGGCGCTGCTCCTGCCGCCTGATGGTGGATGGCGGCAGCTTGCTCCTCACCGGTTCCCTGCCTCCCCGCCTCTACTGGTCCCTTCACCGGCAAGATTAGTCCTGGCTTTCGCCTGTCCCGCACTCGCCGCTTTCAGGACAGCATTGGCGAAGGAACGTGGAGAGCGACTGAACGGGTGACCGAGGTCACCACACAAGTTACACCTAATCCTGCGACAGGCAGCAGCAAGATGACCAAGGTCCCCACACAGTGTGCATTTCTGGGTGGTACACTGCGCACTGAAGTGTGTGGGGCTACCGCACCTGTGACAGACCTTAGGCTGCCCCCGGTAGAAAATCAAGATCCTATCCCTCCCCAAAAAGGTTGAGGAGGGGATATGGGTAATAGTGTTTCCCGAAACCTTCAATCTCACCATGAAGGTCCAGGCTCCTGACCAGATACTATGGCCATTCAGATTCTTTTCGGGAATATTGGTGACCTCTCCGTATCGACTCACCCAGGTCGTAATGTCCATACAGGAAAGCGACTCGTTACTAGTCAAAACGGTCACTTTCCTGACTGAATCTTGGTGGGTTATTGCCAGGGGAAAGAGACCATGCCATTCGGGGTGACTCCGAGCCAGCTCATGGCGAGACCAGAAAAGCTCAAGGCCCTCCGGTCTCATGAAGCTGACATCGAAGTAGGAGGTCCCGTAGGGATGGATCAAGGCAAAGATGTCATATGCCGCAAAGCCCATCCCCAGCAGGAGCTCAACCACCTTCCACCTATCAGGCCAGGCATCCTTGCTTACCCACTGGAGACGGACCACGTTCCTATGGTTACTCCTCTGCCCCGTTGTCGACAGAGACCAGACAGTCTCTGCCCCTCTATCTCGGAAGGCTGAAAGACCATGTCTCTCTATCCAGAAAGACAGATCAACCTCCCTCCCCTCTATAGTGATGGAGCTCTCCCCTCTCCTCAGGGCGTCCAGGAGCTGCTGTTGCAAGTCACCATCCCCAGGGCCACCAGACGAGGGCGAACTACTACCCCCAGCACTGACAGCTCCTGAATAGCTTTGGGCTGAAGCCCCCGCCAATGCTGGGGGGGGCAGCGGGACCAGCACCTACTTTCCCCCCACCAACACCAGTGCTGCTCCCACCATTCACTTCACTACTACTCCCACCATTCGCAGGACCATTACTCCCATCATTCACTCCACTACTTCTCCCACCATTTGCTGCATCACTACTCCCACCATTCATTCCACCACTACCCCCACCATTTGCTACACCACTACTCCCACCATTCCCACTACTCCCAGCATTCATTCCACCACTACCCCCACCATTTGCTACACCACTACTCCCACCATTCCCACTACTCCCACCATTCACTCCACCACTACTCCCACCATCTGCTCCACCATTACTCCCACCATCTGCTCCACCACTACTCCCATCATTCACTACACCACTACTTCCATTCCCTTTACTTGTCACCCCATTACCTCTGCTGTTCTCTGCACCTTCCACAGTCACCTCCATTCCTTCCTCCCTTGTGTCTGGTGTCTCTGCACTCACACCTGCTGGGCCGGGGGAGGGGAGCACTTCCAGGGACTCCTTTCCCTGCAGCACCACACCCTTTTCCCTTTGGTTGCTGCTGGCTTTCTGCAGGTCGTCTCCTGGAGCGCCCTGCCCCCCTACTGCAGCATTTTGGTCCTTGTGCTGGGCAGACTGTTTGTTGGGCACCGCTGCCCGCCCTGCACCCACAGACTTTGGGGTCTTAGTGTCCTTTTTGGGCGCTGGGGCACACTGCCCCCCTGTCGCAGCAGTGTGCCCAGTGTTCCTCACAGATGTGTTTTTCACATCCCTCCCGGCCCCCCCAGCCCCGGTGATAACTGGCTTAGCCGCAGAGGGCAGGGAGGGAAACTCCACAGAACTTCCTATGTCCGGCGCTGTGAGTACCTCCACAGCCTCGCCCTCTGCACTGTTCCCTGCACAGATGGCAGCATCGCCGGACATCCTTCTTCTCTCCCCACCTTGCCTCTGCATCGAGCCCACTGCAGAGCCCGTGTCTTTAGGTTTGGTGGGGTTTAAACAGAAGGTGGCAGGCACAACATCAGACATTGGTACATACTTGTAACTCACCACCTCCTGTGCGGCTCCTCCGGTCTTCCTCTTCCTCCTCTTGGTCTCCTCCACTGGTTTGTTCTCACCGAAGGAAAACCGCGTCAGGTCCACTGGAAACTCCAGCAGTCGGATCTCCCTCAGCAATCCTCCTTCCTCCTCCTCCCCCAACACTCCAGCCTCTGCTGTCGGAGTCCTCTGCCCTGCAGGGAGACCACTTGGGCTCCGGCTCTGCCCCTCACTGGCTCCAGCAACTGAAACTCCAGTCACCTCTTCATCCTCCTCCTCCTCTTCACTAAGGACGCCGGTTGGCGGTTCTCCTGAGGTGTTTAACCCCTTCATTTCTGAGAACCACCGCTGGTTCTTAAACCTTTCCAGGAAGGGACCTGCGCTTTTCTCAATCCCCTCCCGGAGGAGCACTAACCTGACCACCTCGTCTCTGAGGGCTTTAAACCTCTGGGAGGTCGCGGGTCTTTCCTTGTTGGACGCCCGGGTGTTCAGGACCCAGGCCTCCCTCAGCTCCTCTTTCAGCTGGGTTAGTGCTTTGCCGGCGTCCTCGTACTCTCGCAACGTGGCGACCACTCGGGAGGAGAAGGAACTTGTGGACTCGCAAGAGCTCATCTCCCCCCAGGATCTTGCTGGGCTCTTGTTCCTGGGGCCTGGGGTGCCCCGGTCTCCCTCTCTGGGCGGGCGGTGAACAGTCTCGGGGTTGGAGTAGGTGGATGTACTCTTCCTCACCCTTCCCGATCTCCTCACTCCCTTCTGGGCCGGTTGTTGAGGCTCCTTCTCCCCCGCCGACATAGACCGGGGGATAGGAGGCTGGGAAGCCATGCCGGCCTCCCAGTAGGCCTGCCTCTCCCTAGGGAGAAGAGAGGCAGACGACGACCCTCCTCCTGGAAGTGCTTGAGCTCAGGAGGCAGGTGCTACTCTCAGCACCACTCCTCCTGTCCTGTGTACTGTATATATACACTGCAAAGTACCAATTCTCCTGTATACAGTATATACACTGCACAGTACCTGTATATATACATATATACAGTATATATACAGTCCTGTATATATACAGTCCTGTATATATACCTGTATATATACAGTATATATAGACTGTATATATACAGTCCTGAATACAGTCCTGTATATATACACTGTACATATACACTATATATATATACACAGTCCTGTATATATACACTGCACAGTCCCATTTCTCCTTTCCTGTATATACTGTATACTGCACAGTACCACTTCTCCTGTCCTGTGTATATATGACTCGCCCCCTGGGCCGTGGGGCACTCAGAACCGGGCAATAGGGAGACGATGGGGGTAGTAGTGGCGACCCGGTCCCGTGGCTCAGGGTGGTCAGACCAGTGGCAGTCTTTTAGATGTTTTAGATAATGTCCGACTACGCCACCCGTGGATTGCGGTTATTAGGAACCGCCGCTGCAGGGCAGACCGCTGGGGCCGATGATGTATGCAGCTGGGATGGTGTGACTCCCCACGGGAAGAGTGCGGCCCCAGGGCAGTGTAGTGGATGGTGGGAGTGATGGTGGTGAGAGTCCCAGTACCGGTAATGCCGGAGGAGTGAAAAAGCACACAGACAACGTACTGCAGTCCAGGGTCTTTACTCACAGTTAATATCCAAGTCACTTCTGCGGGGAATGACTGCCCGAGCCGTGCTGCGTCCACCAGGTGAGGGGCTCGGTCAACCCCCAGACAGCTCAGGAGTATGGCTCAAGACCCCCTTTTGTCCTTTCTCTGGCCTGCCTCACCAGTGACCCACTTTTGTCCAGCTACCGCGGACTTGTGCGGTTAAACGTGGGCCCCGTCCTCCGCTGTCCTATATGGTGCCTTCCTAGCAGGTTTGATGAGGTGTCGCACCAATAAATGATCACGACCTCCGGTCTTTGGCTGAGGGTTGTTTCTCCTCCACCAACTTGGGATCTGGTACCCTTAATCTGCCTGACCCTGCACCCTGGATTCTCGTGGGTTCTTAGGGTCCCTTCCACCTTCTTGTTCCTGAGCCCTTCTGTTTCTCTCTCTCTCTCTTCTTCTCCTTTTCTGTTCCTTTCTCGTGGAGCTGGGATGAGACGTAATCTCAGCTCCACTTCACCTCCTCTCTCTCTCTCTCCACTCTCCTCCTCGGCCTCTCACTAGGCCCACTCTGGAGTAGAGCTCCTACAGAGCCTCTACTCCCTGTCTTCTCTTCTCTGGACAGAACCTAGATCTAAGATGGTGCCCACCTTTTATACCTCCCTCTAGCCATGAGCCCAGGGGACCAGCAACCAATGAGCTCCTATCTACGCTCAGGAACCAACCCCTATCTGCCCCTACAGCACTGGGTGTTCCACCCCCCTCCCCACTCCAGACAGGGACATAGTTGGTCGTGCCTGCACTTCTGTCTAGTGGGAGCACCGCTGAGCTGTCCCTCGGAAATGGGGTGTGTGTGCTGTATGCAGCTAACTGAGCCCTGGTCCATACTCCATCCTTACCCGGGAGTGGAATATCACACCTCTGGTCTGAGGTGCAATACCCCTGTAGCGGCCGAACCCTCGGGGCGCTACATATACACTGCACAGTACCAATTCTCCTGATATATACACTGCACAGTACCACTTCTCCTGTATATATACACTGCACAGTCCCACTTCTCCTGTCCTGTATATATATACTGCACAGTACCACTTCTCCTGTCGTGTAAATATACACTGCACAGTACCACTTCTTGTTTCCTGTATATATACACTGCACAGCACCACTCCTCCTGTCCTGTATATATACACTGCACAGTACCACTTCTCCTTTCCTGTATATATATACTGCACAGTACCACTTCTCCTGTCCTGTGTATATACACTGCACAGTACCACTTCTCCTGTATATATACACTGCACAGTCCCACTTCTCCTTTCCTGTATATATATACTGCACAGTACCACTTCTCCTGTCGTGTAAATATACACTGCACAGTACCACTTCTTGTTTCCTGTATATATACACTGCACAGCACCACTCCTCCTGTCCTGTATATATACACTGCACAGTACCACTTCTCCTTTCCTGCACAGTACCACTTCTCCTGTCCTGTGTATATACACTGCACAGTACCACTTCTCCTGTTTATATACACTGCACAGTCCCACTTCTCCTTTCCTGTATATAGATATACTGCACAGTACCACTTCTCCTGTCGTGTATATATACACTGCACAGTACCACTTCTTGTTTCCTGTATATACATATACACTGCACAGTACCACTTTTTGTGTCCTGTTGTCGTGAAGCAACATTAGACTTTGGTTGGGTTAATATTGGTTTATTATTTTCAATATTCCTATGATAAAATAAGAATAAATATTGGAAAACTAATTTAAACATCCCAAGTATCCCCTATCCTGAGAACTTTCCAATCACTGGGGGTCCGTCCACTGAGACCCCCATAATCCCGAGATCCAGAGCTCTGAAGAGCACCATGTTAGTGGGGCTATGGTGGATCATACACACTGCTGCACTATTCACATGTGGCTCATCAAATAACTCCTTAAAGGGAGTGATGAGGGGCACGACTAAGTAAAGCCAAATTTACTGATCTGGGGTAATGAGTGTTACAGTATGTGGGCTGGTGGGGTTTGTCTTGCAGGGCTGCTTTTTTGTCCCAGTCCGGCCCTGGTTTACAGAGATCAAATGGAGTTTTTTAAATTAATTTTCTCATTGTAATATTAATAGAATTCATATGAAATGAAGTGAAATATGTTGCAAAAGTTATTTTTATTATTGAAAAAAATATAAGATACTGATATTCAACTGTGAACTGGATACAAGGCACAAGATAAATGCATGAATACAGTGCAGGTTGGATTACTTTGCCTTATTTCGGCTTTGTGGAATTAAGTTCATAAAATAAGCACCTAAAAGAAGAAATCACACTAACAAACATGTGATGGGGCATCTCCTTAATGTCCAAAAGTGATCTGGTTTCCCAATAGTATATATTTTCAACCAGTTTATTTTTTAGAGAAAGAACTAATGCCTGATCCTTCTTCTGGAGGGATTGAAATGCCAGATCCTTCATTTTGATCAATTATTGTGTGCCAGATCCTTCTTCTGGAGGGATTGAAATGCCAGATTCTTCATTTTGATCAATTATTTTGTGCCAGATCCTTCTTCTGGAGGGATGACAATACCAGATCTTTCATCTTGACCGATTATAGTGCCAGATCCTTCTTCTGGAGTGATGATTATGCCAGATCCTTCATCTTGACCAGTTGTTGCACCAGATCCTTCTTCTGGAGTGATGACAATGCCAGATCCTTCATCTTGACCAACTATTGCGCCAGATCCTTCTTCTGGAGTGATGACAATGCCAGATCCTTCATCTTGACTGATTATTGTGCCAGATCCTTCTTCTGGAGTGATGATAATGCCAGATCCTTCATCTTGACCGATTATGTCGCCAGATCCTTCTTCTGGAGTGATCACAATGCCAGATCCCTCATCTTGACCGATTATAGCGCCAGATCCTTCTTCTGGAGTGATGATAATGCCAGATCCTTCATCTTGACCGATTACAGAGCCAGATCCTTATTCTGGAGTGATGACAATGCCAGATCCCTGATCTTGACCGATTACAGAGCCAGATCCTTCTGGAGTGATGACAATGCCAGATCCTTCATCTTGACCGATTATTGTGACAAATTCCTCGCCAGATCCTAATCCAGATCCTTCAAAAACTAAAAAATTCAATAGTTAGCAGCCATCAATTTCATAATTAGTTACTAAACAGCAAAAAAATATTAAAACTACAAAAGAACAAGCAGATTAGTATCCAAGAGCAACTTTGTGTGTTAAGGAACACAACGCGCTGGGGTTTATTCACGTGGGAAGAATTAGATTATAAAACAGCTCAATTGGGGATATTTATTAAAATTATCAGAGAGAGGGCATGAATTTACTAGTCTTTAAAAATGTCACTAATTGCAGCAAATGTATCACATTGGTGTATGTGCAACCATGGTAGAAATGCAAAAATTCAGCCATTTTGTTCCTTATGCCACTTCATAGATAGTGTGCACATGAACATCAAGTTAATATATATCACATTATAAATTTGTAATTACTTGTTAAATTATTACATTTGTTCTTAGCAGTAAACTATAATATATACAGTAATTATGTTTAGAATACTCTAAATATTATAATATATACTATTACGATTACAATACAGTTATATGAAAAAGTTTGGGCACCCCTATTAATCTTAAGCTTAATGTTTTATAAAAATTTGTGTTTTTGCAACTGCTATTTCAGTTTGATATATGTAATAACTGTTGGACACAGTAATGTTTCTGCCTTGAAATGAGGTTTATTGTACTAACAGAAAATGTGCAATCTGCATTCAAACAAAATTTGACAGGTGCATAAGTATGGGCACCCTTATCATTTTCTTGTTTTAAATACTCCTACCTACATTTTACTGACTTACTAAAGCACTTTTTTTGGTTTTGTAACCTCATTGAGCTTTGAACTTCAAAGCCAGGTGTATGCAATCATGAGAAAAGCTACTTAAAGTGGCCACTTGCAAGTTGTTCTCCTGTTTGAATCTCCTCTGAAGAGTGGCATCATAGGCTCCTCAAAACAACTGTCAAATGATCTGAAAACAAAGATTATTCAACATAGTTGTTCAGGGGAAGGATACAAAAAGCAGTCTCTGAGATTTAACCTGTCAGTTTCCACTGTGAGGAACATAGTAAGGAAATGGAAGAACACAGGGACAGTTCTTGTTAAGGCCAGAAGTGGAAGGCCAAGAAAAACATCAGAAAGGCAGAGAAGAAGAATGGTGAGATCAGTCAAGGACAATCCTCAGACCACCTCCAGAGAGCTGCAGCATCAACTTGCTGCAGATGGTGTCACTGTGCATCGGTCAACTATACAACGCACTTTGCACAAGGAGAAGCTGTATGGGAGAGTGATGCGAAAGAAGCCGTTTCTGCAAGCACGCCACAAACAGAGTCGGCTGAGGTATGCAAAAGCACATTTGGAGAAGCCAATTTCTTTTTGGAAGAAGGTCCTGTGGACCGATGAAACCAAGATTGAGTTGTTTGGTCATACAAAAAGGCGTTATGCATGGCGGCAAAAAAACACAGCATTCCAAGAAAAACACTTGCTACCCACAGTAAAATTTGGTGGAGGTTCCATCATGTTCATTGAACATCTGTGGGATCATTTGAAGGGGGCTGTCCATGCTCGGCGACCATCAAACTTAACTGAACTGGAAATGTTTTGTAAAGAGGAATGGTCAAAAATACCTTCATCCAGGATCCAGGAACTCATTAAAAGCTACAGGAAGCGACTAGAAGCTGTTATTTTTGCAAAAGGAGGATCTACTAAATATTAATGTCACTTTTCTGGTGAGGTGCCCATACTTATGCACATGTCAAATTTTGTTTGAATGCAGATTGCACATTTTCTGTTAGTACAATAAACCTCATTTCAAGGCAGAAACATTACTGTGTCCAACAGTTATTCCATATATCAAACTGAAATAGCTGTTGCAAAAACATCAATTTTTATAAAACAATAAGCTTAAGATTAATAGGGGTGCCCAAACTTTTTCATATAACTGTATATACTATTACTATTACCTATGGTAATGACCAATAGAATTATTGGAAAATAAGTTACACAATGTAAACTATCTACATTATGTGGAGGGCGACAATCGCAGAAGCCGTTCTTGTAGCAAGATTCATCAACAGATAGAAATATCTAACTGCTTGGTGTGTCCAAGAATGCTATCACACATAAAGACACATAATGCCGCCTAAGCTGTGCCCAAAGTAAGGTCTACCCAGGGATTCCCCATAGAAGAGTCTGTAATTAATAGTGGAATTAAATGAACACATTGATGTTGGATTTATATTCTTACAGGATTACAACAATAGAGCATAAGATATTACCATACAAATATTACATATAATAAGAAGCAGTAAGAAGTCAGACAATAGATACATATAATGGAACATTGTGCATTTGAGTGTTTAATTAATTGAAGACATTGATGTTGGATTTAGATTCTTACAGGATTAAACCACTAGAGCATAAGATATTATGATATAACTATTACATATACTAAGAAGCTGTAAGAAATCAGACAATAGATAAAGGAACTGGACTTACGAGGTGCAGAAAATATGGGGGTCACGCAGCAGAGGAGGAGAAGGTAAGTGGCCTGCATGGTGGTCCTCGCTTCTGTATGACTACAGGTAAGAAGTGAGGAGCAGATGGAAGAGGCCTCTTTATATAGGACTGGGACACTACATTTGGGGGAGGGGTCAGTGGTAATAGCTCCGCCCCCTTGTATCTAATGTAAATGACACTAATGGTTACATAGTAACATCAGATCTGGTGGTTACACTTCACATTACACATCGTCATAAATTATTTTATTTAAGTAGTAATTTATATTATTTATATTGTTGGTGACTTTTGTAAGTTTCTTCTGTTTTCTTCTGAATATACGGAGATGTATTGTGTAGCTCCAGCAATGTAATGATCTGTATAATTTGATTACTTTAACAAATATATATATTAGACTAAAAAGCATCAGGGCCCCTGCACACTATAGTATTACAGATCTGTACAATACAGTGACGTCCATAGAAAGTAATAACCAATCCTGAATCTGAAGCCTCATTCCTATATTACTATACACTGCAAAATACAATCCTATAACACTACAATCCTATACACTCCATAATGGATAATGTCTACTGTATATATCCCCTAAGACAGACAGATTTCCCCACTATGTATAACAATGCGGATAAGGTGAACGATACAAAATCCATGGAAAATAACAATCTTTATTAGAGCATAAAAATATATAGATATACAATTAGAAGTGATACTGCACAAAGATTAGGAGGAGGAGGAGGATTGCAGCCCAGTTATAGTATAACAGAAGTAATGTGCATTTTATCCATAGTGGGCATAAACCAAAGTGGGACTAAGTAACCAAAATCATAAGTGCCCACTAGGTACACAATGAGAAAGATCAATCAAATGTGATCAAGTGGAAATGATGGAGATCGGGCAGCCACCCACAGCTTGATGCGTGTTTCACCTATCGCTTCCTCAGGGGGGCGTTGTCATATACTGCAAAACAAAAGCCCAATAATTGCAAAATATCCTACTAATACTTCCATTCTATTAGTCCAAAAAGTAAAAAGCCTATTTGGTACAATACTTCTATTCAACAAACACTCAATCAGGTCAAAGAAGTATAGATGCACAAGTTTGATAAAAAGATTTGGAACTTTTATTGAATTATTTAAAAGAAATTTATAAAACACACATAAAGGGGAAGTGAACCAATGAAGGTGCCTGCAGTGCTAGTAACAAGGGTAGTCAATCATTTATTCTGTTTAACAAGACTTACAAAAGGAGATCATATCAATGAACCCAGTGATAAATACATGAAGAATTAAATAAATAAATAAGTAAAAGGATCAGTATCCAAAATTCATTCATCTAGTAAGCATTAGTGGATAACAAGTACATACCTTAAAGTATCCAGCATAGATAAATGTAGTCAAAATGCCATGAAAGTATATATTTATAAATATGTCAATAGGTCATATAGAGAGAAGCCATAAAGCCCACAAGTGGTGGACAAGTGTCAATATAGGGCAAAGTCAATCATGGCCCACAAAATACAGATGGTATCACCAAGCATAGAGATAAACAGATGGAATCATCAGGCATAGAGATAAACAGAATGTAAATAAAGACAATACAGCTGTCCTTACCTGCAGTTGAAAGGTTGTATTGTCTTTATTTACATTCTGTTTATCAGAACAGAATAAATGATTGACTACCCTTGTTACTAGCACTGCAGGCACCTTCATTGGTTCACTTCCCCTTTATGTGTGTTTTATAAATTTCTTTTAAATAATTCAATAAAAGTTCCAAATCTTTTTATCAAACTTGTGCATCTATACTTCTTTGACCTGATTGAGTGTTACTCCCATTCTAGTAGCCACAATAACAACGTACAACTGAAGCAATAAAAAAATGCCTTTATTAAAAATAAATATAAAAACATAACAAAAGTAATTTCTAAAAATACCCATTAAATACCATGGGAAACAATTGAACTCCACAACAATAAATAAAGCTCATAGGATATGATGAAGGAGTCTATATATCATCTGATGTCTATACACATAGTATAGCACCTGCAGTATACAGGATAATATATGACTGGTATATGGTATACAGTGATTACAGAAGTCAGATATCATATACAGGATAATATGTGACTGTTATCTATTGTATAATTCCCAAATTTAACAGAAAGGAAAAAGGGACAAATTATTTGGCTTGCATAGTAGCAGAGTGCTTTGTGGAAAATTAATGACCATGCCTCGAACCATTTATTTCTATACAGATAAATGTACAAGGATGACCTGCATCTTCTAAAGCAGCAGAAGCCAAGGCATCCCGAAACAACTGCTGGGGTATCGGCCTGGGGGACATCCGTATACATAGCTAGTGTGACTGTGGATTAATTGATCTGTGATATACTGCAGTAACTGCACCTTAATCACAACATTTATTTAATCATCACACACTGGAATTACAAACCATGAGGGCTATGTCCTCATTAAAGAATACTGACACCTCGGATTGTTGTTGTTTTTTTTTTGTTGTTTAATACAAATCACAAATCTACAGAATCCAGAAATGTAAAATCAACTATCTACCTAAGACTAGCATCCTCTGTAATCGAAACCTTCTACCCCCATCTTCAGGACTTCTCTTGTGCTGCAGCAGTTCTCTGGAATGCACTATCCCACAGAATATGGTTAATCTAACTATGCCCTGTTCTCCCTTCCTTAATTTTCTCCAGAATCTGGTCCCTTCACTCATCTGTATCCACAGCCTCCATGCACTCTACAGCTCCTTGTATCTGTACTTATACAGATTCTGGCTGATGACTGGTTCATGTAATGGTATTTGAATTCCCCTGTTTATAATAATCATGGCCGGACCATACATGACAAGCACCTTTTTATCTTTTGTGTCACTCCTATATCTTCATAGACTGTAAGCTTGTTAGCAGGGCCTTCACTCCTCTTAGTATGTCATGAATTATGTGATAATCTGTATTGTCTTATTCAGTTTGTACATGTCTCTACTAAATATAGAAATTAAATAAAAAATATTATTATATATAACTCTCTTTGGCCCCCTGTAGTACAATGTCTCTCTTTTTGGTCCTCATTTAGAATAAAGTCCCCTTCTTTGGCCACCATTTATCATAATGTTCCCATTTTGCTCCCATGGTATGATGCCCCCCTTTTTAGACAAAATTTACAATAATGTCCCCTCTTGGGGCCCCCATTTAAAATAATGTCCCCCTCCTTGGACCCCAATTAAAATAATGTCTCCCTCTGTGGCCCCTACTTAGGACAATGCCCCCTTCTTTGGCCTTTGGCTCCCATTAGGTGTCAAGTATTATACATATATATATATTTATATATATATGTATATATATATATATATATATATATATATATATATATATATATATAAAAGTATGTAGACCACTCTTCTTTTGCAAACTGTCCCAGGTCTCCCATATGTGAAGTGTGTCTCCTCCCAAGAGCAATTTTAAGAGCAATTTAGATCCGGACTAAGCAATGAGTCCGGATCTAAATCCACAGGTGTTCAAAAGGATTTAGATCCGGACTCATTGCTGCCACTTCAGAACTCTCCAGCACTTTGTTCCCATCCATTTCTTGGTGCTTCTTGAAATATGTTTGGGGTAATTGTCCTGCTCGAAGTCCCATGACCTAGGACGCAAACCCAGCTTTCTGACAATAGACACTACATTGTGACCCAAAATCCTTTGGTAATCTTCAGATTTCATGATGCTTTGCACGCAGTCAAAGCAATGAGTGCCAGAGGCAACAAAACAACCCCAAAACATCTTTGAACCTCCACCATATATGACTGTAGGTACTGTGTTCTTTTCTTTGCAGTCCTCATTCCATTTTTGGTAAACAGTAGAATGATGTGCTTCACCACAAAGCTCTATCTTGGTTTCATCTGTCCACAAGATGATTTCCCAAAAGGATTTAGGCTTACTCACGCACATATTGGTAAATTGTAGTCTAGCTTTTTTATGTATCTATGTCAGCAGTGGGGTCCTCCTGGGTCTCCTGCCATGGTGATTCATTTCATTCAAAAGACTACATATAGTTCACGCTGACACTGATGCACCCTGAGCATGCAGGACAGCTTGAATATCTTTGGAACTTGATTGGGGTTGCTTATCCACCATTTGGACTATCCTGCGTTGCAACCTTTCATCAATTTTTCTCGGCTGTCCACATCCAGAGAGATTAGCTACAGTGCCATGGGTTGTAAACTTCTTGATAATGTTGCGCACCATGGACAAAGGAACATCAAGATCTCTGGAGATTAATTTGTAACCTTGAGATTGTTGATATTTTTCAACAATTTTGGTTCTCAACTCCTCAGACAGTTCTCTTCTCCTCTTTGTGTTCTCCATGCTTAGTTTGGCACACACAGTCATACAATGCAAAGAATATGTAAATTTCTCAATTTTTTATCTGATTTCAGGTATGATTTCATATTGCTCAAACCTGTTACTTGCCACAGGTGAGTTTGAATGAGCATCATATGCTTGAAACAAAGTTGTTTACCTACAACTTTGGAAAAGTGCCAACATTTTGGTGTGGCCCATTTTGGGAGTTTTGTGTGAAATTATGTCCAATTTGCCTTTTTTGTTTGTTTTTTTGTGTTGTTCCATTACATACAAATGAAATAAACATATTGTAGCATCGACGTCTCTGCCCCGTTCTAGGCAGAGACGCCGTCCCTCTCACCTCCCCGCTCCTGGCGCGGCGTCCTCCAGCGCTGCTCTCCCCGCTGCTTCCGGCGCGCGCTCCTTCCCCGGCAGTGTGCTTAGGGCGCGCGCGCGCGCGCTCCCCCTCTCTTAAAGGGACCGCGCACGCCGTCCTAAGGAGTCCCCGGCCAATTGCCGGAGGACCTCCCATATAAAGGGCACCTCCTCCAAAATGGAGGTGCCCGAGCAATGTTGTTTGCACCTGTGTCTCACCTGTGCTTCAGCCCTCAGGTCCCGTTGCCAGTTACCTGCCAGATTCCTGCCAGCTTGCTGCCTTTGTCCTGCCTGATATCCAGTCACCTGCCTGCTAGCCTGAGGTCCGACGGTCTGCCTTCCAACTCCTGTCAGTCTGTCTATGGACCAGCTTGCCCGCTCACCTGGGAGCGCACACCTGTTACCTGCCTGCTAGCCTACCTGGAGGCTCCGCCGTCACGTGCTGTGACCATCTGCCTTTCCAGAGACTCCTGCCCGCTCACCTGGGAGCGCACACCTGTTACCTGCCTGCTAGCCTACCTGGAGGCTCCGCCGACACGTGCTGTGACCATCTGCCTTTCCAGAGACTCCTGCCCGCTCACCTGGGAGCGCCCACCTGTTACCTGCCTGCTAGCCTACCTGGAGGCTTCGCCGTCACGTGCTGTGACCACCTACCATTCCAGAGACTCTCGCTTGCTCACCTGGGAGCACACATCTACCATCTGCCTGCTAGCCTACCCGGAGGCTCTGCCATCACAGGTCGTACCTACCCTTTACCCAGAGACTGCCCCGGTCACTTGCCGTAACTCCCTGCCCGTTCATCCAGAGACTGCCCCGGTCACTTGCCGTAACTTCCTGCCCGTTTATCCAGAGACTGCCCCGGTCACTTTCCGTGACCTCCAGCCCGTCCACTCAGAGACTGTCCCGGTCACCTGCTGTGACTGCCTGCCCGTCATCCCTGATTGCCACCCGCTCCCTTACAAGGACCGCCCCCTTGTATAGTAGCTCAGAGGTTCCGCCTCCCAGACCCGTTACACATATCTATACCAACACATGTGTAATTACATTAATTTTCCAGGAGCAATACTTCATTTTCTGGAACAAATTCAAGGGTGAAAAACACTATGAAAAAAGCTTGAAATCTATGACGCTTTTTAACAATGGATAAAAGATGTTAAGTGTGTAAAGTGAGGGATCCTTTAAGCTTGGCCATGGACCCCGGGGCCCCGGGCGGTAGCCCAGATTGCCCTCATTATAATCTGCCTATGGTCCTAAGTGTTCCCCGGATAGTGGCCCCGGAGCTGCGCTCACTGAGTAACAGGACACCGCTCCTGAGCTCAGCTTCGGGGCCCGCTCGCCGGAGCGGCTCATTCTCCTCGGCTCCTCAGCGTCAGCGGTCAGAGAATTACAGCTAGGGACACATAGGACATGTGAGTATAAGGATTTTATTATTTTCTTCTTATTTTACAATGGATCCCACTGATTCTGAGATTGTGTTTAGTGACATATTGTACTTCATGATAGTGGTAACCAATTTTGATACGACAATTTGGTGAAAATTTTGATAATTTTGCAATTTTCAAACTTTTAATTCCAGAGAGTTATGTCACACAAAATAGTTAATAAATAACATTTCTCATATGTTTACTTTACATCAACACAATTTTTAAAACATTTTTTTTGTTAGGAAGTTAGAAGGTTTAAAAGTTGACCAGCGATTTCTAATTTTTCCAACAAAATTTACAAAACCATTTTTTTAGGGACCACATCACATTTGAAGTGAGTTTGAGGGGCCTTTATGACAGAAAATACCCAAAAGGAACTAAAGCAATGTGGAAAGAAAAATGAACATTTTACTTTTTTTCACAAAAATTTTACTATAGCCCCAATTTTTTTATTTTCACAAGGGTAACAAGATAAAATGAACCACAAAATTTGTTGTGTAATTTCTACTGAGCATGTTGATACCCCATATGTGGGGGAAAACTATTGTTTGGGCACATGACAGGGCTCGGAAGGGAAGGAGCACCGTTTCGACTTTTTGAACGCAAAAAAAGACTGAATGCCATATCACCATATTAAAATGAATGCCGTAATGCCATTATGAAAACAAAATGCCATATGAAAAAAGTGGATGCCATATCACATTTGGAGAGCGCCTGACATGCGAAAACAGCAGAAACCCCCCACAAGTGATAGCGTGACGTCTCTTACTCGAAAAAGCCCTTTTCTTTACCCTGGGAGATGGGGGACTCGGAGTCGGGTCCTGTGATGGAGAGATGGGGTGCAGCCGTGGCCCGGACCCGACCCGGACCCGACCCGTGCTCAGGGCCGTCACATTAAAAGAGATGGTGTGGGCTTATCCGGGTTGAGTGGCTGATTTACGACTACGCCACCTGTGGCACCTGGTGAAGGCCACCAGCGCCGCTGCAGTCCGCTGAGGCATAGTGTTACGGCGGCCAGAGTTATTACTACTCCCCACAGGCGGAGCAAGGCCTCAGGGCAGAGGGACAGGAAGGATGGAGGGGGTAGTAGTGGAGGAAGAACGGATGCCACGTCGCGCGGTGTAGCGCAGAATAAACAGTCCGGAGGCCATAGGGGTGAACTTCCAAGGCTTTACTCACATTAGAGATGGCAGAAGGAAGGCGACTCCCTGATCCCCACGGAGTCCTGCAGTCACCAGGGATGGGGGTCCGACAATCTCCGAGCAAGTCCAGCATTCAATCGGGACCCCGCACCAGAGTGTTCCTGAACTACAGACCGTATCCTCTCCTGTCTGTGTGTGTAGATAGGCCGGGTCTCCCTCTGAACTCCTCTCAGAACAAGGGCACGGGTGGCAGCTCCGCTCCTTCCGATACCCGATGGGATCCTCTGGGCCTACCGCGCTTTACCAACCAGGACATGGAGAAGCAAGGTCGGATGTCGGGGCCGGTACCCCTCTTGCAGCCGGACTCCCTCTGAATATATCAGATGGTGAGGACAGGTGGCGTACACTGCTCCGTCTGCATCCTCCCCGGGATCCATTAGCTGTGGAGCTACACTCTTAAGCTCCGGGCCTTCTTGGTCGTGGTCCTTGACCGGGTTGAGACATTCCTCGTCTGCAACCTGCCCCCCGTCCCAAGGCTGGGGTATGAGGGCTGTGTCTCCATCCACTGCAGGTCCACACAGGATCCACGTTCAGGGTGGGAGATCACAATACCTCACAGTAATTAACAGCACAAAGACCAAAACCAAAGATGGCTTTTTATTAAATATGAAATTTAAAGTGTCACTAAATTGTAAGTCCTCAACCCTCATCCACTAACTGGTTCCCCTCACTCTTGGTTCCCCAGTCTCCCTGTAACCAGGAGGGCAGCACCTGGTGCATACTAGCCCCCCTGGTGGAGAAATGTGGTGTTGGATGCAAAGGTTGGGTCCCGACCATCACGCTGTTCTTACCTCGGAGGAGGAACACTACACTCCATTACAGAAGTGCAGCATCCCTGTGGCGGTCGAACCTTCAGGGGCGCCACAGTTCTACAGTGGGATGTGCTACATAATGAAGTTTCTCTTAAGGGGCACTTGGAAGATGTCCTTATCACCCCGGTCAGTAAAATCTTTATAGTGGTGGCAGGATGAGCCTAACCTATCTCGAGGGGTTCCCTGGGTACTTAGGGTCACTAGAACAATTACCACAGATGCGAGTCCGAGAGGGTGGGGAGCCCATCTGGGAGATATGGTAGCCCAGGGGACCTGGTCAGATATTGAAAAGGGTCTCTCCTCCAATTCAAAAGAACTTCTGGCGGTAGACAAGGCGGTGAATAATTTCTTACCTTTCCTTCAGGGCCAGAATGTAAAGATCCTCTTGGATAATCTAGTTGCGGTAGCATATGTGAACCACCAGGGGGATACATGGTCAAGATCGCTGATGAGAGTGACAGATCATCTCTTCCAGATTACAGAAAGTCACCTCCTTTCCCTGATGGCCCTCCATATAATGGAAAAAGAAAACATGAGAGCAGATTTCCTAAGCTGCTATCCTCTGATGCAAGGGGAATGGGAACTAAATCAAGGAATTTTTACCCAAATAGCCGAAGATGGGGGGGCCTCCGGTCAGGTAGATCCGTTTGCCACAAAACTAAATCGGAAGACAAAGATCTTGTGTTCCCTAAATCCTCTAGCTGTGGACGCTTTCCTGATACGTTGGTATTTCAGCCTGGCGTATGACTCCTCCCCCCCTGGTTGGCTGTTCTTCTCATGGTAATAAGAAAGATCAGGGAGGAGAAGGCCAGGGTTCTGCTGATCGCACCCTTTTGGCCCAGGAGGCCCTGGCTCTCATGCCTGAGGAACATGTCCATCTCTGATCCTTGGGTTCTTCCAGAGATTCCATATCTCCTTCTCCGGGATCCGATATTCCATCCTCAAGCAACTGGCCTCCACTTGACGGTGTGGAACTTGAAAGGACACTGCCAAATCAGAAAGGTTTTTCCAAAGGTCTAGTAACCATCCTGCACAGCAGAAAACCTGTTACAACCCAGATTTATGCCACAAGTTGGAGAAAGTTTTTGTCTTTCTCTGGTTCTGGGGTTGATGGGGAAGGGGTGCCAATAGGACAAATCTTTGGAGTTTTTACAAAAAGGTCTTGAACTAGGGTTATCCACCAGCACCCTTAAAGTACAGATTTCTGCCTTGGGTGCCCTATATAGCTGTGATGTAGCTTGTAGCTACTGGGTTTCTCGGTTCATTAAGGCAGCTTTTAGATCTAGACTCATTATTAAAAGCAGCTTGGTTCCCTGGGATTTAAATTTGGTTCTAAAGGCCTTGACTAGCTCGCCGTTTGAGCTAATAGTCAGCAACCCTTAAATCCCTCTCTCTTAAGACCGCTTTAATATCTTTAACCTCGGCCAGGAGCATTAGTGACATCCAGACCCTGTCTATGGCCTCGCCGTTTACTCAAATTCTGGATGATAGGCAGGATCTGGTCTAAAAATCACTCTCTCTCCCTAAGGTAGCTACTCGTTTCCACAGACTTCAGGAAGTCCTCCTACCCTCCTTTTGTCCACATCCTAGTAACCAGAAAGAGGTGGAGTTACATACGTTAGAAGTGAGGAGATGTGTGGTTAGGTACAATTCAGTTACCAAAAGCTTTAGGAAAGATAACTCGTTGTTTATATCCTACCAAGGGGCTAGGAACGGTCTAAGGTCACGAAGTCCACCATAGCTAGATGGAATTAGGAGGCCATTTCTCTATCATATACAGTATAGACCAAAAGTTTGGACACACCTTCGCATTTAAAGATTTTTCTGTATTTTCTTGACTATGGAAATTGTACATTCACACTGAAGGCATCAAAACTATGAATTAACACATGTGGAATTATATATTTAACAAAAAAGTGTGAAACAACTGGGTTCAGGCCTGGTGACTGTGAAGGCCAGGTTATCTGGCGTAGCACCCCATCACTCTCCTTCTTGGTCAAATAGCCCTTACACAGCCTGGAGGTGTGTTTGGGGTCATTGTCCTGTTGAAAAATAAATGATGGTCCAACTAAACGCAAACCAGATGGAATAGCATGCCGCTGCAAGATGCTGTGGTAGCCATGCTGGTTCAGTATGCCTTCAATTTTGAATAAATCCCCAACCGTGTCACCAGCAAAGCACCCCCACACCATCACACCTCCTCCTCCATGCTTCACGGTGGGAACCAGGCATGTAGAGTCCATCCGTTCACCTTTTCTGCGTCGCACAAAGACACGGTGGTTGGAACCAAAGATCTCAAATTTGGACTCATCAGACCAAAGCACAGATTTCCACTGGTCTAATGTCCATTCCTTGTGTTCTTTAGCCCAAACAAGTCTCTTCTGCTTGTTGCCCGTCCTTAGCAGTGGTTTCCTAGCAGCTATTTTACCATGAAGGCCTGCTGCACAAAGTCTCCTCTTAACAGTTGTTGAAGAGATGTGTCTGCTGCTAGAACTCTGTGTGGCATTGAACTGGTCTCTAATCTGAGCTGCTGTTAAACTGCGATTTCTGAAGCTGGTGACTCGGATAAACTTATCCTCAGAAGCAGAGGTGACTCTTGGTCTTCCTTTCCTGGGGCGGTCCTCATGTGAGCCAGTTTCTTTGTAGCGCTTGATGGTTTTTGCAACTACACTTGGGGACACTTTCAAAGTTTTCCCAATTTTTCGGACTGACTGACCTTCATTTCTTAAAGTAATGATGGCCACTCGTTTTTCTTTACTTAGCTGCTTTTTTCTTGCCATAATACAAATTCTAACAGTCTGTTCAGTAGGACTATCAGCTGTGTATCCACCAGACTTCTGCACAACACAACTGATGGTCCCAACCCCATTTATAAGGCAAGAAATCCCACTTAATAAACCTGACAAGGCATACCTGTGAAGTGAAAACAATTTCCGGTGACTACCTCTTGAAGCTCATCAAGAGAATGCTAAGAGTGTGCAAAGCAGTCATCAAAGCAAAAGGTGGCTACTTTGAAGAACCTAGAATATAAGACATATTTTCAGCTGTTTCACACTTTTTTGTTAAGTATATAATTCCACATGTGTTAATTCATAGTTTTGATATCTTCAGTGTGAATGTACAATTTTCATAGTCATGAAAATACAGAAGAATCTTTAAATGAGAAGATGTGTCCAAACTTTTGGTCTGTACATCTAGCGGCGAGGAAGTGCCAGAAGGGCTGAAGGCTCATTCCACCCCACCCCTCCTGGGCTGAGAAGACAGGTGTCTCGATAGAAGACATATTTAAGGCTGCTACCTGGTCCTGTCCCTCTACATTCCATAGACACGATAGGTTAGATATGGGTGTATCGGCTGACCTCACCTTTGGGAGAAGAGTGTTCCAGGCTGTGGTCCTTCAATAGATTACTTCATCTCTGTAATTCTCTCGTGGTGCTGTCATGGTCGACCGATAAAATCTTAAATTACATACCAGTAATGGAATTTTTCGGAGACCATGACAGCACCCTTATATTTCCTCCTTTCACGTTTGTGGGAACACTCCCCTTTTATTAATTATAATATCACACTCAATAGGTGTCGTCTGGTATGGCAATTTTGTGATTGTTTGCTGTGTTTATTAACCTGGCAGTCCTCTCAATGCTCTGTAATCCCAACTGAGGCGGGAGAGAGGTGGCGCCCTTTTAAGCCTGTAGGTTTCCTCTCCTTGGTGGGCGGATCCCCTCTCTCGTGGTGCTGTCTCTGAAAAATCCCGTTACCGGTAAGTAACTTACGACTATACATTTGATGGAGCAATCAAAAAGTTGTACCCCAAAATGGTATTAAAAACGGTCTTAGAAAATTGAAACACAAGCCAAACAATTTGTTTGCAAAGTTTAGAATTTTTTAAAAGCAGTAAAATGTTTTCGTTTTCTTCTGCACCATTTCACTTTATTTGGAATTCATTGCCCTTTTTTTTTCTATATGTTGCACAGTAAAGTGAATGGCGTCTTTCAAAAATGCTGTAATTTTGTCCCACAAAGTACACCTCAACCCTGCTGTATTGAATAGTGTCTGTGTTATTCACTATGTGATATGTGTTTTTTTATTGTATACTAATGTATAGTGACTAGTGATGATTGAGCGTGTTCTATGAACCCATTCAGCGAGCACGCTAACAGCCGTGACACTTGCAGGCACGGCGACCTTAAAAGAAATGCCGAGCATGCCAAAATACTCGGCGAGCACCTGAGCGTGCTCGCCGAAGGGGTTGATAGAACACGCTCGATCATCACTAATAGTGACCAGATGCCTCTAAGGAATCTTTTTTGGCCTCTGTTTTACTGGTGCTTGAAGTGCAAATTTTTGTAGCTCTAATGATTAAGTAATATGCAACTATGTGAACTGCAATTGCCAATTAACAATTTAAGGGTATCCATCAGATATACCCCTCCCTCCAATTCCCATTCATGACCATGCAGGATTTGGAAAGCTAAATCCATAGACACCTCTATATCTTTTATCTGTTGCTGCATTTCTGAGTGCTCTGGGTGTAACGGAGCACTAACCAAGCCTCAGCCTTCCAAGGTTGCTTCCCTGCCCAGCACCAGCCTCTTTATCTTGATTGATAGCTCACTGTCAGTTTTTTGGGACGTCAGGCACCAAGCAAGGAAAATCAGTGAGCTAGACACTAGCACTGGGAACTTTCCCTCCGTACATAAACAAAACATAAACCAAAAAAAAAGCAATTTGGCACGTTACTTAATTTATGTAGATTTATAGAATGAAATGTTGGATTTCGTACGAGCTCGATCCATGTTTTTTCACAGAGCTCATATCTATTATAGTCTAGGGCTGTTCACATATTTCTGTGGACCGCGTATTTTTCACCGAAACACGTTGACCTGTCGGACTTTGATCCAAATCAAAGTTTAGAGCTTCTCGGATGCAAAACAAAGCTGATGAAAGTCTGAATGAGGCCTTACTCTATTATTTATTTTTTAAGCAGCGTTCATTCCAGGCTGCTGTACACATGAAGAGGGTTTACACACCTAAAATACATATATAAAACACAGAAACAAGCTACCATTGACAGACTAGTATGGAGGGAGACACTGCCACTACGAGCTAACAGTGTGGATTCTGGTGTCTCGCTCCTTCCCTCAGGGTGTATTCCAAAAGCCTCCTCCAATAAGCAAGTTCTGGACAAGCTGCAGGTGGAGAGGGAGTGCGGGATTACGGTGAAGGCCCTGACTGCGTCTCTGTTTTACACTTACGAGGGAAAGAAGTATCTCCTGAACCTGATCAACACTCCGGTGAGTGTGACGTTTCTTCTTGATTTGTTTCTCTGTGGTCTTGTTGCGGATGTTCAACTGGTCACGGCGGTCGCGTGACCTGTCACATAACTAAATGATGTCATGGAAGGTCCTTTCACACCAACGCGAGCCGTACAAGAGACCGGACGCAGTGGAGAAGACCGGGGGCCATCAGAAGGTAAGTATAATGTTATTTTCTCCAATCCCCTCCATGACAGCACACCTGGAGGTAGCCTCCCCATCCTAACTAGGGACAGGAAAACAAGAGGTTAAATAGCCCCTTCCCGCTACAATCCCCAGTGTTTTCCTGTCCCTATGGGATGAAGAGGTTACCTGGGGTGCCTGCAGCCGGCAAGCAGGGCCCTATTAAATTTACCTGCCGGGCTGCAGCTCCCGTGTCTCCTTGAGAGCGGGACCCCCCACACACACACTCGCCTGCGTGTAAAGCCGAGTAGGGTTTTGGGGGCTGGGGGCCTCCTGTAGCTCCCCGGCCGGAGTCTCCTCTGTCCTCCATGGCGGCGTGCCGGAAGTCAGGCTTTTGGCCAGCGGGACGTCACTTCTGGTGCGTTCCACCGTGGAACGCATGGGGCCGCGGCGGGAAATTCAAAAGGAGAAGCCGCGGTTTGCCCTGAAAATGAGGATCCTTCACCAGATAGGTGAAAATTTGGCACTGGATCTCGGTCTCCCCTATAAAAGACCCAGATGAGAAAACTCCATTAAGGTAGGACAGAATATTCTGCTACTATGGAGGGTGCTGTTCCAAAGCCTGCGTCTGCAGAGCCCAGCGCTAACCCGGCCCCAGTAAGTACTAGGTCCTAGGTTATTCCCCACTCTCTTTTGAGCAGGATCCTAAATATATTTTAAATCTCCCCTTTTTTATTTTTAATTTAGGGAGACAAGGATCCGGCACCGACAGTGGGAGAAAGCACTACAGTTTGCAAATGTGCCATCTGTATAAAAAAGCTGGCTTCAGGGCACAAGAAACCCATATGCTGGAAATACACTGACAACATTGTGAAGGAAGAACAGCCTTCCCTTATGGAAGAAGTCAGGGGAATGGTTCGGCAGGAAATACAATCTTCCCTAGCCTCCTTCTCACAAGCCAGAGCTGAAGGTCCATCTCCCCCCAAAAGGAGAAAATATACGGTTAGGGAGACCTCTGATTCAGAATTACAGTCTATGGAGGAACCGGAAGAAGGGGTCCTAAGTGAAGATCATGAGGAAGATAGGAAATATTACTTTTCGTCTGAGAATATGGAGGAATTGTTGTCGCAGGTGAGAGACACGATGCAGGTGGAAGAGGAGAAGGAAACCCGTACAGTTCAGGATGAAATGTTTGGCGGTCTGAAATCCAAGAAGAAGGTAGTGTTCCCTGTGCATGACAACATTTGGAGTCTTATTTTGGATGAATGGGAGTCACCTGAGAAAAGGCTTAGTATGGCAGGAGAAATGAAGGATAGATTCCCTCTAGATGAAAAGGCGGCTAAGCTATGGATGGAAGTCCCGAAGGTTGATGTACAGGTGGCAAGGGTTGCGAAGAAAACAACCCTTCCCTTTGAAGACTCGTCACAGCTCAAAAATCCTATGGATAGGAAGATGGACAGCCTTCTAAGGAAGGCATGGGAAACATCGGCGGCTTCACTGAAGACTAATATCGCTTCAACTTGTGTAGCTCGTTCCATGTTCCTCTGGCTCCAACAACTAGAGGAACATCTCTGGAAAGGTACCACTCAAGAGGACCTCCTAGCATCTCTTCCTTTTCTGCAGAAGGCCACTGGATTCCTAGCGGATGCCTTGGCGGAGTCGGTCAAGATTGCGGCAAGATCGGCAGCATTATCAAATTCTATGAGAAGAGCTCTGTGGTTGAAGATGTGGAGTGGGGACAACGCATCAAAATCTAAGCTTTGTTCCATTCCATTTAAAGGAGAGTATATGTTTGGGGCGGTGCTAGACGAGTTGTTGGAGAAAGCATCCGACAAGAAGAAGTCTCTGCCAGAGCCAAAGAATCCAAAAAGTTTCAGAAAGAGACCATTTCTTCTCCCTCAACAACAACAGCAGCAAGCATTTCAGTACAGAGGCAAGGGTAAAACTGGTCGCTGGAGTTACACAAAAGGGGGAAGATTTAGGAATATCTTTCAAGGTTCTAGGCAGGACAGACAATGACGCCAAGAAGGTAGGAGGCAGAATTGCGAGCTACCTTCCTCAATGGCAGCTTATTGTTTGGAAAAGGATTTGTCGTGGCAACAGTAGACCAGCCAGAGGCTTACTACCACGTGCCAATTCATCCGGATTACAGAAAATTTCTCAGATTTGCTGTAACTCAGAACCGAGAGGTACTTCATTTTCAATTCAATGTACTCCCCTTCGGCATTTCGTCAGCACCCCGCCTGTTTACAAAGATCATGGCAGAGGTAGTAGGTTTATCTAAGGAAACTGAATATCTGCATCGTCCCATATTTAGACAATTTTTTGGTGATGGTTCCCTCGGTTTCAAGTTTGGAAAGAGACCTCCAGATGACCCTCCAGATCCTGGAATCCTTGGGATGGTTGATAAACTACCAAAAGTCAGATCTGATTCCCTCCACCAGGAAGACCTCCTTGGGAATTCTCCTGGATTCTCAGCAACAAGCCTCTTTTCTGCCAAAAGAGAAGCAGATTCAGTTGAGGTCGAAAGTTTATGCACTAAGAGAGGAGTGTCATTAAGATTCGCCATGTCCGTCCTCGGGTCCATGACCTCATTTATTTAGGCGGTACCTTGGGCTCAAGCGCATTCAAGGGTCCTTCAAAACTACATCCTTTCCTGTTGGGACAGATCTCCAAGTTCCCTCTCCAACAGAATTCATCTGCCAGAGAAGGTGAAAGCATCTTTAAATTGGTGGCTCTGTCCAGGAAATCTGGAGAAAAGTTCAGCATGGATTCAACTTCCCTTGTTATCCATCAAAACAGACGCAAGCAAAAGTGGATGGGGAGCAGTAGTCTCCCACATGGCCTTCCAAGGGGTCTGGTCGCAAGAAATAGCAGAGCAGTACTCAAACTTAAGAGAAATGAAAGTGGTGGAAGAAACCCTATGGGCAGCCACTACTGTGCTTCAGGGGTCGAATGTCAGAGTCTACTCGGACAATATGACAACTATAGCCCACTTGAGACATCAGGGAAGTACAAGAAACAGGAGGTTACAGATGATCTCCGAAAGGATCTTCCACTGGGCGGAGCATAATCTACTATCCTTATCGGCTCTGCATCTGAGGGGCTCCGACAACTATCATGCAGATCTTCTGAGCAGAAAATACATTCATCCAGGGGAGTGGAGCATGAACTCGAAGATATTTCAGATGATTGTTCAAAAGTGGGAATACCCAGATGTGGACCTGTTTGCGAACCAGGAAAACACAAAAGTAAGAGCCTTTTTCTCTTTGAAACCCGAGGATTCAGCAACAGGGATAGATGCATTCGCTCACCCTTGGAAAGTTGGGCTCGCTAATGCTTTTCCCCTGATTCTGTTAATACCAAGGACTTTACAAAAAATCAGGTCGGAAGGGCTCAAGACTATCCTAATAGCTCCAATGTGGCCAAAAAGAGCATGGTTCGGAACATTGAGCAGTCTAAGAATGGATGATCCATTGATGCTTCCTCGAATCCACGATCTGCTGCATTAGAGCCAGATTTTCCATCCGGCCCCTCAGAATTTGGCTCTAGCAGCTTGGCTTCTGAGACCACCCTCTGAAAAGCCAGAGGTTTCTCAGTACAGGTGATCCAAATGTGGCGCCCTGCTGTGCATTGGTGCCACAGAACCCAGAAGGGTGCATGGATGGATTTCTCCACAAGAGGCCCTCATTAGATACAAACACCTCTACCTTCCAACTCATACCAGCAGAGGGAGCCCAGATAGGGATATATATAGGGAAGGTGGAGCCAGGCAGCTCAGTTGATTAGTGAGTGCTCAGAGTCAGAGCAGAGCAGGCAGGCTGAGAGAGAGCCTGAGAGCGTGCCGACACTCAGATAGCGGTGAAGACGCAGCACGTCAGCTGCCTAGTAGTGAGGGCCCCGAGTTTGGCCGACGGCAAGGAGAAAAAGGGGAGTGAAACCAAGGGGGCAGAGAAGCACAATAAGCTCACCCCATTATATCTACCGGACACCGGATCCGCGCCTACAGGAGGACTACAAGTCCCTGACAAACCTGAAGGCTAGACACACACAGGATCAGGAACCACGAAGGCCCCGACGTCCAGGGAAAGTGGTTACCAACCAGAGGTCCTATTTCTGAGCATCTGGTGAAGTAAAAGCAGGACACATAAGCTAGGCCCAGTTGCAGGCTGGCCAGGAGCATACATAGGGACAGACACGGATCAGGAGGCCCTATACCTGCTCCCTGGGGAGAAGTCCAAAAGTGCGCCCTTCATCTGGAGTACCCTGGACCGTACCTAACAGCTGTACCAGTAAAGGAAATGAAGCAAATCCCCTGTCTCTGTCCGTTACTCCTGCTGAGCCATCGCTTTCCCTGCACCACAATGCTCAGCGCAACCTGCATCATTTATACTGCCCTGAGGCCTGCTCCACCTGTGGGGAGCCGTTCCATCTCAAGCTGTCCTGACATCTGCCTCAGAGGACTGTTGCAGCGCTGGTGATCCTCACCAGACACCACAGGTGGCGTCACAACAAATTCCCTACAAATAATTCCTTTTGGCACTGACCGCCCTGGGCCAGCCACCGCGATAATCCCCGCAGGCAGTCTTAGGCCCGGCTGCCGGGTGCCCCGCGACACCCCTGGGGGCGAGTCACATACACTGCAGAAAAGCAGAAAACCAGTCACAATTTCCATCTATGGAAAAATCTAGAAAGCTTTCAAGCTATGGTATGAGCCTCGTCCATTAGATCCCTTTCGGCCTGACGTGGCCAGAATCTTGGATTTCCTACAGAACGGTCTGTCTAAAGGATTAAGACCAAGCACGCTGAAGGTCCAAGTCTCGCCTTTAAGTTCCTATTTTGATGCTGATTTGGCCCAAAACAGATGGATTAAGAGGTTCATGATAGCTGCTTCTTGGATTAATCCAACAAGAGCTAAAATAGTTCCACCTTGGGATCTCAACGTAGTTCTTAGAGGCCTAACTATGCATCCTTTCGAGCCAATAGCCGAGGCACACATAGACAAATTGTCTTGGAAAGCGGCATTGCTTATAGCTCTGACTACAGCCAGAAGAGTGAGTGAAATCCAAGCCCTGTCTATCAGAGAGACTTATTGTCGTATTTTGGAGGACAGGATCATCCTCCAGTTGGATCCTTCTTTTCTACCTAAAGTGTCGTCTAATTTTCATATGTCTCAGCCAATAATTCTTCCGTCATTCTGTCAAAATCCATCAAATAGCAAGGAAGAAGAATTCCACGCGTTGGATGTAAGAAGGACTATAATCCGCTATTTGAGGCAGACTGAAACCTGGAGGAAGGATCAGAACCTATTTGTCCAATATGGAAGCCCCAATAAAGGAAAGAAAATTGCAAAAATATGCTAACAAATTGGATTAAGAAAGCAATTTGTGAAACATACATAGTTCAAGATTTGCCTCCTCTGAAATCTTTGAAAGCTCTTTCTACTAGAGCTATGTGGGTCTCCTGGGCGGAAAAAGCTAGTGCATCCATTGAGCAGATTTGCAGGGCAGCTACATGGTCGTCTGTCCATACCTTTGCTAAACATTATAGACTAGATGTAATATCTAATAGAGACTTAGCATTTGGAAGGAAAGTCCTTCAGGCTGTTGTCGCTCCCTAAAATTCATTCTTTGGTATTACTCCAGGTGTGCTGTCATGGAGGGGATTGGAGAAAATAGAATTAGACTTACCAGTAATTCGGTTTCTAAGACCCTCCACAACAGCATGGGTAGTTCCCTCCATTTCTTTGATTGGAAAAATCCTTAGTGTTAATAAATATTTAGAGCATTCATACTGTGTGGTCCTTTGAAAACACTGGGGATTGTAGCAGGGAGGGGCTATTTAACATCTTGTTTTCCTGTCCCTAATTAGGATGGGGAGGCTACCTCCAGGTGTGCTGTCGTGGAGGGTCTTAGAAACAGAATTACCGGTAAGTCTAATTCTATTTTTTTTTTTTTACCATTTTTATTCTTTTTTTCAACTATTAACTTGTTCACACTATATAAATACATGCCGGTTGCAAGGATTTATATAGTGTGACCAAGTTGTCAAGCACTTTCCAAGTGATGCTAAAATCGCTTGGAAAGCGGTTGACAACCCGCATGCGGACATGCATGTGAAAAATGCTTCACTTACGTTTGTCCCTGGCAGGAAAAACGCATGTAAAATCTGCATGCGTTTTTTCTGCCAGGGAGATGCAGAAACACTCAGGAAAAATCCGGAGCATTTCTGCATCGTGGGCATGTGGCGCCCCTGAGGGTTCAGTCGCCACAGAGGTACTGCACCTCACCCAGAGGTGTGGTGTCTCCCTTCACTCAGGTAAGATGGGAGTGCTGCAGAGAACCCCCCAAAACACCTGCATCCAACATTACACTGCTTCAGACCGGCTGGAAGGGCAACATGCAGAGCGCAGCTGCTGAGCCCTGTCCCTGGCTGGAGTGGGGGAAACCCAAAGGTAGGGGGAACCAGTAGTGGGTGTGGGTGGAGGAAGCAGTTAGAAGGAGCACACAGTAGGTATATAATGGGAAGCAATCTTAGGGTGGCAGTTCAGAACAGAATGGTCAGTCAGTACAGTACAGACGGTCAGTGAGGACTGTCTGGGAGCAGAGGCTCAGCAGGAGCTCTGCTCCACAAGAAGGGCCCGGGATAGAGGCCCCGGAGGGGAGAAGGGAGTAGGCTCCATTCTAAGAAGGGATCCCAGGGGTACGGCGCGTGCAGGACAGCACCCATACGCCCCGCATCTGTCAGAAGACAGAGGGACCGGTTGCCCCATTCTAATCTCCAGGGGGTCAGGTTGGTCCCGGATCCGACGTACAGGAAGGACTTCAGCATACCCGAGCGGGATTGAGAGTGGGCAGCGCAGGGCAGCAGGGAGAAGGACCTAGTGTGAAGACGGTCAAAGTAGGAACACGAGAAAGTGGGGTTCTGCCAAGCATTCCTAAACTTCCTGAGGAAGGATTGAACCCCTGCCAGGGTGAACACGGCGCAACGTGGGAGGCCTTCACCTGTAACTTGCACTTTTGTGTTTCCTGAAGAACTGTGAATTAAAATCTTGGACGACTGCACTGAGTTGCCTCCGTCTATTCCTTCACTGGTGCCATTTCCCTCCCTGCACTACAACGCCCAGCGCACCCTCCATCTATTTACACTGCCCTGAGGCCCGCTCCACCTGTGGGGAGCCGTTCCATCTCTAGCTGCCCTAACATCTGCCTCAGAGGACTGTTGCAGCGCTGGTGATCCTCACCAGACACCACAGGTGGCTTCACGACAAATCCTATAAATAATCCCTTTTGCACTGACCGCCCCGGGCCAGCCACCGTGATATTCCCCAAAGCAGCCATACGGCCCGGCTGCCGTGTGCCCCGCGGCCCAGGGGGCAGCGAGTCACCACTTGGCGTCACGAACAGGATACGTGACCAGCCTGCCATCTGCGGGTAATGTGCGCCTAAAGAAGTGTTTTCTGCCTTGAATGTGGCGCCCGCCCCAGAAGAACGGGCGTCATTATGTGCGTGTGTGACACCCCAGGGGTCTGGTTGTCACAGTGATAGAGATATTACGTCTGAGAGCAGGTGGGAGGTCCTTTGGTCAGGGATCCTGTGCATGCCACACCTCCTGCCCAGCCTTGGGAGGGGAAGAACTTCCCCTGTATAAACCCGGGGCTGAGGCAGGGTTAGGGAGTCCAGGAAGAGTAGAGACAAGAGCAGCATAGGAAGCAGCAGAGTCACAAGGAGTCAGGGGCTGGCAGCTAAAGAGCTCGCCCTGACTAAGAAGATTCTTTACCGGACCCGGAGTCCGAGGCTGTGGGGACTAACTTCTACCCAGCAGCAGAATCCGTCAGGCAGGGGATTTCAGGTCCCCTGGCCCAGAAGCCCGAAGGCCCGGTCACACGCGTGGGACCAGCACCGCCATCGTGGAGCGGAAGCCATTAGAAGGCCCCGAGTCACCGGCCATACGGGTGAGCACCACACGGTACACTCAGGGACGTGGGCTACTTACATCAGCTTCTAGCAAGGTAGCCAGAAGAGTACAGTCAGTTTGGGAGGCCTACAACTACGCCTGGCCAGGGGAGATCCCATCTGCTCAAGGACTGACCAGGCCCCGTTCGCTAGCAAGTACTCCGGGAGGGTCTATCGTTGTTACCAGTAAAGACCCTGAACGCTACCATACCGTCTCTGAGTGGTTCCTGCTACCCCCATCATCCACGTCGGCTGCCCTGAGGCCATACCCCTCCCGTTGGGGGTTATACTATCACGCTGCACCATCCTTCCACCGGCCTCAGCGGTCTGCCCTGCAGCAGCAGCCCCCTGGCTGCATTCAACGGGTGGCGTAGTCATCAACCATTTTCTACCGCTAACAGACTGCCGTCCAGTTTGACTCCCTGGGCACGGACCGGGTCACCGCCACGAGACTACAACCCTAAACAGATCCGGCTCCGGGTAAGCTCCCGCGTGCGCAACGCAGCGCGACACAGGCCCAGGGGCGCGTCACGTGCTAAAGAACAACAGAAAGGAACCTCCCGTCGTGGGCCGGGTCTCAGAATGGCTCCAAAAGCAGGCCCTGCCCCTTGCAACAGTGACTGTCCGCATAGATGTGTCCGTCAAAGCGGGGAGGCCGACACAGGGAGTGACCGACAGCAAAGTGCCATGGGACCGCCCCCGAAAGAGGAGAGGTGGTGGAGAGAAGCTGCGTAAAGACCGGGAGGTGTCAGGCCGAGCTGACGCAGTCGCGGGAGCAGGTCGGAGTGATGTCCCTGTCCCAAATGCGGCTGGCGCTGCTCCATCCCTGGTCCCCCTGCAGCCTGAGGCTGATGACCAGGCTGGGTCAGCCTGCAGAAACCAGGGGTTCCCCCGGAGGGGGCCCCACTGTTAAACTGTTTTAGTTAACTGGACTGTACATAAGTTGCCCGGAAGGGTGCAGTTGACTTCATGTTTGCTACCCAGTTACCCATCAGGGTACAGAGACTGACAGGCTGAGGACTGTGAGAAGCCGGACGTTGACATTGTACATAGTTTAGCACTTCTTAAAGTGCATCCTATTGGTTTTATAATTACAAATATACCTCAGAACAAAAACCCGTTTGGCGTGGCGGAAGACGAGGTCCAGGATTGGATCGTCTATGCCCTGCAGCCATGCCTAGGGCCTACGTTGAGGGTTTGTGGACGGGTCCCTCATGCTGCTACTGTTGCACCCTGGTGCTGGAACTGTCTTGAAAATTGTTTTATATGACAATACTCTTATGATGTTTTATAATGTAACCAGTAACGTTAAAAGAAATGTGCCTCCCATAAAGGGAAGAAATGTTGTTTTATGGTCAAATATGCTGATGCATCTTAAAAATTTTGCATGTCAGTTATGACTGGTTTTGCTCTGTTCCAGCCCGCGGACGTGCTGTGTTTTACCGGGGGGGGGGAATGTGGCGCCCCTGAGTGTTCAGTCGCCACAGTGGTACTGCACCTCACCCAGAGGTGTGGTGTCTCCCTTCACTCAGGTAAGATGGGAGTGCTGCACAGAACCCCCCAAAACACCTGCATCCAACATGCAGAGTGCAGCTGCTGAGCCCTGTCCCTGGCTGGAGTGGGGGGAACCCAAAGGTAGGGGGAACCAGTAGTGGGTGTGGGTGGAGGAAGCCGTTAGAGGGAGCACTTATACAGTAGGTATATAATGGGAAGCCATCTTAGGGTGGCAGTTCAGAACAGAATGGTCAGTCAGTCTACCATTGGACCCTATAAGACGTTCTTCATCTCCCGTTGCAGTGGGGTTTTTATTTGTAAAAAAAAAAGACTGGGGGTTGCGCCCCCGCCTTGATTTTCGCGAGTTTAATCGGATCACGGTCTGGGATGCATATCCTCTCCCTCTCATCCCCGACCTCTTTAGAAAAAACTTTGGCTCCTACGATTTGATTAAACTAGACCTCAGGGGGGCTTATAATCTCATTCACATTGAGGAGATGAGTGGAAGATGGCCTTCAATACTCCTGAGGGGCACTATGAAAAGCTTGTGATGGCATTTGGGTTGACTAATGCTCCCGCTTTCTTTCAACACTGTTAGTGACATTTTTAGTCATCTGGCAGGTAGATCACAACAAACCAATCTTGATGACATATTAATTTACTTACCTCCAGTCACATCAGGTACATATCAGGCAGGTCTTACAGATACTCAAAGATAATAAATTATTTGTCAAACCAGAGAAATGTATGTTCTCCATTCAGGGTTAGTTCTTATCATTCACCGTTTTTGCATGGATCTGGCCAAAGTCCGGACGGTACTGGATTGGTATTATATTCAAGACTTAAAGGCATTACAAAGTTTTTTGGGTTTCGCCAGCTACTACTGTAAGTTCATCAAAAACTTTTCGGTAGTGGCCAAACCTCTGATGGACGATTTTGCCAAATAGAAAAAAAAAATTAAGATTTTATTATTTTACTTTCCATTCTTGTAGCTAAACACAATCCAGCTAAGTTTAAAATTGAAATGAAGCCCCTGTACCCCCCTCTCTAGGTGCTTCTGTACCAAGTCTTCCCTGGTCCAGGATGGTCTCTATATCACAGGCTCCAGCAATAACCTATTGACACATGATTGTGGCAGCCCTCACGTGCTGATATATCACAGTGCCAATAGAAGTGGGAAGCGGCACAGAAATCACAAAATAAAGGCAGTGTTTGTGGTAATGCAAGAATCCAGCAAGCAGAGTAATCCACACGTCATACAACAGCCCAACATGGATGATGAAAAGCTGCGTCTTCAGGCGTCTGTGTAAGAACATCATATTTTTGTTTTCCTTCCAGAATAAGCACCAAATGGAATAGCTGAATGCCAGGATACGGAGACCGGCGGGGGACAGGGAAGCGCTGTCCGCTGGATTTTGTGCTGGTTTCACAAGCGGTCACCCTGCAGTTTTCTCCGGATAATGCTGTGGAGACTTTTCACAACACATCTAATAATTGTGAACCTTCCACTCACATGTTTATTATCTTGTCCGCTGGTCAGACTGGGGGGGATGAAAGCTGGACAAGGGATGAAGAATGATCCTTATTACATATAATGGGTGCACTGAGCGATTGTGAAAAGTCGCAGAGGACTGAGAGCAGAAGGGCAGAGGGTTTCCTCTTCCTCACAGGGACCAGCACAGAAGCCGGAGCAGAAGGGCAGAGGGTTTCCTCTTCCTCACAAGGACCAGCACAGAAGCCGGAGCAGAAGGGGAGACAAGGGCTGAGCCACTTACACAGACAGAAAGCTGAGGAGAGGAGGGCATGTTATTACTCCAGGATCCGCTCCATTCATTCCCTATGTGGCATTCAAGCGCTGAGCTCGGCTTTTCCGGAGCCCCATAGAGAATGAATGGAGCAGCAGTTGATCCCTGACTTTCCACTCCTTCCCGATCAGACGATGGCTCGCAGCGGTCAGACCCCACGATCAGTAAGTGATCACCGAGCCTGTGGATAAGTGATAACTTGTTTTCTACAGACATCCCCTTTAAGTAATGGAGCATGCCAGCAGAGAAGGTGGGAGGAGGCGCTGGTTACAGGGGAAACTTTACCTCTGGAGGCCGCATTTAGGGCATGTGAGGGGCGGACACTTCCAATATTCATCATTACTGAACCCCCGCTCTGTGCGGCTCTTATCTGAGCTGCAGGGGACGCAGCAGTTACTAATCAGCCGCTCTCTGTTCACTTGCAGCCGTCCGAGCTCTGCTGTGCCTGTTAGGGGTGAAGTTCGGGTCCTTCGAGGCATCTACTATGCAGCCTGCACAGCAGATCACAGCCCGAGCACAGCGTCTCCGGGTAAATCTCCACCTTGTGAGTTGCTTCTTGTGCAGCAGCCCCATGCAAGTTGCTCTGCTCTCCTCGGCCAGCTCCTGCTGAATACTGAGCTCCTCTGCCCAATCTAGGAGCTCAATAGCCCTGATCACGTCAGTGGCAGCCCAACGCTGCTGGATCAGATTTACAAATGGCAAACTAATCAGCCCTAGGTATTTCTAATAAGTGCAGAGCAGGCGCCATAAGTCTGACCGGTGTCCTCATAGACCTTTCCTCAGCCGGGGTCTAATAGGAGCAGTAAAATGGCCGTCATGGGGTCCATTGTTAGATCTCAGCTGCCATAGAAACTCATTGGCACCATGATCATGCCTCCCTCTCCTGTCTAAAGTGCCTAAATGCTGTGGAAGCCCCCTACTGTGTCATACAATGGATTAAGCTGCCAGGATCAAGGTTGGCTCCACTGTGGGCAGCTGAGGCAGGAGCAGGACTGTGTTACACAGCCACACTTCTGCCGCAGATCTTGTAAGGACCTGCCTGATGATAATGTGTCCTATAGAGCAGGTCTTGGTACCGGACTGCCCTGTACATATTTACCACTAGCTGGGAACCAGTTACTTACAAGGTCTAGTTTCGAATGTGTTTCCAGGATCTGTAGTTATCAGCATTTTATCCTTAAGGCCGAGTTATAATATCACTGTAACACTCTCGCCCTGTACCTGTATACCTGCCCTGTGTGCTGCACAAAAGTATATAACAAAATGTGTGTACACATATCTCCTGAATGGTATTACTGCTAGATCTCCTGTACATAGAAATATGAGGTTCTTAGCGCACATTTTGAGCAAATTGTGCGAGCCCATCTGCCAACGTCAAGGCGACCTCTTCAGATGGGTCCCTACACTAACATTACACTAACTTACTAACTGGGACTAGTTTTTTGTATTATTATTATTACCACCATTTTTACTATTTATTATTATTGCATTAATGCAATTAATTGTAACTGTTATAAAACGAATTAAAAAAATGTAATTCTAATTTTTTTTTATTAATCTTGTGATTCTAATAATGGTATTACTAAAATCCCTATGCCTAAAGCTGTTGATCCAGAAGAAGGCAAAAACCCCAGGACACCTTCAGCCAATTTGTGTCACAGGGGAAAAATTCCTTCTTGACCCCGGGAAAAGGCGATCAGTCCTAGGACCCTGGATCAAACCTAATAATGTTATTACAAGTTATATAATATTACACTAATTATTGTACTACTGGAGTTATTTTAATTTGTTTTTATAAATCTATTTGATATGGTTATTATTACATTGTGCTATCTTATTACAGTATTATTCTTCTTTCCTTTCACTACTAATACTGCCCTATACCTACAGTGTTGATCCAGAAGAAGGCAAAAACCCCAGGACACCTTCAGCCAATTTGTGTCACAGGGGAAAAATTCCTTCTTGACCCCGGGAAAAGGCGATCAGTCCTAGGACCCTGGATCAAACCTATTAATGTTATTACAAGTTATATAATATTACACTAATTATTGTACTACTGGAGTTATTTTAATTTGTTTTTATAAATCTATTTGATATGGTTATTATTACATTGTGCTATCTTATTACAGTATTATTCTTCTTTCCTATCACTACTAATACTGCCCTATACCTACAGTGTTGATCCAGAAGAAGGCAAAAACCCCAGGACACCTTCAGCCAATTTGTGTCACAGGGGAAAAATTCCTTCTTGACCCCGAGAAAAGGCGATCAGTCCTAGGACCCTGGATCACACTGCTATTCTACCTACTACTATTACTACTGTTATTTTATTACTTTCTTACTATTATCACTAGTATTATTACTCATATTACACTAATACGGATATACTACCACTATATTACTACCATCCCTTTCCCCCTAGGGATCTTAAGGTGCAGTTCTGTCCTCCTCCTCCTATTCTGTCCTCCTCCTCTTCCATCCTCCTCCACTTTCGTCCTCCTCCTCTTCCGTCCTCTTCCTCTTCCGTCCTCCTCCTCTTCTGTCCTCCTCCTCTTCTGTCCTCCTCCTCTTCCGTCCTCCTTCTCTTCCGTCCTCCTCCTCTTCTGTCCTCCGCCTCTTCCGTCCTCCGCCTCTTCTGTCCTCCGCCTCTTCCGTCCTCCGCCTTTTCTGTCCTCCGCCTCTTTCGTCCTCTTCCTCTTCCGTCCTCTTCCTCTTACGTCCTCCTCCTCTTCGGTCCTCCTCATCTTCCGTCCTCCTCCTCTTCCGTCCTCCTTCTCTTCCGTCCTCCGCCTCTTCCGTCCTCCGCCTCTTCTGTCCTCTGCCTCTTCCATCCTCCGCCTCTTCCGTCCTCCGCCTCTTCCGTCCTCCTTCTCTTCCATCCTCCTCCTCTTCCGTCCTCCTCCTTTTCCGTCCTCCTCCTCTTCTGTCCTCCTCCTCTTCCGTCCTCCGCCTCTTCCGTCCTCCATCTCTTCCGTCCTCCGCCTCTTCCGTCCTCTTCCTCTTCCGTCCTCCTCCTGAGACGTAATAAATAGCATTAAAGCTGCAGTAATTATTTATATTATATATACACACTGCTCAAAAAAATAAAGGGAACACTCAAATAACACATCCTAGATCTGAATGAATGAAATATTCTCATTGAATACTTTGTTCTGTACAAAGTTGAATGTGTTGACAACAAAATCACACAAAAATCATCAATGGAAATCAAATTTATTAACCAATGGAGGCCTGGATTCGGAGTCACCCCCAAAATTAAAGTGGAAAAACACACTACAGGCTGATCCAACTTTGATGTAATGTCCTTAAAACAAGTCAAAATGAGGCTCAGTATTGTGTGTGGCCTCCACGTGCCTGTATAACCTCTCTACAACGCCTGGACATGCTCCTGATGAGGTTGCGGATGGTCTCCTGTGGGATCTCCTCCCAGACCTGGACTAAAGCATCCACCAACTCCTGGACAGTCTGTGGTGCTACGTGACGTTGGTGGATGGAGTGAGACATGATGTCCCAGATGTGCTCAATGGGATTCAGGTCTGGGGAACGGGTGGGCTAGTCCATAGCTTCAATGCCTTCATCTTGCAGGAACTGCTGACATACTCCAGCCACATGAGGTCTGGCATTGGGCACAACCCCCATCTGTGGACGTCTGGCCCTCATCCCACTCTCATGGAGTCGGTTTCTAACCGTTTATGCAGACACATGCACATTTGTGGCCTGCTGGAGGTCATTTTGCATGGCTCTGGAAGTGCTCCTCCTGTTCCTCCTTGCACAAAGGCAGAGGTAGGGGTCCTGCTATGGCCCCCTCCACGTCTCCTGGTGTACTGGCCTGTCTCCTGGTAGCGCCTCCAGCCTCTGGACACTACGCTGACAGACGCAGCAAACCTTCTTGCCACAGCTCGCAATGATGTGCCATCCTGGATGAGCTGCACTACCTGAGCAACTTCTGTGGGTTGTAGAGTCCGTCTCATGCTACCACGAGTGTGAAAGCACAACCAACATTCAAAAGTGACCAAAACATCAGCCAGAAAGAATTGGTACTGAGATGTGGTCTGTGGTCTCCACCTGCAGAACCACTCCTTTATTGAGTGTGTCTTGATAATTGCCAATAATTTCCATCTATTGTCTTCCATTTGCACAACAGCATGTGAAATTGATTGTCAATCAGTGTTGCTTCCTAAGTGGACAGTTTGATTTCACAGAAGTTTGATTTACTTGGAGTTATATTCTGTTGTTTAAGTGTTCCCTTTATTTTTTTGAGCAGTGTATATTTTCTCATGTCATGTATTTACTACTAAAAGTAATTTTTTACATTTAGGTTTCATTAAGTGTTTTACACCGACTATTACAGACTTATTGTTTCCCTGCACATTCAAGTTTTGTGTTTTCTTTGGGCATAGATCAGCTAATAGGCACTCAGGAAAAAAAAACAGATTAAAGATCTACAAACTCTCCCTTAAGACTAAGGAGCTCACTGATAGATTCTCAGTTAGCTAATTTTGCAGCCAGCAATAGACAGTGCAGCACAGATGCTACAGAAGGCAACATTTTTAATGAAACTCAATTACAGAAATAGATTTTAGCCCCAAATACTTGCATTAAAGTAAAAAAAATGGCCCCAAAGCTGGACAACCGCTTTAACTCCTTACCAACATCTGCCGTACATGTATGGTATAAGTCAGTAGCGGGTGTATGGAGCAGGGTCAGCTCGCCCCGTACATGGCAGATAATGGCTGTGACAAACAACCAGGACCTGCCTCTAACAGCTGCGAGTGGAGCGAAGATCTGCCCACCACTGTTAACCTGTTCAGTGCTGCTGTCAATCTCTAACAGCAGCATTAACAGTGCGCCAGCATTGGGACGCGTCGTTCCATACGCCCACCGGCGCTCCTGTGACGTGATCATAGGGCGCCGATGGACTGCTATGACATCCGGGGGTCTGCTGAAGCCTCCGTGCCTGTCATCATAAAGCTTCATTTGGGCTGTAAAGAAGACCGTGGTTTTGCTATATGGAGCATTACTGTGGTATCGCTGTATATAGCACAAGCAATCAGATGACGTATACAAATACAGTGAAAAAAAGTATATATATATTTATTAAAACCCCACACGTTCAACTCACCTCCCACTAAAAATAAAGATAATAAAAATATACACATTTTGTGGTTTGGTCTCTTTCAGAGAAATACAATCTATCAAAATATAAAAAAAAAACGATCAGTGAACACAGAAAAAAATTCAAAAAGACAAAATTGCATTTTTTCGTTCGCCTCAATACTGCAGAAAATCCTGTAAGAAGCGATGACCATGACATATGTGTCCCAAAATGTTATCAATAAAGTCCTCTTGCCCTTCAAAAAATAAGCCCCCACACAGCTCCATCAACCCGGAAACTGAAAATGTTTCGGGTCTCAGAAAAAATGGTGACAGCATCAAAAAAAAGTTTTTTTCTTTTGCCAAAACTATTGGAGAAGTTTGGTCTTGCTGTAATCACACTGAGGAGTAGGATCCTATTACCAGGTCATTTTTACCACACAATGTGCGCCGTTAAAACCGTTCCCAGAAAAACAATGTCAGGCTTTTTTTTTCGCACTTTTACTGCACTTGGAATGTTTTTCCCGTTTTCTAGGACTATGTGGTAAATGAATGGTGTCATTTATAAGGACAGCTCATCCTACAAAATAACAAGACCTCACACTATGTGGACAGATATCAAAAAGTTAGAAAAGTTGGAAAAAGCGGAGGAAAAAACAGAAAAAAAACATAAATTGGTTATGTCGGGAAGGGGTAAAGCTGAAGAAACGCATGTAAGAGCAGAATATGGAGGAAGGTCAGATATCACAGACTGGTGGATACTACCTGCTCCATCGCTGGCAGAATACTCCACCCCCATGGTGTCCGCTGATATCTTCTCTTGTAGCAACGTCTCCAAACTCTATAAAACATCGGGAACAGTCAGCAGAGGGTTTGATGATTGGCTCATATTGGCGATATACTCAGGGGCATTACTGGGGCCAGGGAAGATTGGGAATGAATAGCGTATTGACTGTTAGAGATGTGATCTCTTCCATTAAAGGGGATGTCTAGTTGGAACAAGTTATCACTGATCTCTGGATAGGTGATGACCTGTCCCAGTGGGAGCACCCCTTTATTATGTGGTATATATGGAGGATGTGATATCATGCAGAGTTCTAGCAGTATTACACTTCGGTCCGTTCTGCGTGCATCTGGGCCATTCCCTATGGAGGAGCGGAGCTGGGGGTAAATATCAGGATCTCGTCGCTGGATCCATCCAGATGGGAGATGTAACGAGTGCGGCGCCCCCCACTGGTGTCTCAGCGTATTATGTGTTGGGGAATAATAACTTATTGTCTGGTAAATGTGCTGACTCCTGTCAGTTGTGGTCGCTGAGTGCGTGTGATGGGATGTGGCTCCGTCGTTATATTATATCACGTCTTATACCTATAATCTCTCGCTGATCGCAGGTGTCTGTCTTCACACTCAGATGAGAAGGAACAAACTGACGATATAGGACTTTTTTTTTTTTTTCCAAATTCAAACCGAGCAATCCTATTGGCCGAGTATGAATGCAGTTACCATGGTGACAGAAGTAGCAGCAGATTTAAAGGGACAAAACACTAATATTGTACTAAAGTGTATTTTATTATATATTTCACATAACTGACTGGGTACACCTTGGTGCGGGTGGGATGGCTTTTTTTAAATCAAAAACCATGTTTACTAAGTACCCTATATTATATATATTCACTATTGCTTTTTACTTACTTATAGCAGGGTATATGCTCATATTGTTTCTATCCTAAGTTTATCTATTTTCTAATAGAGACATGACCAGTCCTCTTTAGAATTTTATAGTGACCCCATTGAGGTCATGGACTGATATTGGGGATTGCAGAGTTGGGGCAAGGTGACAGGTGACAGTAAGTGACATCAAATGAAGGCTATGGTGCATACACAGTAAATCAGTCGTGTTATTCCACAGAAATGCTGTTCTATAAGGCTGTGTGCCCACGTAGCGTTTTTCAAGCGTTTATGCTGCGGAATTTCCGCAGCGGAAACGCTTGTAAAACGCTAGGTAATCCGCACCCCATGGTCCCCAAGGGGATTCCGCATGTTCTATGCACATGCTGCGGATTTTTCCGCAGCGTTTATGCTGCGTACAAAAATCCGCAGCATGTCATTTAATTTTGCGGAAGCGCAGCGGAATTCCCGCCATTGACTTGCATTGAGACGCACAGAAACCGCGACTGTACATTTTTACAAGCGGCTTCTATGCGTCTCTAAGTGCGGATGGTACCCAGTTCTGGAGGAGAGGAGACTCTGATCCAGACCTGGGTACCATTGTACCTGTAAAAAAAAGAATAAAATAACAAATAAAGTTTATATTCACCTGTCCGGCGTCTTCTCTCTGAATGCCAGCAGCGCTGAAGGACCTTCGGTGACGTCACAGTCATGTGACCGCAGGTCCTTCACCGCTCTGTCTCGCGATATGCCGGCAGCCGGGAACCAGCCAGGAAGCAGCGCTGCAGCCACGCCGGGGCCTCGGGGGTGAGTATAGCTTTATTTGTTTTAATTTTTACGGTTCACACTGTATAAATCCATGCTGTTTCCATGGATTTATACAGTGTGACCTAGTTGTCAAGCACTTTCCAAGTGATGCTAATCGCCTGGAAAGTGCTTGTCAATCTGCATGCGGAAATGCATGTGAATCCGCATGTATTCTGCAGGAAAAACGCATGCACAATCTGCATGCGTTTTTTTCTGCCAGGGAGATGCAGAAATGCTGCAGAAATTTTCTGCTTCATTTCTGCATCGTGGGCACATAGCCTAAAACACAAAATATCTTCATATGGTGAGGAGTTGTGTTGTGTTTTCATCATTTACATTCTAGCGTGGTGATCACATAAAATGTAAAATTCCTATTAAATAATTACTGAATGACAGTAGCCTGTATCCCTGGAGGACAAGTCATTTACCGCTTCACCAGGTTTGATGTTCTAATGCATTTAGATGTTTCAGTATTTGTATATATGTATATATATATTTTTTTCCCCCCTTAAGGGTATTCAAGCGCAGACAGTGACCAACTTCTTCCTCGCCTTTGAAGCACAGCTTTCAATTATTCCTGTCGTAAACAAGGTAAAAAGCTTAGAGCCGAACACTATCAGACTCCTTCAGTCCCACAGCAGGTAAATCTGTGAACATCGCCGGCACTGCTGCTGTTCCTAGTACCGATCCCTCTATGAGCGGCTGTGCAGTAATGAAGGCAGGATTCACCCAAACTTGCTCGTCTTTTTTTTCGATTTCCAGTTCTGGTAATTAGTTATACACATGTATATATCCAGTGGTCAACTCAAAACCTGTGTATGGAAAATGAATTGTTTGCTGTATGCATCGCATTTGTAGGATGCACACTGTTCATTTCATTATGGAGCGGAGTAGGAGGAGACTTTCATTACTGTTCCCTTTACTTCCTCCCTGCTGATAGGAAAGGCCATGCTGTTTGCTTGTGTCCTGTGATTACAGCAGCCTGCAACAGTTTTCAAGCGTGCACTTCCCGTCTCAGGCATCAAGCAGTAAATGATAAAATTAAAACGCTGCTATCCCTTTGTTAGTCACTTTTTTATCTTCTTCCCCCTTCTATGAATGCTGTAGTCCGTTATTCTAGAACTGCTCTAAAATGGTTCTCTCTGGAGTGTTGGGATTTGGGTTTAGGGTGGGTTAGGAAATTGAAGTTCAGATACTTTGTTCATGTTTTATACTATGGAATTACTATGTCATGTATGTTATTTGAAAGATGGAAAATTTGTATTTGGAGTTTTTCAATAAAAATTATTTGATTAAAAAAAAAATCATGAAATTAAAATTCCTCCCGTTCTTGAGAAAGAATAGGATTTTTACTAAGAGGTAAATTGCACGTTCCTTGTTTTACAGGCACTTTACATTTTTGCTAGTTTTGTGCGATTACACAATCCCTTTTAAAGGCCAGTGCCAGTTGTACATCTCTCCCTAAACTCTTGCTCAGCACTATATTTTATGCCAGTTTTATTATATGGTTTCTAGATTTTGTCCAGCTTTGATAAATAATTAGTATTTATACTTTTGCTTTTAGGCTGCGTGCCCACGTTGCGGATTACAAGCGTTTTTGATGCGGAATTTCCACAGCGGAAATGCTTGTAAAACGCATGGTAATCCGCACCCCATGGTCCCCAAGGGGATTCCGCAAGTTCTATGCACATGCTGCGGATTTTTCCGCAGCTTTTATGCTGCGTTCAAAAATCCGCAGCATGTCAATTAATTTTGCGTTTCCGCAAGCAAGCCTTGTGCAATGCATTAAAAACGCAAGGCAATTCCGCATGTGGAAAACGCGAGATAAACGCATGAAAAACGCGCGATAAACGCGTGCGGAATTCCGCATGCGTTTTTCCGGGAGAGGACTTGCAGAAATGAAGCAGAAATTTTCTGCTTCATTTCTGCAACGTGGGCACATAGCCTGAGGCTGAGTTCACACGATGCGTTTTTCATGCGTTTCCGCGGCGTTTTTGCAGTTGCGTAAACGCCGCGGAAACGCATGAAAAACGCATGGTAGAAGGGCAGCAATGTTCCCCAATTGAAATCCGCATGTGCAGGTTTGCCTTGGTTAAAACTGCACAATCCTTTACTGGACTGGTCTACTAATGAGATTAAGTCTTGGAGTCCTAAGTGTTATGATAAATGTTGTAATGGTCGCATTGCTGCTGTGGAAAAAGGGGAATTATCTGTACCTATTCAGGATTTTTGGAAGGTTTTTTCAGAGGAGGAGTCGCAAGTTTTACCTCCTCATAGGGACTATGATTGCACCATTGAGTTTGTTTCTGGAGCTACTCTTCCCAAGAGTCGCTTATTAAATCTGACTATCCCTGAAAGAAAGGCCTTGGAGGAATACATACAGACGAGCTTGGCTGCTGGTCACATTAGACCTTCTAAGTCGCCTGTGGCCGTTGGATTTTTCTTTGTTAAAAAAAAAGACGGTGGTTTACGTCCATGTCTGGACTTTCGTGAAATTAATAAGATAACCGTACGCAATTCCTACCCATTGCCGTTAATTCCAGACTTGTTTAACCAGTTAGTGGGGACCAAGTGGTTCTATAAAATTGATCTCCGGGGGGCATACAATTTGTTACGAATGAAGGAGGGTGATGAATGGAAAACTGCTTTTAACACTCCGGTAGGTCATTTTGTGAATCTGGTGATGCCCTTCGGTCTTACCAATGCACCCGCGTTTTTTCAGAACCTTATTAATGACATCCTGAGACCTTTGATTGGCAAGAATGTGGTTGTGTATTTGGATGACATTCTGATTTATTCACCAGATCTGGATTCCCATTGGCAGAGCGTACGTGAGGTGTTGCAGTTATTGAGTGATAATTCACTTTTTGCTAAGCTGGAGAAATGTGAGTTCGCTGTGCAGAGAATTAGTTTTTTGGGCTACATTATCTCCAGCGAGGGCTTTGAGATGGACCCGGTGAAAGTTCAGGCTGTGCAGGAATGGCCTAGGCCTATTGGTTTGAAATCGATACAGAGATTTTTGGGTTTCGCCAATTATTACAGGAAATTCATTAAGAATTTTTCTATAATTGTTAAGCCACTGACTGATCTCACCAGGAAAGGTGCGAATACGGTCCAGTGGACTACTGAGGCCATTGAAGCTTTTGTGTATCTCAAGGAGAGGTTCAGTTCTGCCCCTATCCTTATGCAGCCTGATGAGACCAAGCCTTTTTTGGTCGAGGTTGATGCTTCTTCGGTGGGGGTCGGTGCAGTTTTGTCTCAGGAGAACAAGGATGGAGTACATCCCTGTGATTTTTTTTCAAAAAAATTTTCAGAAACCAAACTTAATTACGATGTTGGTAATCGGGAATTGTTGGCTATTAAACTTGCGTTTGAACATTGGCATCATTTCTTGGAAAGTGCTAAATTTCCTGTTCAGGTTTTCACAGATCATAAGAATTTGATCTATCTGGATGCTGCCAAACGCTTGAATGCCCGTCAAGCTAGGTGGGCACTTTTTTTTTCTCGGTTTAATTTTTCTGTTACCTATATCCCTGGTACTAGGAATGTTAAAGCCGATGCTTTATCTCGCAGCTTTTCCCCCATGGTTGGTACCGAGGAGGAGGAGAGCATTTTACAGGAAGGAGTTGTGGTAGCAGCATTAGACTCTGTTTTGGAAGAAGGGATTCTGAAAGCCCAAGAGGATGCCCCATCTAACACTCCTCATGGGAGATTGTTTGTGCCTAGAACCTCTAGGAGAGATTTGTTTGTGGGGTATCATGAGTCTCGGTTGGCAGGTCATCCAGGAATTTCTGGGACTAAGAGACTTATCAGTCGCAGTTTTTGGTGGCCCGGGTGGCAGAAGGAAGTCATCAAGTGGGTGTGTCAGTGTACGGTGTGTGCTAGGTCAAAAGCTTCCCATACCCCTGCTGCGGGGTTGCTTTGACCTCTGGAGGTTCCTAGTGCGCCTTGGACGCATTTGGCAATGGATTTTATTACTGACCTTCCTGTGTCCGAGGGTTTCACTGACATCTGGGTGGTCGTGGACCGTTTTAGCAAGATGTGTCATTTGGTTCCATTCATTAAGCTACCCTGCGCTAAGACACTCGCTAAGGCGTTTGTTAAGGAAATTGTCAGGCACCATGGCGTTCCCACCAACATTGTTTCTGATAGGAGACCTCAGTTTGTGGCTCGCTTTTGGCGTGCTTTTTGTGACAGGTTGGGAGTCCATTTGTCATTTTCGTCTGGTTATCATCCTGAGTCTAATGGACAGACTGAAAGAAAGAACCAGGATGTGGAACAGTTTTTGCGTTGATTTGTGGCAGACAATCAAGAGGGGTGGTCTGAGTTTCTGCCACTCGCAGAATTTGCTCTTAACAACCATACATCCTCCTCTGCTGGGTGTTCTTTTTTTGTTGTACTGGGAGACATCCGTCTTTTGGTTCTTTCTCCAAATTGCGGTCGGCGGTGCCGGAGGAGTAGAATTTTTCCGGTGACTTGGAGAGAGTTTGGACTAATGTACGTTGTAACCTTCAAGAGGCTAACAAAAAGTCCAAGAAGTATTTTAACAGGAAATGTAAAGAGGTTTTGTTTACTGTGGGTGACATGGTTTGGTTGTCCTCAAAGAATCTGCGATTGAGGATTTCCTCTAAAAAATTGGGTCCGAAGTTTGTGGGGCCTTTTAAGGTGCTTCAGGTGGTTAACCAGTCTGCTGTTAGGTTGGAGGTTCCCTCCTCCTGGAAGATTAATCCTGTGTTTCATGTTTCCTTGTTGAAAAAGGCTGATGTATCGGATAGGGAGGCCACTGTCACAGTTCCTCCGGTGGTGGAAGACGGCGAATATGAAATTTCTCGTATCCTGAATTCCAGAGAGGATAGAGGGAGATTGCAGTATCTCGTCGCTTGGAAAGGTTTCGGTCCCGAGGAATAACTCCTGGGTTAAGGCGGATGATGTCTCTGCCCCTAGACTTGTCAGAGCTTTCCACAGGAGATTTCCAGATAGGCCTGGGCCTGGAGGATCCGGAGGATCCTCATAAAAGAGGGGGTACTGTTAGAACCCTCCTGTTTGTTTTTGTTTCTATCTTGTGTTTTGCGGTCACGTGACCATCTTCCTATTTATTCCAGCTCCACCCTTCTGGCCTTGCTAGACTTCAGTGTTGTTTAGACTGTCTTTCTAGCCAGGTGCTTTTGTGCCTATCTATCTCTAGTTTGCTTGGTCCTCTGGACCTCTAGTACTTTTGTCAGTTTTTCTTTTGCTCTGCAACAACTTCTGTTAGGAGGTGTCCCATTTTTGTCCCAGTCCTTAGTTCTTTTAGGGACCCCTTCCTTTCTCTATAGGTCTCCGTTCAGACTAGCCGAGGACGAAGGCGGGTCTGTTCACAAGGAACAGGTTGCCTGCTACAACGTAGGGACTCAGCTTAGTCTTACTGTGGGGACAGCTCTCCCCTTCTTTCCCTAGTTTATGTTGCAGATCATAATAATCTTGGATCTACTCATACTTAACAGACAGAACCTTCAGTGTTTCTCACTCACACACCACCTCCTCATCTCGCATCCTATCTGTCAGTGTTCCCCAAGGTTAAGTCATAGGACCCCTGCTCTTCTCCATCTAAACCTTCGGCCTGGGACAGCTCATAGAGTCCCACGGCTTTCAGTATCATCTCTATGCTAACGACACACAGATTTACCTCTCTGGACCTGATATCACCTCCTTACTAACCAGAACCCCAAAATGTCTGTTCGCTATCTCATCCTTCTTCTCTGCTAGATTTCTAAAACTTAACATGGATAAAACAGAATTCATCATCTTTCCCCCATTTCACTCAGCCTCCCCATCTGACCTATCCATCAAAATCAATGGCTGTCCACTTTCCCCAGTCCCACAAGCTCGCTGCATCAGAGTAACCCTGGACTCTAACCTCTCCTTCAAGCCACATATCAAAGCCCTTTCCTCCTCCTGCCGACTCCAACTCAAAAACATGGATCCGCATATTCCTCAACCATGAATCTGCAAAAACACTAGTGCACGCCCTCATCATCTCCCGCCTCGACTACTACAACCTCCTGCTCTGTGGCCTCCCCACTAACACTCCCGTACCCCTCCAATCTATCCTAAACTCTGCTGCCCGACTAATCCACCTGCCTTCCGCCTACTCCCCGGCCTCTCCTCTCTGTCAAATGCTTCACTGACTCCCCATTGCCCAGAGACTCCAGTTCAAAACCCTAACCGTGGCATACCAAGCCATCCACTACCTGTCTCCTCCATACATCTGTGACCTAGTCTCCCGGTACACACCTACACGCAACCTACGATCCTCACAAGATCTCCTTCTCTACTCCCCTCTTATCGTTTCTTCTCACAATTGCATACAAGATTTCTCCCGTGCATCCCCCCTACTCTAGAACTCTCTACCCCAAAACATCAGACTCTCGCCTACCGTGGAAACCTTCTAAAGGAACCTGAAAACCCACCTCTTCCGAAAAGCCTACAACCTGCAGTAATCATTGCTCCACCACACCGCTGCATGACCAGCTCTACCCTCACCTACTGTATCCTCACCCATCCCTTGAAGATTATGAGACATCGCAGGTAGGGTTATCTCTCCTCCAGTACCAGTTTGCCATTGCGTTTTTGTTCAAGATTTTTGCAATTGTGTTTGCTATGTATAACCCCTTTTTCACATGTAAAGCACCATGGAATAAATGGAGCTAGAATAATAAATAATAATAATAAAGTGCCACACACAGTGTCCTGGTATCTCATCCATGCTCTTTCTATTTTATCTTTCATTTGCAGAGATATTAGCAATGAAAGTATTTGGCACCTAATGAGTTAAAAAAAATTAAGTCCAAGTAGATGTTATCAGAGTTTTCACTGGGGGTGCGAAATTCTTCTCCCTGCATGATGCTGACCAATTATAAGCAGACGACAACACTGAAAAGAAAGATGATCACATCCCCACCATAGCTTAGAGCAGATTTCTCAGTGTCTAAGATGTAAGGATACAGACCTGGTCTCCTGGGCTAACCTCCTGCATGATTAGAGCACACAACTGACTAATACCTTTCAGTTAAGGTCTCTGTGGGTGAAGGGGCAGCACAAGAGAGTTTAGTTGTGCAACATTACAAACCTTTCTAACAGCTTTCCTCCTCTTATGGCACTCTCACCTCTGCTGTTCTGCGCCTATCCCAAACTGCCTGTCCAGAAATGAGAGCACAGTGTCAGTATCACACTTAGATCCGTTGTGCTCAACTTGTACTCATTCTGCAGTGAGATTAGAGCAGACTGTCATTGCATTTCACCATAGAAGTAACCCAGAACACACTGCTCCTGTGTGAGGTGTAATAACAGCCTAATATCACTGCAGAAAGAATACAAGTTGCTTGAGCACAGAAGACATAAGTGTGATACTGGCACACTCCATAATCAGGAGAGTCAATAAAAGGGTTTGTAATGTGACACAGAGAAACTCAGCTGTGCGGCTCCTTCCTTGTCTAAGAGCTGTTACCTCTGCTTTCTAATCATGCAGAAGGGTAGACCAGGAGATCAGGACTCTCCATCATTACACATCTTAGGCTAGGTTCCCACGATGAGCTTTTGGTGAGTTTTTGATGTTGCAGAATTTCTGCACCCATTAAGATAGGTTACTTGCATTATTTCTAAAATATGCAGCGTAAAAACTCACTGAAAACTCATAGTGAGAACGTAGCTTTATACCCTAAGAAACCCGCTTTGATCTATGGTGGGGGCGTGTTCTTCTTTTCTTTGAGTGTTGCTGCTTGCTTATGATTGGTCAGCATCATACAGGAGAAATCTGCTGCATATTTAAGGATTTCTCACAAGCCTCATTCGGGTAAGGCTGAGTGCCCACGTAGCGTTTTTCAAGCGTTTATGCTGCGGAATTTCGCTTGTGAAACGCTAGGTAATCCGCACCCCATGGTCCCCAAGGGGATTCCGCATGTTCTATGCAAAAATCCGCAGCATGTCATTTAATTTTGCAGAAGCGCAGCGGAACTCCCGCCATTGACTTGCATTGAGACGCATAGAAACCGCGACTGTACATTTTTACAAGCGGCTTCTATGCGTCTCTATGTGCGGATGGTACCCAGTTCTGGAGGAGAGAAGACAATCCTCCAGACCTGGGTACCATTGTACCTTTGTACCTGTAAAAAAAGAATAAAAAAACAAATAAAGTTTATATTCACCTGTCCGGCGGCTTCTCTCTGAATGCCGGCATCGCTTGAGGACCTGCGGTGACGTCACAGTCATGTGACCGCAGGCCCTTCACCGCTCTGTCTCGCGATATGCCGGCATCCAGGAACCAGACAGGAACGAGCGCTGCAGCCACGTCGGGCATCAGGGGTGAGTATAGCTTTATTTGTTTTCATTTTTACGGTTCACACTATATAAATCCATGCTGTTTGCATGGATTTATACAGTGTGACCTAGTTGTCAAGCACTTTCCATGTGATGCTAAAATCGCCTGGAAAGCGCTTGTCAATCTGCATGCGTTTTTTCTGCCAGGGAGATGCAGAAATGCTGCAGAAATTTTCTGCTTCATTTCTGCATCGTGGGCACATAGCCTAAATGCAAGAAGGTAAATAAAATTACCAAAATTTCCACAACAAAAGTGTAGCTCTACCTACAGCGTATTGACACCCAGACTATAAGATTATGGCAGGTCTCTGGGTGGGTGTTTTTTTACACAGTAGTCAGAACCTACAACATTGTGGTGCCGTGCATTACATGAGCTATACTAAGGGAGCGCCTGTCAGCATAGAGCGAATACGTCCATATACCGACCAGCAGAAAGTGTAAGAGAAGAACTATAGAAGGATGGACCATAGTGGAGCATTCCGGACTGGAGCAACATAAGGAGCCAGAAGGCTTCCCCCCGGTATTCCATGCTATGTGCTCCTTATAAAGTGACATCTCTCCATAGACCCCTCTGTGAAGACCACCCCCTTATCCAGATGATACATTCTCACTTCCACCATATATAATGCAGACTGGACATTTTATTTTATTTTTTCAGAAAATCACCAATTTTGGGTCGTCAGCTGTAGAAGAAGAAATGCTTTACACCAGTGCTGGGAACCTATGGCAGCGTGCAGAGGGGGCAGCAGAGCCCTCCTGGGGGGCACCATGGCCGCAGCACTAGCGCTACTGGATCGGGCCGGCGGGGAGAACTCTGAGCCGCCGAGTGCCGGCACCAGCTCCGCTACTGCAGCTAGATGTGCGATCTCTCTCGGACGGAAACACATCGAGCTGAAGTGTATTGCAGCGCACGAACTAGCCAGGCCCGAGCGCTGCAATACACGCTGCCAGCCAATCAGAGGCCAGCGGCTGCCGGCCAATCAGATGCCAGCATGACGTCGGCCGGTCAATCAGAGGCCAGCATGACGTCGACCGGTCAATCAGAGGCCAGCGTCTGCCGGCCAATCAGAGGCCAGCATGACGTCAGCCGGCCAATCAGAGGCCAGCGGCTTCCTTCCAATCAGAGGCCAGCATGAATTCGGCCGGCCAATCAGAGGCCTGCGGCTTCTGGCCAATCAGAGACCAGCATGACGTTGGCCGGCCAATCAGAGGCTAGCGACTTCCGGACAATCAGAAGCGGCTGCCGGCGAATCAGAGGCCAGCATGACGTCGGCTGGCCAATCAGAGGCCATCGGCCGCTGGCCTCTGATTGGCCGGCAGCGTGTACTGCAGCGCGCACGGACCTGGCTAGTACGTGCGCAGCAATACACTTCAGCTAGATGTGCCGACTACAGGAGAGGACGCTGCGCGGGAGAAGAAGGAAGGTGAGGAGGAGGGTTTATTATGTGTTTTTTTTTTTTTTTAATATGGGATGCACAATGGCTGGGGGGGGGGGGGAGAGGAGCATATATACCAGGATTGAGGTGAGGGCCAGCATATATACCAGGATTGAGGGGAGGGCCAGCATATATACCAGGATTGAGGGGAGGGCCAGCATATATACCAGGATTGAGGGGAGGGCCAGCATATATACCAGGATTGAGGGGAGGGCAGCATATATACCAGGATTGAGAGGAGGGCAGCATATATACCAGGATTGAGGAGAGGGCCAGCATATATACCAGGATTGAGGGGAGGGCCAGCATATATACAAGGATTGAGGGGGGGAGCATATATACCAGGATTGAGGGGAGGGCCAGCATATATACGAGGATTGAGGGGAGGGCCAGCATATATACCAGGATTGAGGGGAGGGTCAGCATATATACCAGGATTGAGGGGAGGGCCAGCATATATACGAGGATTGAGGGGAGGGCCAGCATATATACGAGGATTGAGGGGAGGGCCAGAATATATACCAGGATTGAGGGGAGGGCCAGCATATATACCAGTATTGAGGGGAGGGCCAGCATATATACCAGGAATGAGGGGAGGGCCAGCATATATACCAGTATTGAGGGGAGGGCCAGCATATATACCAGGATTGAGGGGAGGGCCAGCATATATACCAGGATTGAGGGGAGGGCCAGCATATATACCAGGATTGAGGGGAGGGCAGCATATATACCAGGATTGAGGGGAGGGCCAGCATTTATACCAGGATTGAGGGGAGGGCCAGCATATATACCAGGATTGAGGGGAGGGCCAGCATATATACCAGGATTGAGGGGAGGGCCAGCATATATACCAGGATTGAAGGGAGGGCCAGCATATATACCAGGATTGAGGGGAGGGCCAGCATATATACCAGGATAGAGGGGAGGGCCAGCATATACACCAGGATTGAGGGGAGGGCCAGCATATATACCAGGATTGAGGGGAGGGCAGCATATATACCAGGATTGAGGGGAGGGCAGCATATATACCAGGATTGAGGGTAGGGCCAGCATATATACCAGGATTGAGGGGAGGGCCAGCATATATACCAGGATTGAGGGGAGGGCCAGCATTTATACCAGGATTGAGGGGAGGGCCAGCATATATACCAGGATTGAGGAGAGGGCCAGCATATATACCAGGATTGAAGGGAGGGCCAGCATATATACCAGGATTGAGGGGAGGGCCAGCATATATACCAGGATTGAGGGGAGGGCCAGCATATACACCAGGATTGAGGGGAGGGCCAGCATATATCCCAGGATTGAGGGGAGGGCAGCATATATACCAGGATTGAGGGGAGGGCCAGCATATATACCAGGATTGAGGAGAGGGCCAGCATATATACCAGGATTGAGGGGAGGGCAGCATATATACCAGGATTGAGAGGAGGGCCAGCATTTATACCAGGATTGAGGGGAGGGCCAGCATATATACCAGGATTGAGGGGAGGGCCAGCATATATTCCAGGATTAAGGAGAGGGCCAGCATATATACCAGGATTGAAGAGAGGGCCAGCATATATACCAGGATTGAAGGGAGGGCCAGCATATATACCAGGATTGAGGGGAGGGCAGCAAATATACCAGGATTGAGAGGAGGGCAGCATATATACCAGGATTGAGGAGAGGGCCAGCATATATACCAGGATTGAGGGGAGGGCCAGCATATATACCAGGATTGAGGGGGGGGCAGCATATATACCAGGATTGAGGGGAGGGCCAGCATATATACCAGGATTGAAGAGAGGGCCAGCATATATACCAGGATTGAAGAGAGGGCCAGCATATATACCAGGATTGAAGGGAGGGCCAGCATATATACCAGGATTGAGGGGAGGGCCAGCATATATACCAGGATTGAAGGGAGGGCCAGCATATATACCAGGATTCAGGGGAGGGCCAGCATATATACCAGGATTGAGGGGAGGGCCAGCATATATACCAGGATTGAAGGGAGGGCCGGCATATATACCAGGATTGAGGGGAGGCCCACCATATATACCAGGATTGAGGGAAGGGCCAGCATATATACCAGGATTGAGGGGGGGCAGCATATATACCAGGATTGAGGGGAGGGGCAGCATATATACCAGGATTGAGGGGAGGGGCAACATATATACCAGGATTGAAGGGAGGGCCAGCATATATATCAGGATTGAGGGGAGGGCCAGCATATATACCAGGATTGAGGGGAGGGCCAGCATATACACCAGGATTGAGGGGAGGGCCAGCATATATACCAGGATTGAGGAGAGGGCAGCATATATACCAGGATTGAGGGGAGGGCCAGCATATATACCAGGATTGAGGGGAGGGCCAGCATATATACCAGGATTGAGGGGAGGGCAGCATATATACCAGGATTGAGGGGAGGGCCAGCATTTATACCAGGATTGAGGGGAGGGCCAGCATATATACCAGGATTGAGGGGAGGGCCAGCATATATACCAGGATTGAGGAGAGGGCCAGCATATATACCAGGATTGAAGAGAGGACCAGCATATATACCAGGATTGAAGGGAGGGCCAGCATATATACCAGGATTGAGGGGAGGGCCAGCATATATACCAGGATTGAGGGGAGGACCAGCATATATACCAGGATTGAGGGGGGGGGCATATATACCACGATTGAGGGGAGGGCCAGCATATATACCAGGATTGAGGGGGGGGCAGCATATATACCAGGATTGAGGGGAGGGCCAGCACATATACCAGGATTGAGGGGAGGGCCAGCATATATACCAGGATTGAGGGGAGGGCCAGCATATATACCAGGATTGAGGGGAGGGCCAGCATATATACCAGGATTGAGGGGAGGGCCAGCATATATACCAGGATTGAGGGGAGGGCCAGCTTATACACCAGGATGTGGGTGAGCACATTCTCTATTTCTGCAGTCTCTTACCCCTGCTCCTGTCTGTGGCTGCTCTATGCTGCCCTCGCCTGCTCTTTGTATCAGTTGTTTGTATCAGTAAAACCTCAATATTTAGGATAAATTGCCGTGTTGGCACTTGGCGATAAATAAGTGGGTTTTGGATTGCAGTTTGGGCACTCGGTCTCTAAAAGATTCGCCATCACTGTTTTAAACCAATCAATGTGCAAATATCAACATTTTTGAGAAAATACAATACATTTGATCAGATGTCAAAAAATATTCCTGAAAAAAAAAATTGTGATCAGAAATCATAAAGAAAAATTAACTCTTTAATACCATTTTTACCAAAAATACATTGTAAAAAAAAAGAAGTGTAATTTTCTACAGTACAATATTTATTTCTATTTTTCTCAAATGAATTTTCATTTTAGGCCCCCCAACAATTGAAAATCAATGTAAAAAGTGTATTTTAATACAATAAAAAAAATCAGGGTAATTGTTCAGTTGTATTGCCAGTTTTACAGCACGACCCGTAGCGATTTACGATCCCACAGGCCGATGAGCTACAATCTTCCTGAGAAAGGATTCATCAATGTATCAGATGCTTTCTTGCATGTTTCTACATGGAGCAATACACATATGTTCCATGTCCCTTCCTCTAAGAAACCTTCAATGAACCCTGATAGGATCTACAGAGAATAGACGTCCTTTACAGTGTTACACACTTACTCCATACTCAGTCTAATTTCATCATTCATTTTACTTTCTGCTTATAAATGCATTCATTAAAATAATGAATATCTGCATTGAGGACAGTAGAAGAACTAGTTTGTGTTTGTTCATCAAGATGCATTATCTTGGTCTCGTCTTGGCACTGTAACTGTTGGTAGGTAGGCAGAGTACTGGAGAGGTTGCTCCCGTCATTCAGAGAGTTGCTCCGATGCGGTGTTCTGTTGGTAGACTGACCGCTTTGTTGGTTTGCTATCAGGTGGTGAATCATATCGGTTATGAGATTGAGTTTATGATCCATTTGAGTTACCTACAAATATATAAAAAAAAATTCAAACAAAGAAAATAGCATAGATACAGACCACACTCCATACACATTTTACACTACCCATGAGCGCTGCCTGATATTGTAGCTTATCCCTAACCAAATCAATGGGGCACTGAGTTGCAATACCAGACACACCCCATGGACAAGAGAGGCACAGTTTTGGGGAGAAATAAAGTAGATAGATCCTTTAATGCAATATTGGTTAGCCATTTAGACATTGTTGTTTTAATTGAAAACTATAGTTGGTGCGATTCTTTTCGCAGCACTGGGTCCATCAGCCACGTCAGTAATCTTTGGATGCTGGACAGGAGCCTCAAGACCTGCCTTCTACCTTCCAAGATTCCCTGCTTCTCTTCTGATTAGCTGCATCTTTATGGTTACAGCATGATGCATATGTGACATTGCATCAGGCCGGCTAATCAGTAGAACAGCTGTGGATGCCGGGATGTAGGAGGTGGTTCTCAGGGCTCCGATGCAGCCGTCACAGATTATGGATGTGGCTGATGGACTGGGTCCTGCGAATTGACTCGCACCAACTCTATTGGAAACCTTTGTCAGATTGAACTACTTAATGAACTCAGAAAGAGCTTTCTGTCCACATCCATGAAAGTAGTAGCCAACACTTAAAGGGGTTTTCTACTACTCGGACATCTCCTTCTCCATATATATATTTTTGCCCTCAGTAAAATAATAACACCTATATTCCCTTCCAGTGTTCCAGCCGTGTCGGCATTGGCTCTCCTTGGGATCACGTGACATTGTTATGTCAAGTGATCCCTGCTGCCAATCAGCGCTGGCTTCACTCTTCCTGCCTCCAGTTATAGCACATACCTGTACATCCGGAGGAAGTAAGAGCAGCAACATCTCTCACTTCCTCTGGATGTATGCAAGTTGGCCAAAGGCGGGGAGAGTAAAGTCAGCACTGATTGCCCCTAGGAATCAGGAGACATAATGTCATGCTGTCACGCAAGGTGTGGGAAAGACTAAGTGCAACACAAAGGGAAAACGGAAAGGGAACCCAGACTAGGGAAAGTGGGGAGTGGAGAACTCCTAGGCTGATCTAGTGTCACCCTGTCTCCACTAATGTCCCTTTATTGGTTCTTCACCAATCGCCGCACGCATACCTCAGCCTGTCTATCCCTGGCATTAGGCTCAGGCTAGGGAACAGAAAGGATGAGCACTAGTTGATCCCCACTGAACACTAAAGACAACAAGGGGGGATAAACAAGGGAAAATCGCTTAGCTTTACTCGACTCCAGACAAATGCGCACACGTTCTCTAGCACCAGAGAGATAGAAGTACTGCTCTTGCTCAAGCCTTCACAAGGGGCAATGAATATCGCTGGCACCTCCCTCTGGCTCACAACAGGTATTTATACATCCAGGCCAGGGTGTTAATTAGCCCGAGGAAGCTAGCCCCTGGGTCCTAGAGATACATATTCTAAGAAGTTGTCTGTAAGGCCAAATGAAGAGATCTCCTGCAACCAACTGCAGGATGACTGTCTGTCACTTCTGACACACCCATGACACACGCAATCCCCAGGAGAGCCAGTGCAGACACCGCTGGAATAGTGCTGGCACTGGAGGTGAGTATAGGTGTTATTATTTTACTGGGGGACACACATATGGATTGAGAAGGAGTTGTCTGAGTAATGGAAAACCCCTTTAAGCCTCCATACACAATAGACTAAGCTAATAGTCTAAGGGGACATCCAGACTCTTCCCTGACAGATGAGGTCAGAGGAGGTAAAATTCAAACTGCCTGACCCTTAATGCCTGACCCTTTTGTTATTCAGGTGATAAGCTGCTGCCAGAGCCGTTTGGCAGTGATTTTCACAGTTCTCCACTTTGAAAACACATGAACATTTAACCAAGCCAAACCTTCTCGTGTATGAGAGTTGGGAGAGGTAGTGGACGGCCGAACCAGCAATCAACGTTCAGTTATTGTGTGTGGCCACCTTAACTTGTATGTGCAAGTCACAGATGACCACAGGTATTTAGACTCTCTGCAGTGTATGAGCAGCACTGTAGAATTGGTGTCTGGATGCACCATTATGTATTTTACACTTTTTCAGAGAGTGAGGAATATTCTGTATGTAGTATGTGGTAATTGTCTGTATATCCTGTACTCCATGTGTGTATGTGTAAGTAGTAGCTGTGCATAATATAAATATATATGGTTTTATCTTATTTTCTTACCTTGTCCTCGACACGGTTCAATCTTGACCCAATTGTATTAGAGCCTCGATCTTTCACTTTATCTGGAAATAAATAAAAGTAAAAAAAAGTCATTTTTAAATTTACTATTAGAAATTAGCATTTTTTGGGTCCACTGGCATTCAACCAAATTTGTGAAACCGTTTATGATTTACAGTTCAGAGAATATAACATGAGAAACGATTTACCTATTCTTCCACAAAGCGATGAAATATGGCATCCTTATTCTGGACAACCTCTTAAAAAAGGCTTTCCCATTGTTACAAATGACGGCATGTTGCTTGGATTTGCTATCATATGGTGTCAGATTATTACCATTACTATTGTTAATTTCTCTAAAACATAGCATTTATTCCATTTCATAGTGGTAGGAAGTGGAATCTATCCAGAAAGAAACAGTGAGGGCTTCCCCAATGACTGGTCCAGTCTGTAAGAAACTAGAATCTCAATTTGCAGCCAGGGTGTTTCGGGGTGTTGCCCCTCAGCAGTGCAAAGCATGAGATCTGATTTAGCTGTGTGAGAGACTTCAGAAGGAAAAACTTTACCCCTTAGATCCTAGTGAGGAGAGTGAAATGCTAGAGTAAGGAGGCTTATAAACCATGCAATGGCTCCCCGGGGAGCTTACGAGCCTCCTTACACTGGCATTTTTTAGACAAATCATCTTACTTTTCCTCTAAGGATTCAATTTTCTTCCTTTTTTTCTATTATTTTATCACTGTTGATGACTCCCACTGATTTGCTATAGCAATGAGATGTGCACATATATACAGTACAGACCAAAAGTTTGGACACACCTTCTCATTTAAAGATTTTTCTGTATTTTCATGACTATGAAAATTGTACATTCACACTGAAGGCATCAAAACTATGAATTAACACATGTGGAATTATATACTTAACAAAAAAGTGTGAAACAACTGAAAATATGTCTTATATTCTAGGTTCTTCAAAGCAGCCACCTTTGCTTTGATGACTGCTTTGCACACTCTTGGCATTCTCTTGATGAGCTTCAAGAGGTAGTCACCGGAAATAGTTTTCACTTCACAGGTGTGCCCTGTCAGGTTTAATAAGTGGGATTTCTTGCCTTATAAATGGGGATGGGACCATCAGTTGTGTTGTGCAGAAGTCTGGTGGATGCACAGCTGATAGTCCTACTGAATAGACTGTTAGAATTTGTATTATGGCACGAAAAAAACAGCTAAGTAAAGAAAAACAAGGGGCCATCATTACTTTTAAGAAATGAAGGTCAGTCAGTGCGAAAAATTGGGCGAACTTTGATAGTGTCCCCAAGTGCGGTTGCAAAAACCATCAAGCGCTACAAAGAAACTGGCTCACATGAGGACCGCCCCAGGAAAGGAAGACCAAGAGTCACCTCTGCTTCTGAGGATAAGTTTATTCGAGTCACCACCCTCAGAAATCGCAGGTTAACAGCAGCTCAGATTAGAGACCAGGTCAATGCCACACAGAGTTCTAGCAGCAGACACATCTCTACAACAACTGTTAAGAGGAGACTTTGTGCAGCAGGCCTTCATGGTAAAATAGCTGCTAGGAAACCACTGCTAAGGACAGGCAACAAGCAGAAGAGACTTGTTTGGGCTAAAGAACACAAGGAATGGACATTAGACCAGTGGAAATCTGTGTTTTGGTCTAATGAGTCCAAATTTGAGATCTTTGGTTCCAACCACCGTGTCTTTCTGCGACGCAGAAAAGGTGAACGGATGGACTCTACATGCCTGGTTCCCACTGTGAAGCATGGAGGAGGAGGTGTGATGGAGTGGTGGTGCTTTGCTGGTGACACTGTTGGGGATTTATTCAAAACTGAAGGCATACTGAAACAGAATGGCTACCACAGCATCTTGCAGCGGCATGCTTTTCCATCCGGTTTGCGTTTAGTTGGACCATCATTTATTTTTCAACAGGACAATGACCCCAAACACACCTCCAGGCTGTGTAAGGGCTATTTGACCAAGATGGAGAGTGATGGAGTGCTACACCAGATGACCTGGCCTCCGCAGTCCCAATCGAGATGGTTTGGGGTGAGCTGGACCGCAGAGTGAAAGCAAAAGGGCCAACAAGTGCTAAGCATCTCTGGGAACTCCTTCAAGATTGTTGGAAGACCATTTCCGGTGACTACCTCTTGAAGCTCATCAAGAGAATGCCAAGAGTGTGCAAAGCAGTCATCAAAGCAAAAGGTGGCTACTTTGAAGAGCCTAGAATATAAGACATATATTCAGTTGTTTCACACTTTTTTGTTAAGTATATAATTCCACATGTGTTAATTCATAGTTTTGATGCCTTCAGTGTGAATGTACAATTTTCATAGTTATGAAAATACAGAAAAATCTTTAAATGAGAAGGTGTGTCCAAACTTTTGGTCTGTACTGTACATATATACAGTTGAAACCAGAAGTTTACATACACTATATAAAAAGACACATATGCATGTTTTTCTCAAAATCTGACATGAAATAAGAATAAACCTTTCCCATTTTAGGTCAATTAGGATTACCATAATTTTTAATATTTGCCAAATGTTAGAATAATAAGAAAGATAATGTTTTAACCACTTCGCTCCAGAGCCTGTTTTTGCCTTCGTGACCGGGCCAATTTTTTCAATTCTGACCACTGTCACTTTATGAAGTAATTACTCTGGAACGCTTCAACGGATTCCCCTGATTCTGAGATTGTTTTTTCGTGACATATTGTACTTCATGATAGTGGTAAAATTTCTTTGATATCACTTGCGTTAATTTGTGAAAAAATCGGAAATTTGGCAAAAATTTTGAAAATTTTGCAATTTTCAAACTTTGAATTTTCATGCCCTTAAATCAGAGAGATATGTCACACAAAATAGTTAATAAATAACATTTCCCACATGTCTACTTTACATCAGCACAATTTTGGAACCAAAATTTTTTTTTTGTTAGGGAGCTATAAGGGTTAAACGTTGACCAGCGATTTCTCATTTTTCCAACAAAATTTACAAAAACATTTTTTTAGGGACCATATCATATTTGAAGTCACTTTGAGGGGTCTTTATGACAGAAAATACCCAAAAGTGACACCATTCTAAAAACTGCACCCCTCAAGGTGCTCAAAACCACATTCAAGAACTTTATTAACCCTTCAGGTGCTTCACAGGAATTTTTGGAATGTGGAAGAAAAAAATTAACATTTAACTTTTTTCACAAAAATGTTACTTTAGACCTAATTTTTTTTATTTTCACAGGGGTAACAGGAAAAAATGGACCCCAAAATTTTTTGTGCAATTTCTCTTGAGCGCGCTGATACCCCATATGTGAGGGAAAACCACTGTTTGGGCGCACTGCAGGGCTCGGAAGGGAAGGAGCGCCATTAGACTTTTTGAATGTAAGATTTGTCTGAATAATTAGCAGACGCCATGTTGCGTTTGGAGAGCCCCTGATGTTCCTAAACAGTGGAAACCTCCCACAAGTGACACCATTTTGGAAACTAGACCCCTTAGGGAACATATCTAGATGTGAGGTGAGCACCTTGAACCCCAAGGTGCTTCACAGAAGTTTATAATATTGAGCTGTAAAAATAAAATGTTCACATTTTTCCCACAAAAACGTTTTATATCCCTTAATTTTGCATTATCATAAGGGTAATAGGATAAATTGCACCATGAAATTTATTGTGCAGTTTCTCCTGAACACGCCGATACCCCATATGTGGAGGCAAACCACTGTTTGGGCGCACGGCAGGGTTTGAAAGGGAAGGAGCTCCATTTGACTTTTTGAATGTAAAATTTGTTTGAATAATTAGCGGACGCCATGTTGCATTTGGGGAGCCCCTGATGTGCCTAAACAGTGGAACCCCCCCACAAGTGACACCATTTTGGATACTAGACCCCTTAGGGAACTTATCTAGATGTGTGGTGAGCACCTTGAACCCCAAGGTGCTTCACAGAAGTTTATAATATTGAGCTGTAAAAATAAAATTTTCACATTTTTCCCACAAAACCGTTTTTCATCCCTTAATTTTGCATTATCATAAGGGTAATAGGATAAATTGCACCATGAAATTTGTTGTGCAATTTCTCCTGAACACGCCGATACCCCATATGTGGAGGTGACGCGCCCCTGGGCCTGTGTCGCGCTGCGTTGCGCACGCGGGAGCTTACCCGGAGCCGGATCTGTTTAGGGTTGTAGTCTCGTGGCGGTGACCCGGTCCGTGCCCAGGGAGTCAAACTGGACGGCAGTCTGTTAGCGGTAGAAAACGGTTGATGACTACGCCACCCGTTGAATGCAGCCAGGGGGCTGCTGCTGCAGGGCAGACCGCTGAGGCCGGTGGAAGGATGGTGCAGCGTGATAGTATAACCCCCAACGGGAGGGGTATGGCCTCAGGGCAGCCGACGTGGATGATGGGGGTAGCAGGAACCACTCAGAGACGGTATGGTAGCGTTCAGGGTCTTTACTAATAACAACGATAGACCCTCCCGGAGTACTTGCTAGCGAACGGGGCCTGGTCAGTCCTTGAGCAGATGGGATCTCCCCTGGCCAGGCGTAGTTGTAGGCCTCCCAAGCTGACTGTACTCTTCTGGCTACCTTGCTAGAAGCTGATGTAAGTAGCCCACGTCCCTGAGTGTACCGTGTGGTGCTCACCCGTATGGCCGGTGACTCGGGGCCTTCGGGCTTCTGGGCCAGGGGACCTGAAATCCCCTGCCTGACGGATTCTGCTGCTGGGTAGAAGTTAGTCCCCACAGCCTCGGACTCCGGGTCCGGTAAAGAATCTTCTTAGTCAGGGCGAGCTCTTTAGCTGCCAGCCCCTGACTCCTTGTGACTCTGCTGCTTCCTATGCTGCTCTTGTCTCTGCTCTTCCTGGACTCAATCACTCTGCCTCAGCCCCGGGTTTATACAGGGGAAGTTCTTCCCCTCCCAAGGCTGGGCAGGAGGTGTGGCATGCACAGGATCCCTGACCAAAGGACCTCCCACCTGCTCTCAGACGTAATATCTCTATCACTGTGACAACCAGACCCCTGGGGTGTCACACTCCCCCCTAGTGAAATTTAGTACTCCGGGACTAAACATTTTTTTAGAAAAATATAACAAGGTATATCAAAGAACAATAAAACACAATAAGGAAACACAATAAGATGGTCACGGATGTCCGCAACCGGGTGCAGTCTTTGAAGAAAAGCAAAGGTGTCCATTTCACCAACACAGGGAGACGTAACCAGGTAGGGGTCTGTCCTACCCCGAGTCCTTAACAGTCTCTAGTCCATCCTGGGTTACGCTCCAACTATATACAAAGGATTCCCGGTAAATCCACCGAAGACTCCTAAAAACAACTAGAAACACAAAATTACACACAAGCAACAATAAACAGGTAAATATTGTAAAACAACTTAAACATTTAGATCCTCCAACGTGCGGGTAACTGGCCTCTAGTGGCCCTAGTGGACCTACGGAGCTGACTGTCTGGCCCTGAACTACAGGGTGTAGGAGCTGTCAAGGGTAAACTGGGCAGCTGTCTACCGGCTCTTTGTCTCACTAGGGGTACGGCAGGCTCACTATAAGCAGAGGGTGGATTCTCCCGTTCCGCTTGGGTGGAGTCTTCTGCCTCCTGGACCGGCTGCTCTTCCAGCTCTACCCGTTGCTCCGTAGGTTCTTGGGATGATGGTTGGAGGAAGGTGAGTACGGGTACCACAACTGCACCATTGACTTGAGTCCAAGACCGAGGGAAGTCCCCGAGCACGGTACTAACCATATCTTCCCTTTCTTCCACGGGTCGATGGTCTTCCTGTTCCTCCTCAGGGTTCCTCAGTTGTTCGGGGCACTTCTTCAGGTGGTCCCGGGATACAATGGCTGTGGTTTCCCCTCCGTCTTTACTGATGGTACAGACCTTCGGGTTCTCGTGGCTTGAGGGCAGTACGGTGTACGGGTCCTTCTCCCACTGGTCGTCCAACTTGTGGAGCCGTCTCTTCCTCTTCAAGACCTGCTCTCCGGGTACCAGGGGAACAGCGGGAGCATACTGGTTGTAAGTCTTCTCTTGTCTTTCCCTAGCCTGACAAAGACTTCGCTCCACGCTCTCCTGTACTTTCCGGTACTGCTGCTGCCTCTCTGTGTCCCAGTCTGTTTCTGGTGAAGTGTCCTCGGGCGTCAGGACTCCCATTTCCAGGTCAACAGGTAACTTACCAGGTCTTGCCCTCATTAGGTAAGCCGGGGTACAGTTGGTGGAACCTACCGGGATGTGGTTGTATAGGTCCACCAGATCGGGCAACTTCTCAGGCCACAGACTGCGTTCTTCCAGGGGCAACGTTTTTAGAAGATCCATTACCACCTGGTTCATTTTTTCACAAAGTCCATTAGTTTGCGGATGGTAGGGTGTCGTCCTTATCTTCCGGCAGCCATACAGATTACAGAATTCCTGGAAGACCTCCGCTTCAAAGGCAGGTCCCTGGTCCGTCAGCACTTGGTCCGGGTACCCGTGTGGGCGGCAAAAGTGCTGCTGGAAGGCTCTAGCTGCTGTTCGAGCCGTTAAGTCCTTGACGGGGACGACAACCAGAAACCGGGAGTAATGATCCACGATGGTTAACGCGTAGACGTAGCCACTTCTGCTGGGGGTCAGTTTTACATGATCCAAGGCCACCAGTTCCAACGGTTGCCGGGTGACGATGGACTGCAGGGGAGTCTTCTGGCTGGCCCGGTCCTTCCTTCTCAGATTGCACGGGCCACAGTCTCTGCACCACTTCTCGATGGTTCCCCTCATGCCTACCCAGTGGAACCGCTCGCGCAGCAGGAACTCCAGCTTTTTCCACCCGAAGTGTCCAGCTCCGTCGTGGTATGCCTCCATCACCATGGCTGCGTCTCTTCGTGGCACCACTACTTGCCAGAGTAGTTCATGCGTCCTGGAGTTAACCATTCTGCGGCACAACTTCCCCTTGTAAAGGAACAGTCGACTCTTCTCTGCCCATAGTTGTTTGGCTTCCTCTGGAGCGTCTGATTCCAGGCTAGCCTCCGGGCGAGTCAGCATCTCCTTCACCAGTCGGACGGCAGGGTCGCTGTCTTGCGTTTCCGCCCAGTTGTAGTGAGGTAAGGGGTTCAACGTAGCAGCCTGCTTACTCCTTACCCGGTGGGAATACTGGATAGTCCCATGACGGTGGAACGCAGGGAGTTCAACTTCTTCCAGTCCCTCCGGATCTTCTCCTCCGTCCGGCAGGTTGGGCATCCTGGACAGGGCGTCCGCGTTGGTATTGGAGCGCCCTGCCCGGTATTTAATTGTAAACTCGTAGTTGGACAGACGGGCCATCCACCTCTGCTCCAGGGCACCGAGTCTTGCCGTGTCCAGGTGTATCAACGGGTTGTTATCCGTGTATACGGTGAACCGGGAAGAAGCGAGGTAATGCCTAAAGCGCTCGGTGACTGCCCATACCACGGCCAGGAACTCTAGCTTAAATGAGCTGTAATTCTCGGGGTTCCTTTCGGTGGGTCGCAGTTTTCGGCTGGCATAGGAGATCACTCGTTCTCTCCCCTGCTGAATCTGGGATAGTACGGCTCCTAGCCCGATGTTACTGGCGTCGGTGTAGAGGATGAAGGGCTGGCTATAGTCTGGGTACGCCAAGATTTCATCCCCCGTGAGGGCCATCTTCAGCTGGCGGAAGGACTCTTCTTCTAGCTCTTCCCATTTGAAGGGCGGCTTCTGGTTCTTGGCCTTCCGGGACTGGCCTATCAGGAGGTCCTGCATAGGCGCTGCCTTTTTGGTGAAACCGGGAATAAACCTTCGGTAGTAGCCTACCAACCCTAGGAACTGCCGCACTTCTTTTACGCTGGAGGGGCTTGGCCATCCCTTAATTGCGGTGATCTTATCGGGGTCGGGAGCCACTCCGTCAGCGCTCACCACGTGTCCCAGGTATTGCACCTTTGGTTTCAGGAGGTGACACTTGGAGGGTTTCACCTTTAGGCCATAACTCGCCAGAGCTTCGAACACCTCCGCCAGGTGTTTCAGGTGGTCCTCGTAAGTTTTGGAGTATACGATGACATCGTCCAGGTACAACAGGACCGTCTCGAAGTTTCTGTGGCCCAGACAGCACTCCATTAATCGTTGGAAGGTTCCTGGGGCGTTGCAGAGTCCGAACGGCATGCAGGTGAACTCACTAAGTCCCATCGGGGTGGTGAATGCAGTCTTCTCCCGGTCTGCCTCTGCTACAGGAACCTGCCAGTACCCGCTAGTGAGATCCAAGGTAGAGAAGAAGTTAGCAGATCTTAAAGCAGCCAATGACTCCTCTATCCTTGGTAAGGGGTACGCATCCTTGTGTGTGATACGGTTGATTTTCCGGTAATCTACACACATCCTCATGGTGTTGTCTTTCTTTTTGACTAAAACTAGTGGGGCTGCCCAGGGGCTACAGCTATCCCGGATTACCCCAGCCTCCTTCATGTCTCTAAGCATCCCCTTGGCGTGTTGGTAATGTGCAGGGGGTACGGGTCGATACCTCTCTTTTATGGGAGGATGATCTCCCGTGGGGATGCGGTGTTCTACCCCCTTGACTCGCCCGAAGTCTAACGGGTGTTTACTAAACACTCTCTCATACTCTTGAACCACCCGATAGACTCCTTGTTTCTGGTGTGAGGGAGTGGAGTCAGTACCCAGATGTAGTTGCTGACACCAGTCCTCCATGTCTTTCTTAGAGCCGTTACCTTCCTCCGGGTGAGATGGAGGCAAGGGTTCCACAAATTGTATAGAATTTTGATTAGTGGTATATAATTTGGCTAGCGTGGCATACCGGGGCAGGTACACTTCCCTCTCCCCGATATTTATTATGCGAACGGGCACCCTCCCATGGCGTACATTGACCACCCCCCGTGCTGTCAAAATGGTGGGCCTACTATCTGAGTAAACTGGTTCTACCATTGCCTGGTAATCTCTACCTCTCAGACCAATAGCTGCCCGGCACCAAATCATCATTTCACTTTTTGGGGGCATGGCAATAGGAAAAGGGTCACACATTCTTACGCTACCAATCTCACCGCCGGAGAGTTCCACTTGTTGCCGTTGCATCAGTGCCCGGATCTCTTTCTGGAGCACCCGCTGCTCGCCGGAGCTGGCATTCTTGGCAACCTGCTGTAAAAGGAAAATCACCTCTGCAAGACAATTTTCAATTACATTAGTTCCTAGAGTTATCTTTGGGTGACTCTCATGTTTGTCAATGTCTACAATGATCAGTCCCTGTGCGGCCAGTTCGACTCTACCAATTTTGATGGTCACCTCTTTAAATCCGATCTGTGGCACGGGCTGACCATTGCTGGCGATGATACTCAAGTCGTCGTCAGGGTAGCGGGTAATATCCGAGTCATTCCAGTACTGCTTGAAGAGCACGTACGGGATGGTGGTGACCTGTGACCCGGTGTCCAGTAGGGCACTCATGGGAATGCCATCCAGTACCACAGGCAAGACTGGACGTCCTCCCACATATCTGTCGCGCCAGTTCGATGGGCCTGGTGATCTTTTTCCTGGGGGTTGGCCCTCTACCCCAGGTTGTGCCCGTTTAAAGAACAGTACCTTTCCATATGTCCGGGTTGATTGCAGCGGCGGCAGATGGGTCGTCCGTCCTCGCTGTATCGGTCACTGGGTCTTCCTCTGGCCGGTGGGGTCCTCCTTGGTCGACGCCACGGGATGTCCTCCGGTCCGGATGCCAGCTGGATCTTCCCTGGAGTGGAAACCTGTAAAGACTGCACAGTTCGGGTTAGCGCAGCAACGCTCTTAACTAGCTCTTGGACCTGATGGTGTAGGTCTGGAGCCGGGTCATTGTCCAAAGCCTGCGCATCAGCTCCCACAGGCCCTGCCGACAAGGGCGCCGCCTCCTGGTGGTAAGTAATAGCTGGGCGCCTGTGGGTCACAACGCCACCCGGTGCTGGTTCTCGGAGCACCCGGATAGCTCTATCCTTGAACTGTGCAAAGTCCAGATGGGGATCCTGTAAGGCCATTGCCCGCAACTGGGTTCGGTGGGCATTGCAATATAAACCCTCTATAAATTGTTCAGTCAACAGCCTGTCCTCGTTTCCCACCCCATCAGGGTCGGTCTGCTTTATGGCCCTCAGGGCCTCTTGTAGGTTTAGTGCATAGTCCCTTATACTCTCATGCGCTCGCTGCTTGCACCCGTAGAATCTAAGCTTGATCTCGGCTGAGGTGCGGGTATCGAAGGTGTCCCTCAGCCGGGTTAGTATCTCTGCGACAGTCCTCCTCCCAGGTGGCCAAGATTTTACTTCTCTTTTGGCTGCCCCGATTAGTTGGGCCACCAGGATGCTCACTTTTTGCTCTTCTGTGAGGGGGTACACCTGGAAGAGGCTATCCAGCTTTTCTCTAAAGTCATGCAGGGTATGTGACTCCCCTGAGTACTGGGGTAGCCAAGCTGCTCCCGGGATATATGGCATGGTGAAGGGCATAACTGCAGCAGCGGTGGCGCTGGCGGGGGTCGAGGTAGTGAAGCTCTCCTCCGTATCCGACATCTTCCTCCCCCCTAGTGGACCGTGGCCTACCTTGCGATGATCCTCTTCCGTAGGCCGCGGCTCCGCAGTGGATCGTCAGGGTTGAGGACCTTCCGTCGCGCTCCTGTGACGTCGGCGTCTGCTGGGCTCCTTCCAGGACCTTACGCAACGTCCGGACGTGAGGCGGGGCTTCAGTTCTCGCGCGCTTTCGGAGTCCACGCCCCTCTTCTTCCCGCGCGGCGTCCTCAAGATGGCGTCCAATGGCGGGAAAACTCCACGGATGGCGGGAAGAAGGCTGAAGATGGCGCCGGATGGCGGGAAACTTCACCGATGGCGGGAAGAAGGCTGAAGATGGCGCCGGATGGCGGGAATCTTCACCGATGGCGGGAATCTTCACCACTGGTAAGTTTGAACAGTCTTTGCTTTTCAGGCACGCAGTACCCGGTGGTTGCGGGCACGTGATCCTGCCGACTACGCCAAAGTTGACGCGCCCCTGGGCCTGTGTCGCGCTGCGTTGCGCACGCGGGAGCTTACCCGGAGCCGGATCTGTTTAGGGTTGTAGTCTCGTGGCGGTGACCCGGTCCGTGCCCAGGGAGTCAAACTGGACGGCAGTCTGTTAGCGGTAGAAAACGGTTGATGACTACGCCACCCGTTGAATGCAGCCAGGGGGCTGCTGCTGCAGGGCAGACCGCTGAGGCCGGTGGAAGGATGGTGCAGCGTGATAGTATAACCCCCAACGGGAGGGGTATGGCCTCAGGGCAGCCGACGTGGATGATGGGGGTAGCAGGAACCACTCAGAGACGGTATGGTAGCGTTCAGGGTCTTTACTAATAACAACGATAGACCCTCCCGGAGTACTTGCTAGCGAACGGGGCCTGGTCAGTCCTTGAGCAGATGGGATCTCCCCTGGCCAGGCGTAGTTGTAGGCCTCCCAAGCTGACTGTACTCTTCTGGCTACCTTGCTAGAAGCTGATGTAAGTAGCCCACGTCCCTGAGTGTACCGTGTGGTGCTCACCCGTATGGCCGGTGACTCGGGGCCTTCGGGCTTCTGGGCCAGGGGACCTGAAATCCCCTGCCTGACGGATTCTGCTGCTGGGTAGAAGTTAGTCCCCACAGCCTCGGACTCCGGGTCCGGTAAAGAATCTTCTTAGTCAGGGCGAGCTCTTTAGCTGCCAGCCCCTGACTCCTTGTGACTCTGCTGCTTCCTATGCTGCTCTTGTCTCTGCTCTTCCTGGACTCAATCACTCTGCCTCAGCCCCGGGTTTATACAGGGGAAGTTCTTCCCCTCCCAAGGCTGGGCAGGAGGTGTGGCATGCACAGGATCCCTGACCAAAGGACCTCCCACCTGCTCTCAGACGTAATATCTCTATCACTGTGACAACCAGACCCCTGGGGTGTCACAGAGGCAAATTACTGTTTGGGCGCATGGCAGGGTTTGAAAGGGAAGGAGCGCCATTTGACTTTTTGAATGGAAAATTTGTTTGAATAATTAGCAGACGCCATGTCGCATTTGGGGGGCCCCTAATGTGCCTAAACAGTGGAAACCCCCCACAAGTGCCACCATTTTGGAAACTAGACCCCTTAGGAAACTTATCTAGATGTGTGGTGAGCACCTTGCACCCCAAGTGCTTCACAGAAGTTTATAATATTGAGCCGTAAAAATACAATTTTCCCACAAAAAATGTTTTTCATTCCCTAATTTTGCATTATCATAAGGGTAACAGGATAAATTGCACCATGAAATTTGTTGTGCAATTTCTCCTGAGTACGCCGATACCCCATATGTGGGGGAAAAGCACTGCTTTGGTGTACGGCAGGGTTCGGAAGAGAAAGGAGCGCTATGTTGGCTGGGATAGGTGGCAGACACCATGTCACATTTGAAGAGTCGCTGACATGCCTAAACAGCAGAAACCCCCACAAGTGACCCCGTTTTGTAAACTACATCTCTCAAGGAATTCATCTAGGGAAGTAGTGAGTATTTTTTAATTTTTAAATTTATACCATTGGGCAGTGAAAAAAGCATAATTATATTTTTACCACAAAAAAATGTTTTACCCTCAGATTTTACATTTTCACACAGGGCAATGGGTAAAAATGGTGCCGAAATGTGTCACACAATTACTTCTAAAAGTGGCAATACCCCATATGTGGCTGTATTGTACCGCTCAGCCATACGGCGAGATCTGGGGGGACGGAGTGCTATTTGACAATTGGAGAACAAATTATTGTAGAATAGGCATTTGAATTTGGGAGCACAACATTTTCTGAATTTCTTTTGGGGGGCAAGGGCCATTTCGCTTTTCCAGAGCCTTTCTGCTACCAGTAACTTGGAAGTCCCTTATATTTTTAACAGATGACGGACCTGAGTGGGGACTAGCTTTTTTTGAGGACTGAGTTGAAGCTTTTATTGGGAACATTTTACGTAACATTTATCCGGCGCTCTAGGCTGAGCACTTACATCGGGGTTTCCATCTAAATTTCCAAGTGATGTAATTCAGATGAAACCCCTGCGGGATCCATTCACTATAATGAGGCAGCAGAGTTACTCTGGACTCCGTCTGGCCTCTGTTTAGCGGTGTCCTTTTTTTCAGAAGTGCACAAAACTGTGGCCAACCGCACTTTTATGCACGCCTAAAACAAATGACACCGTGGGATCCCAGGCCAGACGGCATCCACAGTGGCCTATATCTGCCTCATTAGAGGGAATCTTCCGTCATGGGTTTTGTCTGAATCACGTATTTCAGAGATTTACACGGAAACTCTTGTGTAAGCGCTCAGCGCAGAGCGCAGGATAAATGTGGGCAGAGCCTTACTGCGATCTTTGGGAGACATAATAAACAAATCAGTAGCCGGTGAAGAATTGGTTTTATTTATTTTTTACTCCTTTCCTCGTGTGATATAACTGATTAGATTACTTTATTCTTCGGGTCGGTGTGATTACAGCGATACCAGAATCATATCGGGTTTTTATGATTGACAGCTGTCACAGACTAAAAGACGCTTTTTTTTGCAAAATCTAGTTTTTGCATCACCATATTTTGAGAGCTATAATTTTTCCATATTTTGGCTGACAGAGTTATGTGATGGCTTGTTTTTTGCGGGACGAGTTGACATTTTTATTGGTACCATTTTTGGGTACGTGACATTTTTTGATCGCTTTCTATTCCGTTTTTTGGGAGGTAAAATTAACAAAAACCAACAATTCAGGAATTGTTTTTTGAGGGTTTTCTTTTATGCCGTTCTGCGTGTGGTAAAAGTGATCAGGCAGCGTTATTCTTCGGGTCAGTACATTTACAGCGATGCTACACTTACTGTATTTTTTTTATTTTTTGGCGCTTTTACACAATAAAACAATTTTATAGAAAAAAATATTTTTTTTGCATTGCTTTATTCTGAGCGCTATAACTTTTTTATTTTTCGGCTGATGGAGCTGTATGGCAGCTTTTTTTTTGCGGAACAAGATGACGTTTTCAGCGGTACCATTTTTATTTCTATTTTGCTTTTTGATCGCATTTTTTTCCACTTTTTGTTTGGCGATATGATGAAAAAGCATATTTTTTTGCCCCGTTTTTTATTTATTTTTATTACGGTGTGCACAGAAGGAGTTAATTAGTGTGACACTTTTATAGCTTGGGTTGTTTCGGACGCGGTGATACCAAATATGTGTACTTTTTTTGGTTTTGTAAAAATATACGGATTTATTGGTTTAATATTTTATTTATTTTGTGATTTTTTTTTAACAGTTTAAAAACTTTTTTTTAACTTTTTTTTACATTTTTACTTAGTCCCTGTATGGGACATTAATTTTTATTTTTCTGATCACTGATCTCATGTAATGTAATAGACATGTATTACATTACATGAGATCTTTGCTGACTGTTTCACACCGTGTCTCCTGCCAGGCTTCAGCTGCAGGCTGAGCCAGGCAGGACACCATATATGGCAGATCTGGAGTTGGTCATGTGACCTCCAGCTGCCATAGCTACCCCAGGTCCTGGAAGGTATCAGGGGTCGTCGGAGAGGTAAGTAAGACGACCCCCTCTCCTCTGTCTATCTTCTATATGCCGCGATCACTATAGATCGCGGCATATAGAACATAGCAAAGGGTTAACATCACTGGGACCTGATCCAATCAGGTCCCGATGATGTCCCCTGTCAGAGCTAACGCTCTGCACCGGAATCGCAGCGCTTGCAGGACCCTGGGGGTCCTGAGCGCTGCGAGACCACCCACCGTTTTTAAACGTCGGCGCTGCACAGAGCCCAGCAAGCGCCGACGTTTATCTACAGTGGGCGGTCGGGAACCGGTTAAATAATTTGCCTGCTCCAGTGGTTTTGGGGTTACCTTGGTTAAAATTGCACAATCCTGTACTGGACTGGTCTACCAATGAAATTAAGTCTTGGAGTCCTAAGTGTTATGATAGATGTTGTAACGGTCGCATTGCTGCTGTGGAAAGAGGGGAATTACCTGTACCTATTCAGGATTTTTGGAAGGTTTTTTCAGAGGAGGAGTTGCAAGTTTTGCCTCCTCATAGGGACTATGATTGTACTATTGAGTTTGTCCCTGGAGCAACTCTTCCCAAGAGTCGCTTATTTAATCTTACTATCCCTGAGAGAAAGGCCTTGGAGGAATACATACAGACAAGCTTGGCCGCCGGTCACATTAGACCTTCTAAGTCACCTGTGGTTGTTGGATTTTTTTTTGGAAAAAAAAAGGACGGTGGTTTAAGTCCATGTCTGGACTTTCGCGAAATTAATAAAATTACAGTACGCAATTCCTACCCACTGCCATTAATTCCTGACTTGTTCAACCAGTTAGTGGGGGCCAAGTGGTTCTCTAAGATTGATCTCCGGGGGGCATACAATTTGTTACGTATGAAGGAAGGTGATGAGTGGAAAACTGCTTTTAACACTCCAGTGGGTCATTTTGAGAATCTGGTTATGCCCTTTGGTCTTACCAACGCACCAGCTTTTTTTCAGAACCTTATTAATGACATCCTAAGACCGTTGATCGGTAAGAATGTGGTGTTGTATTTGGATGACATTTTGATTTTTGCGCCGGATCTGGAGTCTCATTGGCAGAGCGCACGTGAGGTATTGCAGTTGTTAAGCGACAATTCACTTTTTGCTAAGCTGGAGAAATGTGAGTTCGCTGTGCAGAGAATTAGTTTTTTGGGCTACATTATCTCCAGTGAGGGCTTTGAGATGGATCCGGTGAAGGTTCAGGCGGTGCAGGAATGGCCTAGACCTATTAGTTTGAAACCAATACAGAGATTTTTGGGTTTCGCCAATTATTGCAGAAAATTCATTAAGAATTTTTCTATAATTGTTAAGCCGCTGACCGATCTCACCAGGAAAGGTGCGAATACGGTTCAGTGGACTACTGAGGCCATTGAAGCTTTTGTGTATCTCAAGGAGAGGTTCAGTTCTGCCCCCATCCTTATGCAGCCTGATGAGACCAAGCCTTTTTTGGTCGAGGTTGATGCTTCTTCGGTGGGGGTCGGTGCTGTTTTGTCTCAGGAAAACAAGGATGGAGTACATCCCTGTGCTTTTTTTTTCAAAAAAATTTTCTGAGACCGAACTTAATTACGATGTCGGTAATCGGGAATTGCTGGCGATTAAACTCGCATTTGAACATTGGCGTCATCTCTTGGAAGGTGCTAAATTTACCATTCAGGTTTTTACTGATCGTAAGAATCTGATCTATCTTGATGCTGCCAAGCGCTTGAATGCCCGTCAAGCTAGGTGGGCACTTTTTTTTTCGCGGTTTAATTTTTCTGTTACTTACATCCCGTGTACCAAGAATGTAAAAGCTGATGCTTTATCTCGCAGTTTTTCTCCCATGGTTGGTACCGAGGAGGAGGAGAGCATTTTACAGGAAGGTGTTGTGATAGCAGCATTGGACTCCGTTTTGGAAGATGGGATTCTGAAAGCCCAGGAGGATGCCCCATCTAACACTCCCCATGGAAGGTTGTTTGTGCCTAGGAACTTTATGAGAGATTTGTTTGTGGAGTGTCATAAGTCTCGGTTGGCAGGTCATCCAGGAATTTCGGAGACAAGAGACTTGTAGGTCGCAGTTTTTGGTGGCCTGGGTGGCAGAAGGAAGTCATTAAGTGGGTGCGTCAATGTACTGTGTGTGCTAGATCTAAGTCTTCACATGCTCCTGCTGCGGGGTTGCTTTGCCCTCTGGAGGTTCCTAGTGCTCCTTGGACGCATCTTGCTATGGATTTTATTACTGACCTTCCTGCCTCTGAGGGTTTCACTGTTATCTGGGTGGTCGTGGACCGTTTTAGCAAGATGTGTCACTTGGTTCCCTTCATCAAACTGCCCTGCGCCAGGACACTCGCTAAGGCTTTTGTTAAAGAAATTGTCAGGCTCCATGGCGTTCCTTCCGACATTGTTTCCGATAGGGGACCTCAGTTCGTGGCTCGTTTTTGGCGTGCCTTTTGTGACAGGTTGGGAGTCCATTTGTCATTTTCGTCTGGTTATCATCCTGAGTCTAATGGACAGACAGAAAGAAAGAACCAGGATGTTGAACAGTTTTTGCGTTGTTTTGTGGCTGACAATCAAGAGGGGTGGTCTGAGTTTCTGCCACTGGCTGAATTTGCTCTTAACAACCATACATCCTCTTCTGCTGGGTGTTCTCCTTTTTTTTGTTGTACTGGGAGACATCCGTCGTTTGGGTCATTCTCCAAATTGGTATCGGCTGTGCCGGAGGAGGAGAATTTTTCCGATGATTTGGAGAGAGTTTGGACTGATGTACGTCGTAACCTTCAAGAGGCCAACAAAAAATCCAAGAGGTACTTTGACAGGAAACGTCAAGAGGTTTTGTTTACTGTTGGTGACATGGTTTGGTTGTCCTCTAGGAATCTGCGGTTGAGGATTCCTTCTAAGAAATTGGGCCCGAAGTTTGTAGGTCCGTTTAAGGTGCTTCAGGTAGTTAACCAATCTGCTGTTAGGTTGGAGGTTCCTACCTCCTGGAAGATTAATCCGGTGTTTCATGTTTCCTTATTGAAAAAAGCTGATGTTTCTGATAGGGACGCCACTGTCTCTGTTCCTCCGGTGGAGGAAGAAGGTGAATATGAAATTTCTCGTATTCTTAATTCTAGATGGCATAGAGGGAGATTGCAGTATCTCGTCGCTTGGAAGGGTTTCGGTCCCGAGGATAACTCCTGGGTAAGGGCGGATGATGTCTCTGCTCCTAGACTTGTCGGAGCGTTTCACAGGAGGTTTCCTGATAGACCTGGGCCTGGAGGATCCGGAGGATCCTCATTGAAGAGGGGGTACTGTTAGAAAAAACTAACAGGAGGGTTCTATTTTGCTGGTCACATGACTTTTTGCCTATATTATCCAGCTCCGCCCTCCTGGCCTTGCAGGACTTCAGTGTTACATTTACTCTTAAGCTAGCCAGGTGCCTTGTACCTTACTCTGTATTTTGCTTGGTCTTTTGACCACTAGTACTTCTGTTTGTTTGTTTGTCTTTGCTCTGCTACAATTTCTGCTAGGAGGTGTCCAACTATATGCCAGTCCTTAGTTCTTGTAGGGACCCCTCCCTTATATCTATAGGTCAGCGTTCGGACTAGCCGAGGACTTAGGCGGGTCTGTTCACAAGGAACAGGTCCCCCGCTGCATCGTAGGGAATCAGCTTAGTCCTATGGTAGGGACAGTTTTCCTTTCTTTCCTTAGTGTTTGTAGCAGTTCATAACAGCTCCCTGCATTCCACCGGTATGGGGCCACTCAATATTCCCACCGCGTGAAGGAGGAAGACTTAACAACCATCATGATCAATCCCCTACCTCACCACAGCTGGGCCAAGACCCAAGATAGTGACCCTGCAGTCCGCATGGTGAAAGACCTGCTGACCCGAGAAGACGTCCGTCTAGATCCGGATGCCCCAGAGGAAGCCAAGCAGCTATGGAAAGAGAAGAGCAGGCTGTTCCTCTATGAAGGTAAGCTGTGCAGAAGACTCGTCAACCACCGGACGCACGAGCTGACCTGGCAAGTCGTCCCAAGGCGAGATGCAGCTGTGGTCCTGGAGGCTTACCATGACAGAGCGGGGCACTTCGGCTGGAAGAAACTGGAGTTCCTGCTAAGAGGACGGTTCTTCTGGATCAGCATGAGAGGGGCTGTAGAGAAGTGGTGCAGAGACTGTGGCCCTTGTAATCTAAGGAGGAAGGACCGCACCAGCCAGAAGACACCCTTGAGGCCCATCGTCACCAAGCAGCCTCTTGAGCTGGTAGCTCTGGACCACGTCAAATTGGCTCCAAGCCGGTCAGGATACGTTTATGCCCTGACAATCATGGACCACTATTCCCGATTTCTAGTGGTGGTCCCGGTAAAAGACTTGACAGCTCAAACGGCGGCCAGAGCCTTCCAGCAAACCTTCTGCCACCCACACGGGTATCCAGAACAGGTCCTGACAGACCAAGGTCCTGCATTCGAGGCCAAAATCTTCCAAGAGTTCTGCAACCTCTATGGCTGTAAGAAGATTCGGACAACGCCTTACCACCCACAAACCAACGGGATGTGTAAGAAAATGAACAATATAGTCATTGATCTCATGAAGACGTTGCCCCTGGAGGAATGCAGCCTGTGGCCAGAAAAACTGCCGGACCTGATAGACTTATACAACCATATCCCGGTGAATGCTACAAACTGCACCCCGGCTTACCTGATGAGAGCCAGACCAGGTAAGCTGCCCATAGACCTGGAGATGGGAGTCCTAACACCCAAGGACACCTTCCCAGATGCGGACTGGGATACGGAAAGGCGACTGCAGTACAAGAAGGTACAGGAGAGTGTGGAGAAGAGCCTGGCCCAGGCGAGACAAAAGCAAGAGAGGCTCTTCAACCAACACGTCCCTGCTTGTCCCCTGGAACCTGGTGAGCAGGTTCTGAAGCGAAAGAGAAGGCTACACAAGCTGGATGACCAGTGGGAAAGGGAACCCTACACAGTACTGCAGTCTGATCACGACAACCCGAAGGTGTGCGTGGTCACTAAGGATGGAGGAGAAACCACTAGTACCGTCTCCAGAGACCACCTAAAAATGTGCCCCGAGCAACTCCGTAGTGCAGAAGAGGATCAAAGTGACCTTGAACCCGCAGAGGACAAGGAAGAAATGATCAGCACCATTCTCGGAGAATTCCCTCAGTCCTGGACTCGAATAAACGGTGCCATAGTGGTACCCGTCCTGCATTTCCTGCAACCGGCTCAGCAACAACCTACACCAGAGCAGGAAGGTGGAGAAGAACAAGCAGTTCCAGAGGCAGAAGGGCCTGTACCAGCAGCCCAGGAGAGTCAACCCTCTGCTGACAGTGAGCCTGCCATGCCTGCGGTAAGCCAGAGGACCCGCAGACAGCTGCCTGCCCTGCCTGTAAGTTTAGCCAGTGACTGCACCCCGAGCGCTAGTGAGAAAAACCAGGTTAGACCACCACCAGACAGTGGGTTACGTAGGTCAACCCGAAGCACTAAGGGGCAAATGCCAGCTCGCTGGAAGATCTAAGTGGATAATGTATGTATTTAATGTGTTATGTTGTACCCTGGTTATTAATTATGTTTTTCTAGTTTTTCTAGCTCATGGACTGACAGGTTATGGACGATGAATAACCAGAACTATCATGTAGATAGTTGCAGTTGGTGCCTCTTGCGAAGACGGCCACGGAAGAAAAACCTGTCTGGCGTGGCCCCGTGTGGTCCAAAGTAGGTAGTTTTGCCTTGCAGCCACGCCCAACGTTTGGGGTTTGCTTTGGACAGGTCCCCACATCGCTCAAAGACTTCGCCTTGTTGGGTGAAATGGATACCCGGTCGCGGAAGCGCCGTTTCCTTAAGGACAAAATGCACTTGTACATATGTTATGTTGTTGTTTATAACCTATATTTGTGTTTCCTGTTAGTCCCGGAGTACTAAGTTTTACTAGGGGGGAATGTGTCACCCTGGCCTGGATGCCACAAATGTATAATAAAGCTGTGTCTGAGAGCAAGGGGGAGGTTCTCCGGTCAGGGACCATTAGCATGCAGCACCTCCTGTCCCAAGTCAGTAGGGGGAGCAGGCTGACCCTATAAAAGCTGGAACTGGGGGCAGGGTTAGAGAGTTCTGGACGACCTGTCTCTGGAGTGAGAGGTGTCCCAGAGAACGGAGAGCCAGTTCAGCTGAAGCTGAGGAGGTCGTGTGGCAGTAGAGGAGCCACGAGCCAGGGACGGAAGGCGAGGAGAGCCTGTCCTGGCTGAGAGAGAAACTGATCTACCGGACTTGGTGTCCGAGGCTGTTAGGAATCCAAGTCCTACAGCAAATAACCAGCCTGCAGGGGACTGTATGTTCCTTGGCCTAAGAAGCCCGGAGGTTCCGCCACAGCAGAAGGGACCAGCAAAGCTGCACCAGGCCAAGAGTAGAAAGGGACCCAAGTTGCAAGCCATACGGGCGAGAAGACACGGTGAGCTCAGGAACGTGGGCTGTTACACCACAAGGAGGGAAATAGCCAGAAAGAGCGCAGAGAGCATGGTAGGCCTTCACCCTCACCCTGACCAGGGCCAGCTTCCCACTTGTTCTCAGACATCCAGGCCCCCTCCTAGCCGGGACTGTTTTTGGGTCGTCTCACCTGTTCTAATAAAGACCCTGAACTGTTTAAGAGGCCTCCGTTTCCTGGCTATTGCGGTCAGAATCATCCCCTCCATCATCCATCTATATACTGCCCTGGGGCCACACTCCTCCCGTGGGGAGTTATACTACTTAGTGCTGCACACCTACATCTGCCCCAGCGGTCTGCACTGCAGCGGCGGTTAACCCTGACCGCAATCCACGGGTGGCGTAGTCGGACATTTAAAACCCTACAAATAGACTGCCACAACATTTGGTATGACCACCCTGAGCCATGGACCGGGTTGCCACTACTACCCCCATTATTGCCTTATTGCCCGGTTCCGGGTAACCCACGGCCCAGGGGGCGAGTCATATCCATAAGATAGGGCATCAATGTATGATCGGCCGGGGTCCTGCACGCAGCACCCCTGCCGATCAGAAGTTATCGGTGCTGGCGGCGGCGGCCACCGGCCGGAAGTACTTGCCTGCGGTGTTTGGCCATCCATCTGTAGTGGCCGCCGCGGGGTACTGCACATCCGCCTCCCATTCAATTGAATGGCAGTTTGATGTGCACTAACAAGTGCCGACCACTACAACATGGCGACCAGTCACCGGAAGGTAAGCACTTCCGGCCGGCGGCCACCGCCGGCACCGATAACAGCTGATGGCGGGGGTGCTGTGTGCGGGACCCCGGGCAAACATAAATTGATGCCCTATCCTATGGATATGGCATCAATGTGAAAGTAGTGGACAACCCCTTTAAAGCACAGTGGCCATGAGGTTTCTATAAAATCCCATCCACTTTGCTTGAACTGCAAAACACTCTGTTTTTGCCACAGCAAATAAATATTGTCAAAAACAAACCGAAAGCTCATTGTGGGAACATAACCCACAAGAGTACTATGGGGCCTGTGACTTCCTCCTCTATCATTCTTCCTCAGCATCTGACGTCTCAGCACAGCGGGCCTGATGACATCACTACATGGCACCCACTGCCCTGAGATGTGCAGGCGCTTCAGAATGCTTGCTGCATAGACCGGAGCAGCGGGGAACAAGGAGGAGAGGTGAGTATTTTTTTTTTTAAATCAATGAGCACATTTTGGTAGTCATAGTAATGTATAGAGGACCATGGGGAATTCATTATACTGTATGGAGGACGATGGAGGTGCATTATACTATATGGAGGACTATGGGGAGTGTATTATACTATATGGAGGACTATGGGTAGTGCATTATACTGTATGGAGGGCTATGGGTAGTGCATTATACAATATGGAGGACTATGGAAGTGCATTATACTACATTGAGGACTATGGGGAGTGCATTACACTACGTGGAGGACTATGGGAGTGCATTATACTATGTGGAGGACTATGGGGAGTGCATTATACTATATGGCGGAATATGGGGTGCATTATACTATATAGAGTATGGAGGACTATGTGGATTGCACTATACTATATGCAGGACTATGTATGTGCGTTTTTACCTGCAGATTTTCGGCATCTAATGAAAATCTATGGGGAAAATCCACACATAAAACTCAGCATACTCACAAGAGAAATTGACATGATGTGGATTTGATACACACACCGCAGCTCAGTTTACGCTGAATAAAATTAAAGCACAGTGGCCATGAGGTTTTTATAAATTCCATCCACTTTGCTTGAATTGTAAAACACTCAGTTTTTGCCACAGAAAACAATTAGTGTCAAAAGCAAACCAAAAGCTCATTGTTGGAACATAGGCCACGCGAGTACTATGGGGCCTGTGACTTCCTACTTCGTCATTCTTCCTCAGCATCTGACGTCTCAGTACAGCGGGCCCTATGACATCATTACATGGCATCCACTGCCCTGAGATGTGCAAGCACTTCAGAATGCTTGCTGCATAGACCTGAGCAGCGGAGAACATGGAGGAGAGGTGAGTATTTTTTTTTTAAATCAATGAACACATTGTGGTGGTCATAGTACTGTATAGAGGACTATGAGGAGTGCATTATACTGTATGGACTATATAGGACCATGGGGAGTGCATTATACTATATGGAGGACTATGGGGAGTGTGTTATACTATATGGAGGACTATGGGAGTGCATTATACTATATGGCGGATTATGGGGAGTGCATTATACTACATGGAGGACTATCGGCAGTGCCATATACTGTATGGAGGACTATGGGGAGTGTATTATACTATATGGAGGACTATGAGGAGTGCATCTTACTGTATGGAGCACTATGAGGAGTGCATTTTACTATATGGAGGAGTGCATTATGCTATATGGAGGACTATGGAGAGTGCATTATGCTATATGGAGAACAATGGGGAGTGCATTATACTATATGGAGGATTATGGGAAGTGCATTATAGTATATGGAGGAATATGGGGTGCATTATACTGTATGGAGGACTATGTGGATTGCATTATACTATATGCAGGACTATGGGGAGTGCATTATACTATATGGAAGACTATGGGGAGTGCATGATACTATATGGAGGACTATAGGGTTCAGCACACTATATAAAAGACTATGATTTTGCATTATACAATATGGAGGAATATGGGGCCCATTATAGTATATAGAGGGCTATGTGGGGGCTATTATAAAATTTCAAGGGCTATGTGGGAGCCTTTATACTTTGTGGAGGGCTATGTGAGGGCCAATATACTGTATGCAAGCAATTATACAGTGTGAAGGTTTGAGTGGGGACCATCATACCATGTGGAGGGCCGTGGGGGTCATTGCACTGTTTGGTTGTACTGTTTGGAGAGCTAGTGGGGGCCATTATACAGCATGGCGAGGTGTGGGGCCATTATACTGTATGATGACCTATTATACTTTATAGAGGGCTGTGTGGGGGCCAAAGCTGGGGGATCACACTGTGTCACGGTCACCATACTTTGCCGGGGGAGTTGAAGTCGAGTACAGTAGGGTCATCATTATGTGCATGTCCAGGGTACTGTGAAAGAATTCACATACTGTGTTTGTTGGGCACTTTTGTTGGTATCATACTTTAAACATGCAATGAAAGAGGAATCTGGGGCTTCAGTAGGAGGAAAATTACTTTCTAAAGGCTGGAAAGTTGTGAGATATGCTCTTCTGTGACCCCGTCGAATGTTATTTTTTTTGTTGGGTGGGGGGCAACTAGCACTTCTGCTATGGGATCCCATGATTTCTATGTACACCCATGTCTATGGGCCTGTTTACATGCCAGTGTATTTTCACAGTCTTGGGGCTCATTCACCTGTTAGTTTCTATGCTATTTTTTATTTTTTTCACAGGCAGCATGTGTACCTATGACAGTCTATGGGGATGCTCACATGCCCATGATTTTTCATTGAGATATGTTTTATATTGATTCAAGTGTCAGATCAAATTCATCAATGAAAGTGTCCGGGTCTGTTAAAAGATGGGCCAGAACTCGGATGAAGTTTGTCCGTTTTTGACTGACCGATGGGAAAAGTACTGATGTAATTCTGACCAACCTAAGGTAAAAATCACTGATTAAACTCGCTCCATTTTTCTCGTACATGAAAAAACCTGATGTCTGAATGAGGCCTAAGTGGTCCACACAAAATTATATACAGTATCACCAATGCAAGTCTATTAGTCCGCAAAAAATGTGGACAGCATTTGGATGTCATCTGTGTGCCAGTCATGAAATGGACTGTTGGTTATGAGAAGGGGGAGAAACATTCATCAGTTTTATTTTCAGCTGAGAAAAGCTAATGAACCCTGACCAAACTGTGATGAAACTGATAAAAAACACTCATCACACTTACACCATTTTTGTGAGTAGAAGACATATCACTGTTGTATAATTCAGCACTTTACACACTACAGGGTTAACCCAACAGATTAGCTATGTAGCATCCAGAAGGCGGGAGGAGAAGAGTTAATATAAAGCTCAGTCCCAGGTTTTGCCTTTAGAGTAATTAGCTTGGAGGAGCAGAGCAGCATGGAGCAGGGTGATGGCTCCACATTCCCTCTTATCCCTCAAGGAGGAGGATAGGAATTTGTCCTGATCCTCCTCCGCTGCAGCCGGCTGTGCAGGATGGGAAAGCATGAAGATGATGGGAATGTGCACTACACGGAAGGAAGATGTGTAAGGTAACTGGAACAATGAGGCCCACAGGGGAGTTATTGCCCTGTATGGAGGGGAACATACTATAGGTAAAACTGCCACCAATGGATAATGACCGATCAGTAAAGATGAGCAAGACTTTTGAAACTTACATTTGCAGAGTTTTCCCAGGAAATTCCATTCTCTGCAAATGTCTTCCAAAGCCTCTACTTGCCCTGAAAAACATGTATGACGCCATTCCCTTTTTTCCTTAACACACTAATCCCCTTCACTGCATTGATGTCGCCCTCTCTCTCTGTCTGTTTTCTATCATGTTTCATGGCTTTCTCTCCCTATTTCTATGGCTAGGCTGTGAGCTGTGATGTACTTTTCTCTATCCAGGTTCACCACAAAATGGCTGCTTCCTTTCCTGCTTCTGCTTTTATACTTGCTATAATAGTCCTTCTTAATTGTCTGAGCTATACTATGTTAGGCCTCATTCACATGTGCAGGGTTTAAACCTGTACGTGAAAAAATGGTACCGGTGTCCTCAGTTTTCGATCAGTGTTTTTCACCGATGGATAAAGAAATTACAAAGCTTCTCCTATACAATGTTAAACTTGTACAGGACACTGATGGCACACTGACCGACCCATAGACCACTATTGGACCTCTGTGTCATCCGTGCTGCCGGAAAAAAAATGGACATGGCTCTGTGTGTTCTGTATGGACACAAGGGGTGTGTAAAAACACTGGCGTGTGAATAGCACCATACATTGAGTACACGTTCTATCCATTAAAACTGCTACAACTCGTGCGTGCAATGCAGATGAGACCTAATATGATGGCAGCAAGGCATTCTGGGAAAGCCCGTCTTCTCTGACTGATGCAATCTTCTGCAATGTCTCAAAAGGTGACATTCATTTTAGGCACAAAAATTCAACATGAACTTGATTCCCGTTGAATGGATTCGCTCAGATCTAGTCATCAGAAAATGTTTCAATTAGTTTGTTTTCTGTGTGTTTTTTTAATGTTTTCATACTTTCTTCTCACAATCTTGCAGTTTTCACACTGGCCACCAGGGCTATTTTAGACATTTACTTCTGTCCTTTCAGGAAGAATTTTCAGCAAAGCTTTTTATCAGAGGCCGGATTACAATGACCGGTAACATACAGCTGATAACGCAGGTTCCACCAATCACAGTTGATGTCACACCTGACCTTACTCCCCTTCACCCAATGATCTTTGTACAAGCTCATTGGACGCTTCAATGCAAAACAGAGGCCCTGACTTCAGACCGGTGGTGTTCATGCTAATCTTGATGAGGTCGGTGTGCTAGAGTCATGCAGAGGTCAATGAATCAGGACTATCCGAGAACTAGCGAGCGCCTTGTGTGTCTCCATGTGTGCCTTGCCAATAATCTTACTCCAGTCAGTGACTGGAGTAAGATATGTCGCACAGAGAATGCCACAGCTTATAAAATTTTGCTGGTGCCCACTTTATCAGGGCTGGGTGAAAATGGAGTGTGAACGCTAAAAAGTCACAATTTCAGCCCAGCTTCGAGTTGTGCTAAAACTTTGTGACTTTTCAAAGCTTTTTACACTAGTATTCTGGCTTTGAATGAGGCCCTTAGTGTCTAAGTGAGTTTATTGCTGTTAATGTAGATTTCCTGAAAGAACAGGACATATGAACATAGAATAGCCTCAGGGGTCAGTGTAAAAAATTCTAAGATTTCTAATTTTAAATATAAATTTTGATATGGGAAAATATTGCCAACTTTTTTGAATGCATTTAAAGAAAACTTTTTTTATGATGCCTCCCCTTTAATTTTGCTTATGAAAATTTGGAGCTCTGAATCTGAAAAACTGAGCACCAACTACTATGAGGATTTACTGTTAGAAATGAATGAAAGGCAGATAAATTCAGAATAACATTTAATGTTTTATATGAATTTGACCCCTTTGCATATATGGGCGTAACTGTACGTCCGCGCTGAGGTGAACGCATGTGGAGGCGGCTCAGGAGCTGAACTCCTTCCACACGTGTCTGATGCAGACTGAAATAAAGGGGTTGTCCATTACTCAGACAACCCCTTCTTAATTACGGTTTCAATCATGTGAAATAGCAGCTATGCTCTCCTCTGGTGCGGGCGCCATTCCAGTGATGTCGGCGTCTGGTCTCCTGGAGCATGCATGACATATCACGGGAACCCTGCAGCCAACGCCATTCCAGTGATGTCTGTGTCTGGTCTCCTGGGGCATGTGTAGCACCCTGAGGGTTCGGTTGCTACAGGGGTATTGCACCTTAACCAGAGGTGTGATATTCCACTCCCAGGTAAGGATGGAGTGTGGACCAGGGCTCAGTTAGCTGCACACGCACACACTCCCCATTTCCGGGGGAAAGCTCGATGGTGCTCCCATTTTTGCAGGCACAACTGACCATGTCCTTGGCTGGAGTGGGGAGGGGGTAGAGAACCCAGTGGTGTAGGAGCAGAAGGGGACTGTTTCTGGAGCATAGGAAGGAGCGCATTGGGTGCAGGTCACCTGAGCTCAGCACAGAGAAGCAGATATAAGGTGGGAGCCATCTCAAGTCTAGGAGAATAGTAGGAGTAGTAAGAGAGAGAGCTGACAGGGAGCAGCAGCTCAGCCTGAGCTCAGCTCCATGAGGCAGGCCTAGAGAGAAGGCCGGGGCCAGAGAGAAGAAGAGAAGGAAGGAAGGAGAAGAGACAGAGGAGTGGAAGGGCTCCAGAAACAAGAAGGCAGGAGGGATCCTAAGAGTGCAGAACGGCCAGCAACCATTGCAAACCCCATTATACCGGGTGAAAGGGTCAGGCCGTGGAAAGGTACCGGATCCCTAAGTTGGTGGAGGCGAATCTACCCTCAGCCAAGAACCGGAGGTTGTGACCATTTATTGGTGCGACCCCCCCCCCGCTAAACCTGCTAGGGAGGCACCATATAGGATAGCGGGAAGTGAAGGCCAATGCTTACCCGACACGGTCCGCGGTAGCCGGACAGAAGTCAGGACACTGGTGGGGCACGAGAGGCCAGAGAAAGGACAGAAGGGGGTCCTGTGCCATACTCCTGAATTGCCTGGGGGTTGACCGAGCTCCTCACCTGGTGGACACAGCACGGCTCGGGCAGTCCTTGCTGACAGAAGTGACTTGGATATCAACTGTGAGTAAAACACCCTGGACTGCATCATTGGACTCTGTGTCATTTATGCTGCGCCTGCACCATCACGCCCAGCATTCACTTTCACTGCCTTGAGGCTACACTTTTCCCATGGGGAGTTATCCTATCCCTGTGCTGCACACTAATACCAGCCTCAGCGGTCTGCCTCGCAGCGGCGGTTATCTCTGACCGCAATCCACGGGTGGCGTAGTCGGACATTCACAAAACTATAAATAGACTGCCACAGCATTTGGTCTGACCACCCTGAGCCACGGGATCGGGTTGCCACTACTACCCCCATCAGCACCGTACACTAGAAGGCCTAGTTCCGGGTACCCCACGGCTCAGGGGGCGAGTCACATGCATGACTAATCATAGGATCCCTGCAGCCAATCAGTGACTGTGACTCACCCCCTGGGCCGTGGGGCACTTGGAACCGGGCTTCAGTGTGATGATGGGGGTAGTAGTGGCAACCTGATCCCGTGGCTCAGGGTGGTCAGACCAAATGTTGTGACAATCTATTTGTAGGGTTTTGAATGTCAGACTACGCCACCCGTGGATTGCGGTCAGGGAGGACCGCCGCTGCAAGGCAGACCGCTGAGGCTGATGTAGATATGCAGCACAGGGATAGGATAACTCCCCACGGGAAGAGTGTAGCCTCAGAGCAGGTAATAGGATGCTGGGGGTGATGGTGCAGGCCGCAATAATAAAGGTCCAGAGTCTACTTCAAACAGTCCAGGGTCTTTATTGAAGGTGGTACTTATGACCCAACAGGAGTACAGGGTAGGAATGGGCCTGGGTGTCTGAGAACATTCAGGTGAGCCCCACTGGTCAGGGTGAGTGGGTAGGCCTACCGTTCTCTCTGCCCTTGCTGACTATCTCCCCCTTTAGTGGTGTGATAGCCCACGTCCCTGAGCTGGCCGTGTACTACGCCTGTATGGCTTGCGACTCTGGCCTTAGGTACATGTTGCTTCTCTGTGCTGTACCAGTCCCTCTGTGTGGCGGAGCCTCCAGGCTTCTCAGGCCCAGGGATCTAAAATCCCTCGCAGGTAGGTTATCTGCTGCCGGGCTTGCAATCCTGACAGCCTCGGATCCCAGTGTCCGGTTATGTAGTTCTCTCTCTCAGGGTCCCTTCTGCCTTCTTGTTTCTGGAGCCTTTCTACTCCTTTCTCTCCACCTTCCTTCTCCTTCTCCCCTTCTCCTTCCTGGCCCCGGCCTCTTCTCTAGGCCTGCCTCGTGGAGCTGAGCCCAAGCTGAGCCTCAGCTCCCTGTCAGCCCTCTCTGGCTGAACTTCTTCCCTCTCTGAACTAACCGACTGAACACTCTCCTAAGATGGCCCCCACCTTTTATCTGCTTCACTGTGTCTGAGCTCAGGTGACCTGCAACCAATGAGCTCCTTCCTATGCTCCAGAAATCGTCCCCTTCTGCTCCTGCATCACTGGGTTCTCTCCCCCCTCCCCACTCCAGCCAGGGACATGGTCAGTTGTGCCTGCAATAAATGGGAGCATCTGCGAACTGTTCCCCAGAAATGAGGAGTGTGTGTATGCAGCTAACTGAGCCTTGGTCCATACTCCATCCTTACCTGGGAGTGGAATATCACACCTCTGGTTAAGGTGCAATACCCCTGTAGCGACCGAACCCTCTGGGCGCTACAACTGCATCACTCTCTCATCCTTTGAACAGAACTGACAGCCAGAGAGCAGCAGCAGATTACACTTCTTTAGGGTGTCCCTTTCGTCTGAAGGAAGTGAGAGTGAAATGGCTACTGACTGCGTGATATGAGGTCACTCGAGTCCTGGGAGACTAAGCGCAGACTTGGGTAGAACAGCAACAGCACAAAAGGTGATTATAGCTGTTTTATATGTAGGAAATATTGTGATTGAGAGCTGTTTGAGTAGTGGACAACCCTTTCTATATAGCTGACATTTTATCTCTAACAGTCGCAGTCAGAGCTTCGTTTCGGCCGCAGCTGTTAACCATTTAAATGCCGCTGGCTCCCATTTGCACTCTGGGATGAGGCCGATGAGTTAAAATGAAAGCTGGTGGCATGCTGAAGGTCCCTGTCTCGACTATATTTGAACTGATCTGAATCAGAGCTTTGAAGGAAACTGGTATTTTCACTATATAGCATAATAATGTGGTATTGCACCGTGTCATAGAAAATATTGCAATTTCTGAAGCCACTAGTAAAGGAGCATTCCTTCACCCCTCTCACCTCCTCTTTTGCAATAGGACAAAAGAGGGCAATCTAAGCAGCCCATATGCAGAATGCCCAGTTGACAAGTAGGAAAATTAGATGTAGCTGGATAGTGAACTATGGGGGAAGGCATCGGCGAGATCTTACAATATCCCACCGCTGCCACCAATTTGTCAGGGATTTGCACACACAGACTATCCTGATTACTCACTATGTAGTTACCGGCAAGCAAGCCGTGAGCGTATGGCGTACACGCCTCCGAATTTCAACGCATTGAATGTGTATATGCCCCCATACGATCATTGCCAGCTTCACGATAACCCAATTAATAGTATTCACTGCCACCACCGATCAGTTCTAAATACAGGCCTGATCGGACTCCTGCTTTCTGGTAGCGTATGGCTTCGGGGGAGGAACGATTACAGAACAGAAGAAACAGGACTAATACATTTTATATTTAATCCAAAAGGAGGCAGGGTTTATGAAAAAATATACAAAGGATTTTACAAAGAGGGACAGTACAATACATATACAGTTACACAAAATAAAAGGTATTAATGGAAGAACTTACTAGACAGATCAGAGACTATTCAATTTACCTGGAGGAGAGGTGCTCCAATGGACTGTTATGGAGCAGGACCTGTGCTTACAAATATGTATCTCACGGCATGAGTATAGACCAATATTCAGCTGGATCTTTTATGCTGAAGGGGTGGCCCTGCCCACACACTCCCCTGTGATGACCTCACGTGGGCTCATCTCTGTCCATCATGGTTTTATGAAATCTATAATTTCTGCATTAACTTCTCACTGGTTGATCACAGAAGTTAGCAAGTGATGCCATCTTTTTTTAATGTGATTTTTGCCTTGAGAAGAATATTGAAAATTTAACCCCATGTCAATCATTGTGCCCTGTTTGGCGGGATTATAGAGGTCTACAGCATACAGTTGTAACTGGACACTTCTGCAGCTAAGAAGGGAGGGGGCAGAGAGGCAGCGAGTGACAAATGTCTCACAGCAGCTCTCAGCCAAGAAGCTGCCACAGCAAGACCCCCTTTGGACCCCAGCCATGCAGCATGCCCTTTGTGTCAGATACAGTATTCCCATAACTCGGTATTGAATTATAGCATGTCCTAGTTATTCATAATCTAGATTTTCGAGATCCCAAGAGAATGGGAAATGTCACGGTCATAGAAATATTGAGAATCTTTCTCCCCCTCCGAAATCCCACTCACTCTTCCCTCCTCCCCTATCTACCATTTGTCAAAGGAGCAAGAGCTTACACTCTTCCCAATTGCCCATATGCAAATAGCGGGATCCACCAAGTGTTCAGGCTAATCACCATATAAAATGGAGACAGGAGTGATGAATTGACACCTGGGTGAAAAGGATACAGCTCCTAGAATTCCTTTGAAGCTTAGCTCATCTCCATTTGCACATGTATTCAAGCTGCAGTCTGGTAGGCACTGAAATGAAATATGGAATATCAGAGTTTCTATAACACTGATTGTGATAGGATACATATTTTTAGTGGCAGGGTTAGCTAAGGAACAATATACATATTTTTCCTTATCTGAGAACAGTACGGGTGCGCTATGATGCAAGAAGGCAGGAATGACCAACCGAAGATATGTCATGTCTAGTCTCTAAAGAAAGGTAAATTTGTAATAAGAAATGTGATATTACATGGAAACTTCTGCGATCAACCAGCGAGGAGTTATTGTGGAAGTTAGAGATCTTAATAAAACCATGAAGTGGTGCCAAGCCCACAGTGAAGTCATGACAGGGGAATGTGTGGGCAGGGCCCCTTTCAGCATAAAAGTTCCAGCTGTAGTTGAGAATATAGTCATGCCGGGAATTATATATTTTATAAGCAGAGGTCCCATTGTCTGTGTAGAACTGTACCAATCTGACCTTACACGTCCTCGAGGGGGTGCGGAATGTCACGATGGTGCAAATGACAGATCCGTACCACGTGCTCCGTCTCACGTAATTGTGACGTCAGGCAGGTGGTGGGGTGTGGATTCATCAGTTCCGGCAGTGGTAGGATTCTGCGGGGTCCCTCCTGCTGCCAATTTCTTTGCATTGGTGGCAAGCGGTGGGATCAAGATAATAGTGTGTGTGTGTGTAACGCATACTCAGACACTTAAGATCAGCTCAGCACTAGACAGTCCGAGTGCAAATACTGTAAGGTGTGTGTGGGTGCATCAGGTGGCAGTTCGGTGTCACTGACCATAGAGTGCAAGGATGGCCAGTGGCACCAGGGCCAAAACCAAGGAGATGGCCAATGCACCATATGGTGTTGAGGAGGTGGAAGACCATGTTACTCTAAGAGAAGGGGAGTCCAACTTAGGCCCCCCAGAGAGAGATTCACCAGTGGTCGGTCCCGCAGTGGGCTACCCACCACCTGACCCCCTCATACAAGTTTCCCTAGCGAGTCTCCAGGTTGGAGACAGGGCCACCTATGAGACCCTCATGGCAGAACGTCAGCGGGAGCACGAGCACCAGAAAGATGTGTTCCAGCTCCAACTGCAGGCCCCAGCCAGTCGCAAGTCACCTGAGATCCGAGTCCCGAAGCTATGGACGAATGACTTCTCCCTTCTGCACAAAGGAGGGGGCTTGGACACTTTCTTGCTGGCATTTGAAAAAAACTGCCATCAGTACCATCTGCCTGAGGAACAGTGGGTCCGGTTCCTAACCCCTCAGCTTAGGGGTAAGGCCCTGGAAATCTTTGGGTACTTGCACAGTGAGACCACCCTGAGCTATGAGGACTTCAAGCAGGCTCTGGTCTGGCAGTACAACTTGACTCCTGAGTCATACCAGAAGAAGCTCCAGAGTATGCAGTGGTGTCCTGCTGGGTCTATCACATGTGGGCCCTAATGAGAGCAGTTGATCCTCGTCCCAGAATCTGTCCACTGTTTTGTGTGTGAGTGGGGGTGGTGGGAGGTCCCTTGACAACTTTCAGACTGTTACCATAGGCCACGCCAGAGCAATGGGACTGTGAGACACCGGTGCTGAGATGACCCTTGTGCGGCCCGAACTGGTGTCACCCTAGGATTTGATACCTGATAAAACTTTCGCCGGCTCCGGGATTGGAGGCATCAAGCCGGCGCTGTCCATCGCCAAGGTGTATGTGATCAATGCTGTATGAAGTTGTATTCAAACGTTCAAGTAAAGTTCTTTTTTATAAAATGGAGTGGAAGTTCCCTAATGTGTGTGCGGTGGTTCCTGAGGTGGAAGAACCGAAGACAGCAGAGATCTGCGACCAAAACGTGAGTGTTACACACCACATACAGAGCACAGGAGAATTGGGACATGTGTCTTTATCAGGGAGCCAGAGTGTGGGAACACAGCAGCCCCTCACCACAACTACCACCCTGAGCCCCTAACACCTCTCTCCCCATGGGGGACGAGATCAATCAAGTCAGCTGTGATGAGGCCTCAGAATGTGGCCATACGGCAGGCTGGAGAAATTTGTCCTGTGAGGTTGTTGCAGAGGGGGCAGACAAGGGGCAAACAGCTGCAGAGGGGGAGCATGCCATGGAGGGCGGGGCAGTTCCAGGAGAGATAGGGCTCCCAGGTAAGGCCGCATGGTAGGGTTCCTCCACAACCAGGATGTTAGAGGGCCAGGGTAGTCCTTTTAGACCAGATGCTTGGTCAGAAGCAGAGGAGAAACGGGCGCTACCCGCAGTCTCAGCGGCCGTAGCCACTGTTGCTTGCAGTGGCGGCACCCGGGCCCTAGTGGCCCCTCGGGAGTCCGACGGCTTCTCCCCTTCCGACCAAGTGGCTGCCGGGTCAGACGGAGGCCAGGAGACGTGGCAGGTTTGTCTATTCTGGCCATGTCCAGTCAGGGGTTTCAGGTGGCGTTAGAGACTGACAGCCTGAAGCCTCGTGAGGAGCGGGCGGCACAGCCTCCCTCGAACTCGGTCCTCCAGTGGGTGGTCTGGGACCAAGGATGGCTATACCGGGTAGCAGTCCAGCGAGGCTCACCGGAGGCGTGGCCCAGGGATCGACAGTTAGTGGTACCCTATCCGTTCAGGGTGGAGTTTGTTGCAGATGGCACACGAAATTCCGATGGCTGGACATCTAGGGATCCATAAGACCAAGGCCAGGCTAGCCCAGCATTTCTAATGGCCAAGGTTGGGGGCTGAGGTAACTGTCTACTGCCGTTCGTGTTACACCTGTCAGAGGGTGGGGAAGGTGGGGCGGTGGCCCAAAGCCCCACTGGTAACTCTGCCCATCATCGAAGAGCCTTTCAGGAGGGTGGCTGTGGATTTGGCTGGCCCGATGGCCACTCCCAGCAGCTCAAGGAAACGCTTCATACTGATGGTAGTAGACTATGCCACCCGGTACCCGGAAGCGGTAGCCTTGTCATCCATTCGGGCAGACAAGGTGGCTATCGCCTTACTGAAGATGTTCTCCAGAGTGTGTTTTCCCCAGGAAATGCTCACCGACCGGGGAACCCAGTTCATGTCGCAGCTGATGGAGACCCTCTGTAAGCAAATACAGGTGCAAAATCTGGTGACCAGCCCATACCACCCACAGACCAATGGCCTGTGCGAACTGGCACTCTGAAGCAGATGCTTAAGATGTTGGTTGACTCCTAGGGGCACGACTGGGCGCGGTACCTCCCACACCTGCTCCTTGCCTACCGGGAGGTTCCACGGGCCTCAACGGGGTTCTCCCTTTTGAGCTCCTGTACGACTGGCGTGCGCGGGGCGCCTGGCTCTGGTGAAGGAGGTCTGGGAAGGGGACTTGGCCTCCCCTGGAGTGTCAGTCATTGAATGTCTTACGCTACCATGACAAAATGCAGGCCTTGGCACAGCTGGTGCACGACAATGACGCGAGCCCAGGCCGACCAGAAGTGATAGTACGACCAAAATGCTTGTGAAAGGACCTACCAGCCCTCCATGTGCTCGCCAGAGGTAGCCTGACCGCCATTAGGTACCGAGATGAGATCCTCAGACCCCTTGTGAGACCTTATGCTGGTGCCCTGGGTGAAACCTAATGCAGGACAATGCCAGACCTCATGTGGCTGGAGTGTCAGCAGTTCCTGCAAGATGAAGGCATTGAAGCTATGGACTGGCCCGCTCATTCCCCAGACCGGAATCAGATTGAGCACATCTGGGACATCATGTCTGGCTCCATCCACCAACGTCACGTTGCACCACAGACTGTCCAGGAGTTGGAGGATGCTTTAGTCCAGGTCTGGGAGGAGATCCCACAGGAGACCATCCGCAACCTCATCAGTAGCATGCCCAGGCGTTGTAGGGAGGTCATACAGGCACGTGGAGGCCACACACAATACTGAGCCTCATTTTGACTTGTTTTAAGGACATTACATCAAAGTTGGATCAGCCTGTAGTGTTTTTCCACTTTAATTTTGGGGTTTACTCCATATCCAGGCCTCTATTGGTTAATAAATTTGATTTCCATTGATGATTTTTGTGTGATTTTGTTGTCAGCACATTCAACTTTGTACAGAACTAAGTATTCAATGAGAATATTTCATTCATTCAGATCTAGGAGGTGGTGTTTGAGTGTCTCCTTTATTTTTTTGAGCAGTGTAGTATAAATATGCTCCAAGATAATTCTGCAGTATTTCACAGTCAAATCCAATGGGAGTAAAATATAAAAAATAACCTTTATTCAATATTTTAAAAAGATTTTAAGTGTCCAAAATCCGTCACAAATTTCCTAAAATTATCCTAAACATAGGACTATTGTGAATGGTTTTAATTTATCTCACCGGCTAACCATTTATATATATTGTCTTGTTGGGAGGCCAGGGATTAGTCACAATTCCTAGGGGTATCTCTTTATTTATATGTATAACTCCCTTTTCAATTTGGCCTCTGGCTATTAGAAATCATGCCATCTCATTTCTCCTCATTGAGTCTGCAGTCTGATAATGGCATTAATAATCTTCATTTTACCATGTCCTGTGCTATTCTCTTCAGAACGGCTTTATAGTGCTGCCGTCATATACCGGTGCGGTGCTTGTTTCTCCTGATCTAGGAGCTTTATATTGAGGTAGCCTGGCTAATCATCTCTTGTAGTACTTTCTATAGAAATGCTCAGCCCTACGCGTTTCATCATTCTTATGAGACTCTCATGGTCATCAGGGGCTCACAGTCTATGATCTTTTTTTGGTTTGATAGTACGATAGTTTTGTAATAAACTTATCGGCAGGGTTGCCGGCAGCGTCTGGCGGCTAAACCAGCGTGACTTTATAGGAAAGTTGGTGCCCCCTCTTGTGCGCCCCCCCCCCCTTCTGTCATCCAATCGAGTGACTCGGGTGCGTTGCAGGCGTATCATGTTGCGATCATATAATCATGCAGGGACTCGTCTCATTCTTCCAGTAGGATCTTTTTCTCACAGAGATGTCTTGGCTGCACTGCGATCTCACAGTATTAATATGTCTTTTATATCTAGGGAAGGAGACTGGTATATTGCATTGCATCTTATAATGTAGTGTCTACGAGTTTGTTGCTATGAGTTGTTAATAGTGTTTGTTCGTAGTTTGTCATTTGTTTGGTTTACAGACAGATCTGCCTGTTTCATGTGCTACCTCGTCCAACCTACACTTAGATCGATGCAGAACTTCCTTTCATCGTGACAAATGCCATCTGGCTATGTCACTGCTTCCGCACCAGCAAACGCTTGCGGACGTCTATTTCCTCAAAGTTCATTTCATTTGATCGTATCAATATGTCCATAATAATAGACATTGGGATGACTTTTATTCTGATTGTATCAGTGTCTGATTGTATCCATGTATCTGTATTATTAAGTCTTCAGATGAGTATTTTATAATATAAAAACAAAGGAAGAAATTCTGATGAAATTTGTCCTATTGTTATTAAACTTCAATTTGTTCAAGAGCTCATTTTTAGTGTTGAGCGAGCATGCTCGACACTGCTCAGTACTCGCCCGAGCATCTCACTACTCGGGATGTTCAGCGAGCACCGAGCATTTCCGGGTTACTCGGGCGGGAGCTCGGGTCTCCGCCCTGTATGTTTGGCGCTCTTTACAGAGCCAATGAACATGCAGGGATTGCCAGCCAGTCACTGTAATGCCGCAGCCATGTTTGTGGGCATTACAGTGATTGGTTGGCCGCACAGCGTCACCTCGAGTATTTAAAACCGGGCGCCGCCATCTTGGACACAGTCGCTCCGGATCAGACAGTGCAGAGACAGCGCTGCTGATTTAGGGAGAGATATAAACTGCGAAATAGTTAGTGTAGGGTCTGTAAAGCCAGCAAAAGCAAACAAACAGTCCTTCTCAGGACTAATATCCATCCCAGATACCAGGCAGGCAGGCTGTATAGGAGACAGTGGTTATACCAGCAAACGCTGCATTACAGTCCTGTGTGCTCCTGTTGCTGAAATTGCTGGACTTAGCTCCAGGTCTCAGGGGACAGGAAAAATCCTTTTTTTTTTTTTTTCCTCCTTCACACTGTACAAATACCCATCTTATTAACCTTTTGTCCCCCCCCCCCCCCCCCCAAAAAAAGCGTGTCTGATTTTTCAGACACAAATATATCTGTTGAAAATAGTCAGGTGTAGGCTAGAGAAACAGAAGTGTTTTGCACTTCCACGGTTCAAACCTCTGTATTATCCACTTTTGCCCATTTGTATCTAAAAAAAAAAAAAGGTTTGAGTGTGTCGCTCACTGTTCAGCCGCAATTATATCTATTTAAAAAAGTATGGTATACCCCAGTAAACAATAACTGTGGTTTTGCCATCCCACGCTAAAAAATCTCTATTCAGGTTTTAGTAGTTTTTACGTAAAGAAAAACAGTAATAGTTTCTCCCTGATTGTTCAGATTGTTTAAAAGAGTCGGGTGTAGGCCAGAGAAATAGAACTGTGGTTTTCCTCTTCCACGGATCTAATCTACTTTTTATTACCCTTTTTCCATTGATAGTGTGAGTGTAAGCTATTTTACTTCCTTTACAATGGGCAAGGCGCGTGGCAAGGGACGTGGAACTGGACGTTCTGGTGATGGTTCGTGCATAGGACGGGGCCGTGGCCAAGGTGAAAACGTGCCACAACCAACGCCACATCTTCTCGCTCCCACTTCTTGACCGAATTATTAGGGAAGCACAGAACAACACCAGTATTGAGAACTGATCAGTGTGCACAGGTTATTAATTGGATAGCAGATAATACTTCCAGTTACATGGGCACCACCACCTCCGCTCTGTCTTCCACACGGTCAGCTCTTAGTAGCCGTGAGTCTCGACCGCATACTCCTCCTCACCCTGATGCTCCTTCCTCCCACCATGCTGAGTGTCGTCAGACAGCAATTGATCCCACACTTGGACACTCTGAAGAGCTGTTCACTGGTCCATTTCCATATTTGTGCCCCTCGCCTGATACGCTTGTGGTGGAAGAGGAGATCCCATGTAGCGATGCCCAAATATTTGAACAGCCACGGCCAGAGGAAGTAGACGCTGCCAATTTGTCACAAGAGGTGGACGATGGCGAGACACAATTGCCAGGAAGTGAGGAGGAGCATCGTGGTGCGCAAGTGGAAGAGGAGGAGGTGGTGGATGATCTAGTAACTGACCCAACGTGGCAGGAGGACATGCAGAGTGAGGCCAGCAGCACACAGGGGGAGGGAGGCAGAGTACCTCAACAGGCAGGAAGAAGCAGTGTGGTGGCCGCAGACAGAAGGCGGGCAACCGTTCCCCGTAACACCAACACGAGGGACGTTGCCAGTACAAGCGGTAGGTCTTCCAGAGTCTGGAATTTTTTTAAAGACTCTGCTGATAGCCCCAAAAAGGTCATATGTTCCACCTGCCATGCCAGCATCAGCAGGGGTGACAAAACTACCAGCCTGACCACCACCAGCATGATCAGGCACATGGCAGCAAAGCACCCGACTTTGTGGGGCGAAACCCAGGGTCCACGACCAGTGTCAGCGGGTGTCACCACTGCTTCTTCTACTGTTGTGCGTGCAATAGAACCCCCTGTTGTGTGTGCAAGGCAATCCCTTGTCCATACTGCATGTAAAGATTCCCCCTCCTCTCAGTCTTCACTTGTTATGGCAGTTTCTCAAGAAACAGCATCCACGTCCACGTCCCACCGCAGCGTTCAGTTGTCCATATCCCAGACCTTTGAACGAAAGCGGAAATTCGCAGCTAACGCCCCACAGGCCACAGTCCTAAATTCGCACATTTCACGACTGCTTGCGTTGGAAATGCTGCCTTTTAGGCTGGTGGAGACGGAATCCTTCCGCAATCTTATGGCGGTGGCCGTCCCTCGGTACTCGGTCCCCAGCCGACACTATTTTGCCCGGTGTGCCATCCCCGCACTACACAAGCGTGTGTCCCAAAGCATCTGCCGTGCCCTCAACAATGCAGTTACTGGGAGAGTCCACCTGACAACAGACACATGAACAAGTGCTTGTGGCCAGGGACAGTACATCTCTCTGACGGCACACTGGGTAAACATAGTGGAAGCCGGGACCCAGTCGGACCTTGGGACGGAACACATCCTCCCCACACCGAGGATTGCGGGCCCTATGTCAGTCATAGTTGCCCCCATAGTGTATAGCTCCTCCTCCTCCTCCATCTCCTCCTCCGCCTCCATCTCCTCCTCCTGTTCAGCCTCCTCCTCCATCTCCTCCATCTCCATCTCCTCCTCCTGTTCAGCCTCCTCCTCCATCTCCTCCTCCTGTTCAGCCTCCTCCTCCATCTCCTCCTCCTGTTCAGCCTCCTCCTCCATCTCCTCCTCCTCCATCTCCATCTCCTCCTCCTGTTCAGCCTCCTCCTCCATCTCCTCCGCCTCCATCTCCTCCTCCTGTTCAGCCTCCATCTCCAGCTCTTCCTCCTGTTCAACCTCCTCCTCCATCTCCAGCTCCTCCTCCTGTTCAGCCTCCTCCTCCGTCTCCTCCTCCTCCTCCTGTTCAGCCTCCATCTCCTCCTCCTGTTCAGCCTCCATCTCCTCCTCCTGTTCAGCCTCCATCTCCTCCTCCTCCTCCTGTTCAGCCTCCATCTCCATCTCCTCCTCCTGTTCAGCCTCCATCTCCATCTCCTCCTCCTGTTCAGCCTCCATCTCCATCTCCTTCTCCTGTTCAGCCTCCATCTCCATCTCAGATATCACCACATCAGTTACAAGCTGGAAGCACTGCAGTACTGCCTCCGCCAAGTGGCAACAGGCTGTGCTGAAACTCATAAGCTCAGGTGATAAACCTCACACTGCTTGTGAGTTGTGGACAGCTGTGAAAGAGCAGGCAGATCTGTGGCTGAGACTGCTGAACCTACATCCCGGCATGGTCGTGTGTGACAATGGCCGTAACCTGGTGGCGGCTCTGAGGTGAGATCACACACGTACCATGCCTGGCTCATGTGCTTAACCTCGTGGTTCAGCGGTTTCTTAAATCATACCCCGAGTTGCCAGATCTGCTCGTGAAAGTACGCCGCCTGTCAGCTCATTTTCGCAAGTCTGCTACAGCTTCCGCCGCCCTTGCTGTGTTGCAGCAGCGTTTGCAGCTTCCAGCACACCGACTGGTGTGTGATGTCCCCACACGTTGGAACTCTACCCTCCACATGTTGCAAAGGATTTGTGAGCAGAAGAGAGCAGTTGTGGTGCACCAGATACAACAAGGCCGTCGATGTTCAGGTCAGACTCCACACATAAGACCTCAGGAGTGGACCTGGATGTCTGACATATGTACCATCCTGACAAACTTTGAGGAGGCCACCAAGATGGTGAGTGGCGATGACGCCATCATTAGTGTCAGCATCCCACTTGTCTGTCTTTTGCAACGCTCTCTGCAGAGAATTAAAGAGGAGGCATTGCAGCCAGAGTATGATGAGATGGATCAAGAAGCCGTAGTGGGCGATTACACACAGCCCAGCCTCATCTCATCCCAACGTGCATTGGGGGACAGAGGGAGAGGAGGAACAGGAGCTGCTATCAAGCGCTGTAGATGGTAGTACCTGTACAAGTGTTATACCGTCGGTTCAGCGTGGGTGGCCTGAGGACAGGGGGGAGGAGGAGAGTATGGTCAGTCGTCATCTTGGTGAGGACAAGGAAATCTTGCCCATTACCAGTCTAGCACGCATGGCTGACTTTATGTTGCGCTGCCTTAACTGTGACCCTCGCGTTGTCAAAATGTTGGGTGACAGTCATTACTGGTTGGTGACACTTGTAGACCCCCGCTACAAGGAGAACTTTCACTGTCTTATTTCTGAGGTGGAGAGGTCTACAAAAATGGGCCTGTACCAGAAGGCCCTTGCTGCAGAACTGTTAAAAAAAAAAAAAATTCCCATCTGAACACGCTAGCAGCAGAGGTCACAGTTCGTTCACCAACCAAAGCGTACAAGCGAGAGAGAGGCAACTCCAATCTAGTAGAGGCAGGGGAACACTGGCAACGTTCTGGGACAGTTTTCTCAGACCCTGAGGCGTGGGGTACTCTCACAAGGAGTGGAAAGTTTCAAAAGATGGTGAGGGAGTACCTTGCCGACCGTACCAGCGTCCTTCGTGCCTTTTAATTATTGGGTATCCAAGCTGGACACTTGGAATGAACTCGCTCTGTACGCCTTGGAGGTCCTGGCCTGCCCTGCCGCTAGCATGTTATTGGAGCTTGTTTTTAGTGCCGCTGGGGTAATTATAACTGATGAGCACACTCACCTGTCAACTGACAATGCTGACAAGCTGACCCTTATCAAAATGAACAAGGGCTAGATTGGGCCAGACTTCTCATCACCACCAAATGACAGCAGAGTAACATAAAGTCAAATCCACGGTGTTATTTCGGGAGGTGTATTCCCATGCACCACTTCACACCCACACATGGGTATACGCTTCCTCATTTCGGCTGTTTTATGTTCTTCTCCTTATCCTCAGCCTCCACCACCACTATACCACCAGGGTGACCGTGGTCCGTGTTGCCATTATTGAAAGTTCCTCCGTCCTTATTTTTGTCAGCTTTTGCTTGGAAGGCATAAGCAAAGACTGTGGGAGACCCACTCCCCAATAATGGGAATACTATTTTTAAGATGCTGTACTGTCTGGCTCTTGTAAGGGGCATTAAAAGCATTTTGTTATACCACTCTAACCTCCACGTCTCTTCTGAGGGGCATTAAAACCTTCTTGTTAAGCTACTGGGACCTCCACGAGTCTTTGAACGGGCTCTGCATTTCCTCCTAATTTTTTGAAGCTTTTGCTTGGAAGGCATAAGCAAATACTATGGGAGACCCACTCCCCAATAATGGGACTTATGTTTGTAATATGCTGTGCTGCATGGCTCTTGTAAGGGGCATTGCAAGTTCCTCATAATTTTTGGAAAGCCTTCCATTCACTGCTTAGGCTAACAGTGTACAGGAGACCCAGTTGGTATAAATGGAAAAAAACTGTTTAGTTAAGGCCCTCTGACCTCCATGTCATTTCCAAGGGGCATTGGAGTGCCTCAAAATTTTTGGTAGGCATTGCACTCACTGTATGCCCTATAACTGTGTAGCCGAACTGCTCCTTTTTGTTACAGAAACATATCCTACAAGACATATGTGGTTGACTGGCCTGATATTGATGTGAATGGTCCCTGTTCCTCCTGCTCCTTCTCCTTTGCCACTACCTCATCCATCATTTATCACCTGAAGCTTTGTTTTAATGGGAGTCATAGAACTGTGATAGTAGCAGGAAAACATCCAGAAATCCTCGGAGGAGGTAGGATATGCGCCAAAACGCTGACCACCTCAGGCCTAGCCGCTACTACATACATGCGCTTGCATTCCAAGAAAACAAAGCAGATGCTAACTTGTATCATCATCATCATGGTCCTCACCTTGGCACTCTCAACTCCCCTGATGGAGAAGCCAGGGCCCACCAGAGGAGTCTGGTTCTCTGGTGGTCTCGTCCAATGCTGCCCTAAAGCAGGCCGGGCTAAGAAAAGTGTGTGGGGGGAAGTTGACAGGAGAAATGGGGGCGGCTGGGGACCGTTTATGCAAGCAAGCAGTATGGTATTGCAGCCTGGGGGTGGGTGGGTGGCAGGTTGCATACTTGCGCTTGCATTGCAAGGAATGGGAGAGGTACAATTGAACACTGCCCTGGGACAAGGACTTGAACGGGTATAGTTGCAAGTCTGCAACGACAGGTGCAGGGTGGGAGGCATCTTCGCATGTACTATGAACAGGGGTTTGGCATGCACACACTACAGCGGAATAGGCTGTCCTTCCCACTAAATGCACTGGGGAGGGCACAGGTAATGTTTTGGTATACGCGCTTAATCTTATGTATAAGGCACAGAGGGACAAATAGGGGCGGCTGGGGACTGAGTTTGAATACCTCGCTGCCGAAGCAGCCATGAGGTAGTGGCCAGATTCGGCCTCCTCCAAACTAAAAGGCCCCATTTCAAGTGCAAGCTAGCAGTATGGCATTGCAGCCTGGGGGTGGGTGGGTGGCAGGCTGCACACTTATGCTTGCATTCCAAGAAAACAAAGCAGATGCTAACTTTCATCATCATCATGCTCCTCACCTTGGCACTCTCAACTCCCCTGATGGAGAAGCCAGGGCCTACCAGAGGAGTCTGGTTCTCTGGTGGTCTCGTCCAATGCTGCCCTAAAGCAGGCTGGGCTAAGAAAAGTGTGTGGGGGGAAGTTGACAGGAGAAATAGGGGCGGCTGGGGAACGTTTATGGACACCTGGCTGCCCCCAGGCGGCTGGGGACCGTGTGTGGACACCCGGCCGCGGGGCGGCTGGGGACCCAGTGTGGATGCCCGGCTACCTGGCGGCTGGGGACGGAGTATGGATTCCAGGCCGCCAACGCAGCCATGACGTGGTGGCCAGATTTCGCCTCCATATGCCTAAAAGGCCCAATTTCAAGTGAAAGCAAGCAAGCAGTATGGTATTGCAGCCTGGGGGTGGGTGGGTGGCAGGCTGCATACTTGCGCTTGCATTGCAAGGAATGGGGGAGGTACAATTGAACAATACCCTGGGACAAGAACTTGCACGGGGATAGTTGCAAGTCTGCATCTTCTGACGCGGCAAGGATCATTTCTGATGGGCACACTTTTAGGCAGTGACCTGGGTGTCAGAGATGCTTCCAGGGGTATTCCCCATGCTGTTCCCATGTATTTTCAGCACTGTATGCATGTGTCACACAGCACATGGTCAGATAAGGTTGTAAAATGTTAAAATGACATTTCCCGGTGAATGCATTTGTCACGGTTGAAAGCAATACAAAAGTGCAAAAACGTCTAAAAAATGCTACTTGTTAACATAGCCCAAGGTGTGGAGGAGTATTTTTTGGGGGGGGTTATTTATTTTACCTTATACACATGTCTTTACCCTGGAAAGGAAGTTCCTTAACATATTTCACAGGAAAGCAGTTTCAGTTTCATTTTTGAATGTTTTAAAAGACTGCCGTCAGTGCCGCGCCAAAAATGCTCAGGTCTCCCATAGACTAACATTGGGCTCGTTGCTCGGGTCGAGCACCCGAGTATCACGGCCAGCTCGGCCCGAGATTTGAGCACCCGAGCATGTTAGTGCTCGATCAACACTAGCGTGCACGGCTGCTGGTCCTCAAACCGGGTGGACCAATCGAAGCCCGGCGCGCCATACACCCACTCAGGTGCCGGAGGTGGAGGCTCCGCGAGGGAACCCAGCAGAAGGTTCCTGACTTCAGTGCCCGGGAGTGGAGGTTCCGGGAGGGCAACAAGTGGAAGGTCCTCAGTCAGTGCCCGGGGGTGGAGGTTCCGGGCTGAGCAGCTGCTCCAGGGAGGGCATGGCGGGGTACGGAGAGTGTTGGTGTAGGAAGCCCAGGAGCAGGTCGGCGCTTGCAGCGCCCGGGACAGGGGATTTCTTCCCACCTGCTCCTGTGCTGCACACGGCCTCCTGGTATTCAGCGGGTTCCGCTGGGTTGCCGCTGCTGCCATCCTGTGCTGCTCTACACCGTGCTGCAAACTTCTCCAACAGCTCGCTCCTCCACTTGGTAACTGCTGCTTGCTGGGCCCGGTCCACTTGTTGGCTCAGCTCCAGAATCTCACTCTGGAGGAACTCCGCGTCCTCCGGGGATAACTTACTGGCTTCTCCCTCCAGGGTGAGGGGGGTCGCTTGCCACGGCAGCAGGCCAGAGGCGGAGGCTTGATCCTGACTTCCGTCCATGTTGTCTGCCGGGTGCGGTCTGTCTAGACTGGTTAAGACCACACCCTGTCTCCATTCCTTCTTTCCTCCTCCTCCTCCTCCTCTTTCGGGGGCGGTCCCATGGCAATCTGCTGTCGGTCACTCCTTGTGACATCCTCCCTGCCTTGACGGACACATCTATGCGGACAGTCACAGTTGCAAGGGGCAGGGTATGCTTTTGGCGCCATTCTGGGACCCGGCCCACGATGGGAGGTTCCATACTGTTGTCTTTGATCACGCACATAATGGCGCCCGTTCTTCTGGGGCGGGCACCACATTCAGTATCATTACACAGTTCTTTAGGCACACTTCACCCACCGATAACGGGTTGGTCACTTATCTTGTTCATGACTCCAGAGCTGACGCGCCCCCTGGCAGCTGGGCCTATGGATGCCGGTATAGGGGATATCACCGTGGCTGGCCCGGTCCGTGACCCAGGGCGGTCAGTAAAAAGGGGAAGATATTGGAGGATCTGGGGAAAGTGTTTGTGACGCCACCTGTGGAATGCAGCCAAAGGGAGCTGCCACTGCGGAGCAGTCCTCTGGAGCTGATGTTACGGCAGCAGGGATGGTGTGGCTCTCCACAGGTAGAGCTTGCTCCTGGGCAGTGTAAGGCAGTGAAAGTTGCACTGGGCGTTGTAGTGCAGGGAGGGAAAGATGGCGCAGATAAAGAATGGACGGAGGCAGTGCGATGCAGTCATCCGAGTCTTTTCTCACAGTTCTTATGACAGTTCCATTGGTGCACTGTACAGTTGTCAGCCTCCCCACGTCGCGCTGCGTTCACCAGGCAGGGGTTCAGCACTTCCTCAGGTAGATTAGGAGCACCTGACAGAACTCCACTTTCTGTGTTCCTAGCTAGACAGTCTTCACACTGGGTCTGTCTCCCTCCTGCCCTGTGCTTCCCACTCTCAATCCCATTTGGGTGCTCTGAAGCCCCTCCTGTACGTTGGAGTTCCCGGACCTGCTTGTCCCTCACGGGGATTAGAATGAGGCTTCAGCAACTGACTATATAAGCCAGAAGCCTCCCAGCCAAGACCTGGAGTTACACGGCTGGACCAGGGGTCCGTCCCCTTCATGCGGCTTACGATCCCTGTCTTCTGACAGATGCGGGGCATACGGGTGCCGTCCTGCACTCGCCGTACCCGCTAGGATCCCTTCCTTAGATCGGAGCCTACTCCTCTGCTCCCCTCCTGGGCCTCTAGCACTGGGCCCTGCTTGTGGAGCAGAGCTCCTAAAGAGACTCTGATCCCTGACTGTTCTCCACTGACTCCTCTACCGAACTCTCCTGCCCCCCTAAAATGGCTCCCCTTTATATACCTACTACTATAGTGCTCCCTTAAACTACTTCCTCCACCCACACCCACTACTGGTTCCCCCTACCTCTGGGTTCCCCCTACTCCAGCCTGGGACAGGGCTCAGCAGTTGCGCTCATGCATGTTGCCCCTCCAGCCGGCCTGGAGCAGTGTAGTGTTGAATGCGGGTGTTGGGGTTCTGGGCAGCACTCCCTCCTTGTTATGTTCTGCTACCAGAGCTAAGGAAAGAGAGGAGATCTGTCCCTACGATACAACTCAGCTGAATCCCTACGATGTAACAGGGAACCTGATCCTGCGATCAGACCTGCTAAAGTCCTAAGCTAGTCTGTACGGAGACCTATAGATGTGGGGAAGGAATCCCTACAAGTACTAAGGACTGGGAGGAAAATGGGACACCTCCTAACAGAAATAGTAGCAGACAGACGAACAAACAAAATATATAGAACATAGAGGTCCGTAGACCAAGCAAACTAACAGTTAGATACAGAGCACAGGCTAGCTAGAAAGTAGTTATACAATGAAGTCCAGCAAAGCCAGAAGGGCGGAGCAGGATAATATAGGCCAACAAGGTCATGTGACCAGCAAAGGAAAAAACCTAAGAGCAAGGTTCAACACTCCTCACCTGAGAGAAGGAGACTCCACACCTCTGGGTGAGGTGCACTATCTCTGTGGTGACTGAACCATCAGGGGCACCACAATTACAAGTCCCATTGTTTTCTGTTTGATTAAAGTGGGCTAATATCCGGCTAATCTAGCTGCCCTAACAAATGTTAAGTTCAAATACCTGCTCCTTGTTCTCTAGGCACAAATTGCTTAGAGGCAGGCGATTACCCTCCTCCCCACAGAACACATGAGAACTCATCTGTATGTTGGGAGAGATGGCTGCTAGTCAAATAGTGTATGGCCAGGCCACAGCTATGCCACAAGGACTTGGCTGACTCCTTTTCAGTAGAGAGGAGCGGTGTTCGACTTGAACTGTTCGCCAATCTCAACTTCGAGCTGTTTTGGGCGGTGTTCGAGCCGTTCGGCGAACACGAACAATTTGAGAAAAATTCGGCTGTTCGAGGTTATGTTCGATAACTGTTCGTGCACCAAAATCATAACTGGATTTTTTCTCAGTAATGCTGAAAATTAATGTTAATACGCAGTTTGAGTGTACAGCGGGGTGGGGGGAGGGGCAGGGGATGGATCTCTGCATAAATAATGAAGATCTCCATTTTTTTTTCTCTTTGCACCTCCCTACTGTAAATGCGGGAATCTGTCAGCCGATCAGCAGCGCACACGGAGCGAACTGCTTTTTTTCACACAAGCAAGGGCATGTGTCATTGGCAGTGTATGTCACATGTCCTTGCCCTATAAGACCCAGCCATTTTCCCCGTCACCACCATTTTCTCACTGCTGCAGCTGCGTGTTAGACGGCACTGCTGTTGCTGTGTGCGCTATACTTTGTGTTAAATCCAAGCCAATTTTCGCACAAATCTACAGATAGCTTGGGAGTAGGGAATAGTTGTGATTGCAGTCCTTTTGAGGACTAGGTTACATCAGTTCCTATCACTTTTTGCCAGGCAGGTCTGTACTAGTGCTGTGCAAGTTTTTTTCACAGCATTTGGCTAAATCTAGCAAAGCAAATCCTTTTTGGCCTCTTGCAGTGTGTTAGTCAGTGGAGTAGCCTATCTGTGTTGCAAGCTACACCACCTGTGTATGGAATGCAAATTTTTTTACTGCACCTAGTGAAGGAAAACCTTTTGGGCATAGCATCATTCTATTAGTCCATCTATACTTACCTACACCAGGTTGGAAATTCAAAATAATTTTTATCTGCATCTAGCTCTGAAAAAAATGTTTGGCTTCGGCTTGTAGCAGCGTGTGGGACTTGTTCTATTAGTCCATCTATACTAACCTCCACCAGGTTGCAAATTCAAAATAATTTTTTTCTGCATCTAACCCAGCCAATACTTTTGGGCTAATACCACAGTTTGGCCACTCAGCTCTGCTCGGTTCCCATTCATTGTTTTTTGTGCAAACAACTCCAGAGTTGTCAATTAGTTAACCACCAAAATGAGTGGAAAAAGGCCTGCTGCTTGTGGAAAGGGGAATAGGCATGTTGGGAAGGGAAAGAAAGGTTGTATCCATGGGGTAGGTGTTAAAGTAACAGTAACATCTGCATAAGAAAGACCATCTTCCAGCCAAACTAAGATGTCTACTTCTTTTAGCGGACAATGTGAGAAGATCCCTTTCTTACGGCCACGCCAATCGCTACAAATTCCAGATGAGGCACAAAAACAGCAGGTGCTTCAGCGGATATCAAGTGCTCCTTCAAGTGGGCTCTCCTCCACCTCAACTTCAACATCACAAATACTCCAGTCCTCAGAGGTGTCACCCCAATCGCACTTGCTTCCTCACAGCTCCCAAGTCTCCAGCTGCCCGTCTTAATATGGGGTAACACAGATGGTGGAGTCTGCAGAGCTGTTTACTCATACTATAGCCTGGGAATCAGAGGTCGGCTCCAGAGCTTCTGTGAATCCAGACGAGGAAATGATCTGCACTGATGCCCAGAATCTTTGAGTCGGATCCAGGACCAGAGGCAGAAGGTTCTGACCATAATGTAGACCCTCGTTCCCAAACTGTAACTCCTGTTGGTGGAGACAATGAGGAAGACGATGATGAGACTCGTATACCTGATTGGAGCGACAACTTTAGTTTTTTGTCAGGGCAGGAAGAGGTTGGCTCTGAGGACGACGGGTGTGATAACACACAGGGTGGTGATGATGATGAGGTTGGAGATCCCACTTACTGTCAACCCACAGTTAGCCAGTCTGAGGTCAGCAGAGGAGGTGGAGGAGGATGCTAATGACGACGAGGTCAGGTTGCGCCTTCCTGGACAGACGTAGTACTGGAAGCACGTCAACAACTGCATCCTCAAACACAACTCTGCCTCTGACCACAAGTCGTGGTGGCTCTTCAGGTCGCATGGGTGCTAAGCCTTGCATAGCCTGGGCATTTTTTCAGATCGATAAGGATGACCCAACTTGTGTTATCTGTAACATTTGTCAGCAAAAGCTAAGTAGAGGCCAAAAAATACATAGTTTGAGCACTTCATGCATGAACCGGCACATGGATATGAAGCATAAATTGCAGTGGGAAGCTCACTGTGCTACAATGCGGCCTAGCCGGCCGGGCCAACCGCCGTCTGCCACATCTTGTGCATCCGCGGCCTCTTCATCCTCTGTGACTGGGGGGACAGCAGTCACACCTGTTTTGGGACGCAGACCTGCCACCTCTTTACCTGCAACAGCCAGCGTGATTGGCAGGTCATCATTTTCTTTGGAGGTGGAAACACCAGCTGGTGTTCAGCGCTGTCCGACATCGATAGCACCACCTTTGGATCAAGGCAACCTAACATGTCCACCTGCATCTTCCTCACGGACCGGCAGTTTGCCGGGGACACCCTTCTCAACCTCGTCTAAGCACAACAGCCAGCCCTCAGTCCCTCAGATGTGGACAAGTAAAAGACCATTTCCTCCTAGCCATGAGAAAGCTAAGAGGTTGAATTTCACCATCTGCAAGCTTTTGGCTACAGAAATGCTGCCTTTCCGCCTGGTGGACAGAGGATTTTCGAGACCTTATGTCTGTCGCAGTGACCCAGTACCAGATGCCCAGTCGGCACTACTTCTCAAAGAAAGGTGTGCCTGCACTCCTCCACCAGCATGTCGCACACAACATCACAGCTTCTTTGAGAAACTGTGTGTGTGACAGGGTGCATTTCACCATAGACACTTGGACGAGTAGGCATGGACAGGGGCGTTACATGTTGCTGACTGGGCTCTGGGTAACTATGGTGACAGCAGGACAAGGGGCTGCTGTCCAAGTCTTGCCACCCCCATGAGTTGTGCGTCAATCCTCTTTATCTCGAATTTCCTCCACTGCTTCTGCCTCCTCAACCTCCTCTCGGTCCTCCACCTGCACCCAAAGCCTGTCTGGTCATTCCACAAGCTTTCTAACTGCGCAGAAGGGATCCTGCACACCTCCTTACTATGCTGGCAGCAGGGCTCAACGTCATCAGGCGGTTTTTACTTTGAAATGTCTGGGAAATGTGAGTCACACAGCTGAGGAGTTGTGGTCAGCTCTGGAGAACCAATTTCATGAATGGTTGTCTCCACTGGACCTGAAACCAGGGAAAGTCGTGTGCGACAATGCTGCAAACCTGGGTGCGGCCCTTTGCCGAGGCAATGTCACACGCGTGCCTTGTATGGCTCACATGTTGAACCTGGTTGTCGAGCAACTTTTAGCCCACTATCCCGGACTAGATGGCCTTCTGCAGAGGGCACGGTCGCTGTGTGCTCACTTCCGCCATTCGCATCCCGCAGCTCAGCGACTTACATCTCTACAGAAGTCGTTGGGCCTGCCACTTCACCGGCTAAAATGCGATGTGCCTACCCAGTGGAATTCAACTCTGCACATGTTGCAGCGACTGTGGCAGCACCGACAAGCCCTGGTGCAATACGTTCTGACGTATAGCCTGGGCCAACGAGATCCAGAGGTGGGGCAAATCACGCTGGAGGAGTGGTCTCAGATCAGGGACCTATGCACCCTTCTGCACAGTTTTGAAATGGCGAAGATGTTTATTGCTGACGATGCCATTATCAGCATGACTATTCCGGTGATTTACATGCTGGAGCACATGTTAAACAGAATTCGGAGTCAGGTGGTGGCAGAAGAGGAGGTGGAGGAAGTAGAGAAGGAGGAGTTGCATGAGGAAGGGCTAACATCTGCAAGGTCCAGATGGTCGGCAGCACCAAGGCGGCAGGCATGTGAGGGTGGGGGAGATGGTTTTACCAGGGCGCATGGTAGCAGCCAAACTAGTGAGGAAGGTGCAGGAGTGGAGGACGAACTGATGGAAGACTCATCAGATGAGGGAGACCTTGATCACATTTCTGTTGTGCGAGGTTGGGGGGAGAGGGCAGAGGAAGGAAGCATGATTGTTACCTCGCCACCAACACAACAGGGACTTGGTGCTCCTGGGTGCGCAAGACACATGAGTGCCTTCTTGCTGCACTACCTGCAACATGACCCTTGAATTGTGAGAATTAGAAATAATCCTGACTACTGGGTTGCCACACTTAGATCCCCGGTACAAAAGTAAATTTGCAGAAATTATTCCTGCCATAGAAAGAGATGCACGCATGCTGGAGTATCAGCAGAGACTGTTTCAGAATCTTACATGTGCTTTTCCACAAAACACTAGTGGTGCACGTAGTGAGTCTCACAGTTCCAACTTGCCAACCGTGGGACCGTCGAGTGTTCAGCACTCAAAACTTAACATAAACACAGTATCTGCTGGTAACATCAATTTTGCGGAATCATTTCACCACTTTTTTAGCCCATCCTTTGCAAGGCCACAGGAGACAAGAAGTCTGACATAGTCAACGCCTAGAGACGATGGTACAGGAGTATATCCAAGTAAACATTGAAGCCATGACTGTGTCACTGGACCCTTGCTCTTTTTGGGCTTCCAATCTGGATAAATAGCCGGAGCTTGCCACTTACGCCTTGGAGATCTTGTCATGCCCCGCAGCCAGCGTTCTGTCTGAACGTGTGTTCAGCGCTGCTGGTGGTGTGCTGACAGATAAGCGCACGGGGCTCTCCACTGATAATGTAGACAGATTCACGTTCATAAAGATGAACAAATCATGGATCCGAAACGACTTTTCTACCCCTGTGTCATGCTGGGGAGAGTAAAAGCTTGATGATTTGTTAAAATCACCTCACCAACCGTTATAAGCTTTCAAATTACTAATCATGTTTATCTGTATCTTGGCTGGAAAATAATTTGGGCCTTGTAGCAGTTTACAGCACTGATTCTATTAGACCATCTATACTAAACTCCACCAGCTTTCAAATTAATAATAATTTTTTGCTGCATCTAGCCCGGAAAATAATTTTGGGGCTCCGAGATGCGCAAGACACATGAGTGCCTTCTTGCTGCACTACCTGCAACATGACCCTCAGATTGTCAGAATTCGAAATAATCCTGACTACTGGGTTGCCACACTCTTAGATCCCCCACACTCTACGATCAACCTTTTCATTTTAATAAAGAGCAAAAAAAATGGTCATTTTTGAAATTATAAGCATTAGCCGGTTATTACAAACTGTAATCAAACAGTTTTCAGCTCAAAAAACTTTATTCTAGGTGATGTTACATTTGCACATAGGACCCCTTGTTCGAAAGGAGCTTCTGAACTCTCTCGTCCATTGAATTTGTCAGGTTTTGGATGGTTTCTGCTTCAATTGTTTTGCATGAGGACAGAATACCCTCCCAGAGCTGTTGCTTAGATGTGAACTGCCTCCCGCCATCATAGGCACTCCTTTTGATGATGCTCCAGAGGTTCTCAATGGGGTTGAGGTCAGGGGAGCATGGGGGTCACACCATAAGTTTGTCCCCTTTTATGCCCATATCAGCCAGAGATGCAGATGTGTTATGTGCAGCATGAGACGGTGCATTATCATGCATGAAAATGATCTTGCTGCGGAATACACGGTTCTTCTTCTTGAACCATGGCAGGAAGTGCTGTTTGAGAAACTCCACATACATTATGGAGTTCATATTTACCCCTTCAGGGATCCTAAAGGGGCCGACAATCTCTCTCCCCATGATTCCAGCCCAAAACATTACTCCACCTCCTCCTTGTTGGCGCCGTAGCCGTGTTTGCATGGGGTGTCCATCAACCAGCCATCCTCCACTCCATCCATCTGGACCATCGAGCGTTGCACGGCACTCATCGGTGAACAAAACAGTTTTGAAGTCAGTCTTCATGTATTGTTTGGCCCACTGCAGCCCTTTCTGCTTGTGTACATTAGATAGAGGAGGTCGACAGGATAACTTGCGCACAGCTGCAAACCTCTGAAGGACCCTGCATCTTGTTGTTCGGGGGACGTTGGAGGCACCAGCAGCTTCAAAAACTTGTCTGCTGCTATGACAAGGCTTTTTTGCCGCTGCTCTTTTAACCTGACGTAATTGCCTGTAGGAAAGAGTCCTCAATTTTCCCTTATCAGCACGCACACATGTGTACTGTGAATCAGCTACATACTTCTTGATTATGCGATGATCAGGATGAAGTGTCTTGGCAATGTTGATTGTAGTCATGCCTTGACCTAAACAATCCACAATTTGTTGCTTCTCAGCAGCCGACACATCCTTTTTCTTTCCCATTTTGGCAGAAAATGTAGGCTGCTTAATGTGGGACAGCCTTCTTAAGTAGTCTTGCCTTTCATTGGACACCCCTGCCAAACTAATTAGCACAGGTGTCTGCAATTGCTTACAGTGATATAAAGAGCCCTGACACACATCACCATCAATGAGTTTAACTGACAAACAAATTCTTCCCTTATCACTCCTAAACACTTTTTGCATAATAATTTGGAACACAGTGTACATGTGCTTTTCCACAAAACACCAGTGGTTCACGTAGTGAATCTTACAGTTCTAACTTGCCAACCGTGGTCTGTATGGAGTTGTTCAATAAAGGGCCCAAAATTAAGATTACATAGACGGGAGAGGTCTCTATGAATACGAATTCCTAAGTATTTGATACCCTGTGAGGGCCAGGCAAAGGAAAAGTTGGACTGGATGGAATCCTGTATGGATTTGAGGAGGGAGACATCGAGGGCCTCAGACTTCGCTGCATTGATTTTAAAATTTGACCATGTAACAAAGTGATCTATTTCAGCCATAACAGCAGGGATGGATATATGTGATTGAGTGCTATATACTAGGACATCATGAGCAAATGCAGAGCACTTGTACTCTGTGCCTGCCACCTCAATCCACCTAATATTGGGGTTATGGCGAATTGATGAGAGCAGGTGCTCCATCACTAGGATGTATAAGAGAGGGGACAGAGGACATCCCTGCCTTGTCCCATTGGTGATTATGAAAGGTGATGAAAATGTTCCATTCATCTTCAGCCTAGGTGACGTATTGCGATACCGGGCTGTGATTTTGCCTATGAAAGGGTCCCCTAGATCCCTACACCAAGCTTTTTAAGAGAATAATATATGGCGTGCCAGGAGACTCTATGGAATGCTTTCTCAGCATCCAACGAGAGTATCTAATTACAAATTTTTAACTGTATCTAGCCCAGGAAATACTTTGGACCTAGTAGCAGTGTCTGCTAGTCAGCGGATTATCCCAACTGTTAAGCAAGCTGCACCACCTGTAGTTTGGACGCTTAATTTTTTCAAAGGAAATGCATCGGGCCCCCGGGACACTCAGTGAAGAGCATCGGGGAGGCACCCCAAGGCACAGGGCCTGGGACTGGCGGTAGGACGCCTTGCGGTGGACCGCCGAGCTCGATCTTATAAAAGCTTTTTAACTGCAGCAGCTTTAGTGGACGCTACTAGAGCTGGAATTCCCGCGGCTGATGGCATCAGACTTGCCCTCCAATAGATCCTTGTAAAAGGATTTAAAGTGTACTCATTCAAATTAGAGAGACAATTTAAATTAAAAAGCTTAGACCTGCCTCCACCGCAGGGGGGCTCGCTCGACCCACCAGCGGACAGGCACCAGTATTGGGAGAGGGTGCTAGCCGTCAGGGTCCACCGCAGCTCTGGCACAAACCCGGCGACACGGAGGTCGCACGGGCAGGAACGGACTGGCCGTGTTAGCTTCGCATTTTTGGGGTTTTAGAAGGGCATGACATGCCTAGATCTGTGTCTCCCCCTCCTTTTACTCCTCCACCTCTTTTCTTTTCGCATGACTATTTGTACTTGTCACTTTTCCATGTGTTAGTTGTGTCTACTGAGCAGTTTGTCAGCTTTTGGACACCTTTTGTGTTTTTGTTTGCCTGCCATTGGTTTTAAGTGTTCGAAGGTGTTCGGCGAACATACGGGTGTTCGACGAACCGAACTCTAACACTACGGGGGTGGCTCAACACTACTTTTCAGATCCTATATGGAGAACCTAATGGTAAACCCTGGATAAATGAAGCTTGTGACCTGGTTCCTGTTCCCCACTAGGTTTCTGGCACTTCTGATAAGACAGACGAGCAGCAGTACCCCGACACTGAGAAGTTTGTTCCCTACAATCCTGCAGGTAACTTTTCCACACTTTGCTGTACCGATTGCCTGCCATTAGCCACTGGCCATTACATTTAATTTTGAGCATCAGAATCAATTCTAATACTTGCATCTGAAGCTGGATGGGGTTAGTGAATTTGTCACCAGGATTTTGCTGCCCCATCTGAGAGCAGGGTGATTTAGGGGCAGAGACCCTGATTACAGTGATGGATCGCTTGGTGCAGTTCAGAGTAAGGCTATGTTCCCATGCTGTGGAAATGAAGCAGAAATTTTCTGCTTCATTTCTGCATGTCCTCTCCCGGATAAACGCATGCGGAATTGCCTTGAGTTTTTAATTGCACTGCAAAGGCAATTCCGCTTGCGGAAACGCAAAATTAATGAGCGTGCTGCGGATTTTTCCCCGCCGGAAAAACGCTGCGGAAAAAAACGCAGCATGGGCATTGAACTTGCGTAATCACATTGGGGACCATGGGGGGCGGATAACATAGCGCTAAAAAAGCCTTTACGCTGCGGAAATTCTGCAGCATATCCTCTTGAAAAACGCTTCGTGGGCACATACTCTAACTGTGTCTGCTGCAGATCTAATTCTCTGAATGCTGGGCTCTGTATAACCCCACCCACACCACTGATAGGCAGAAAGCTACCAATGCACAGTGTACAGAGCTATTCATCAGTTGTGGGGACAGGGTTGGACTACATGGCAGCAGCTTTACTAGTCCTCTGGTGGCAGTCTCCTGCTGGTGGAGGATCACTTATCAAAACTACATCAGTCAGCCCAGAGAGCAACACGTCGCTGGAATTGGGGATCTTTGTCCACACGTTGTGCTGTGCTCAGATCAGGTGGCAATAAACCTAGTGACATTCCCTTTGTCAGGCAAAATGTATTTTTGTCCTAGTTTTAAAAATGTTGAAAGGACAGCCAGAGATGTCTTAAATCTCCGTCCCCTGTTCACTTGGAAGGGACCTCCATAGAACTCTACTCTTGCTTCCCCCAAACAAGGAATTTTTATAACCGCCATAAACCTCAGCCCAGGGCAAGCATACTGGTTTACACTGGATTTCCCCTCCAAAGCTCTATTGTGTAACTGTACAAACTTTTAATGTCAAGTTTAATAATGCACATGACTGTCACAAACACATGGACCACATTTTTGGGATGCTCGCCTTTTTCCAGTTATGATGGTGTATCTTTCATAACTGGGAAACCACCAGAAACCTAGGAAATGGTTTCTGAGCTTCTGAACGTCATAGAAATATATTTGGTATCAATCTCCGTCAATATTGGTGACGGCAAACTTGCCTTTGGAAGTGCATTGAGGTGAAGGGTGTATTGCTGGAAAAGGGGAAAAAACAAAACCTCTTTAAATCTCTTAATTTGCGAGTGTGAACGAGCGGAGTGTGACCAGAGCGTAAGTGTGTGACTTATTTTTCAGTGACTTGGATTCAGGAAGTTTGGAAGGGAGGACTTTGGACTGAATTGCTGTCTGTATTTCATTAATTCTTTGCTTTTCTTTTTACTTAACATTCTGTCTATTGCAATCCCCATTAGGAAATGAGCTCCATTATTGACAATGCTATCCAGTGTACATCTTGCCACATGTATGCAATCCTGAACAGCCGGTCGTGGTTGCTTACTGCTGCGCGAGATGTGAGCACGTTGTGCGTTTGGAAGCCCAGATACTGGATCTAAATGAGCAGCTGGCAACACTGAGATCCATTGACAACATGGAAAGGAGTCTGCTGCTCGCTGAGCAGCCGCTCACTGGGGTAGATGTGGGGGAGGGTGGTAGTCTGGAGCTGCAGGACAGTGAGGCTGTTAGTTGGGTGACAGTTAGAAGGGGGGGTAGAGGGAAGAGTGCAAGGGAGGCTAGTCCTGATCTGGCACACCCCAATAAGTTTGCAAAGTTGGCAGATGAGGGGAGTGATGGTACAGGGGTAGCACTGCTGCAGCAAGGCATGTATCCTGAAAGCCGGAGGAGTGTCAGCTCCAGTAAAGAGGGAAATAGGAGAGTAGGGCAGGCCAGGCAGGTGCTGGTAGTGGGCGACTCAATTATTAGGGGAACAGATAGGGCAATCTGTCGCAAAGACAGGGATCATCAAACAGTGTGCTGCCTAGCTGGCGCTCAAGTCCGGCACATCGCTGATCGGGTTGACAGATTACTGGGAGGGGCTGGTGAGGACCCAGCGGTCATGGTGCACATTGGCACAAATGACAAAGTTAGAGGTAGGTGGAAGGTCCTTAAAGATGACTTCAGGGAATTAGGCTGCAAGCTGAAAGCAAGGACCTCCAAGGTGGTATTCTCTGAAATACTACCGGTACCACGTGCCACGCCAGAGAGGCAACGGGAGATTAGGGAGATAAATAAGTGGCTCAAGAACTGGTGTAGGAAGGAGGGATTTGAGTTCCTGGAGAACTGGGCCGACTTCTCAGTTGGCTACAGACTCTACGCTAGGGACCGACTGCACCTTAATGGGGAGGGTGCAGCTGTGCTGGGGGAGAAAATGGCTAGAAGGTTGGAGGAGTGTTTAAACTAGGGATTGGGGGGGGGGGGTATTCATTTTATAGGTGGGGAAGATAGTGCAGATAGTGACCTGGGCACAAATAAATTGGGGGTGGGGTTAGAACAGCCAATAAAGTAAGAAGGAATAGAGGTACAGAGAGATACATAAAATGCATGTACACTAATGCCAGAAGCCTCACCAACAAAATGGAGGAATTAGAATTAATTTTGTTGGAAAATAATTATGACATGGTAGGAATATCGGAGACGTGGCTGGACGAGAGCCATGACTGGGCAGCTAATTTACAGGGCTATAGTCTGTTCAGAAATGACCGTACAAACAAGCGAGGGGGGGGGGTGTTTATATGTAAAATCATCCTTAAAACCTGTCTTGCGGGAGGATATATGTGAATCTAATGAAAATGTAGAGTCCCTGTGGGTGGAGATAAGGGGAGGGGGAAAAAATAATAAATTACTGATAGGGGTTTGTTATAAGTCTCCAAAAATAATGGAAGTAGCGGAGAATATCCTCGTAAAGCAAATAGATGAAGCAGCGACTCAAGGAGAAGTCATTATTGTGGGAGACTTCAACTACCCTGAAATACGTTGGGGGACAGAAACCTGTAGTTCAAGCAAAGGTAATAGATTTTGACAACTATGAGAGACAATTACCTTTCACAACTGGTTCAGGACCCAACAAGAAGGGGGGCACTGCTAGACCTAATATTAACCAATAGGCCAGACCGCATATCAAATATACGAGTTGGGGGTCACTTGGGTAATAGTGATCACAAAATAATACATTTTCATGTAACCTTTAATAAGATGTGTAGTAGAAGGGTTACAAGGACACTAAACTTCAGGAAGGCTAGTTTCCAACGGTTGAGAGATGATCTTAGTGCAATAAACTGGGACGATATCCTGAGACATAAAGCTGCACAAAGCAAATGGGAGACATTTATTAACATCCTGAATAGGACCTGTGCACAATATATACCCTTTGGGAATAAACATGCTAGAAATGGGAGGAAACCACTATGGCTAAATAGAGCTGTAAGGGGCGCAATAAGTGACAAAAAGAAAGCATTTAGAGAACTAAAGCATGTAGGTAGTGATGAGGCATTAAATAAATATAGAAAATTAAATAAATTATGTAAAAAGCAAATCAAGGCGGCAAAGATTGAGGCAGAGAGAATCATTGCCAGAGAAAGTAAAAATAACCCCAAAATATTCTTTAACTACATAAATAGTAAACAACTAAAAAATAATAGTGTTGGCCCCCTTAAAAATAGTCTGGGTGAAATGGTGGATGAGGATGAGGAAAAAGCCAATATGCTAAATGATTTTTTTTTCAACCGTATTTACACAAGAAAATCGCATGACCGAAAACCTGATTAGTGATAACAAAAATTCTCCATTAAATGTCACTTGCTTAACCCAGCAGGAAGTACGGCGGCGTCTAAAAATCACTAAAGTTGACAAATCCCCGGGCCCAGGTGGGATACACCCGCGAGTACTGCAGGAATTAAGTAACGTCATAGACAATTATTTTTAATCTTTAAAGATTCAATAATAACAGGGTCCACACGACTGGCGTATAGGAAATGTGGTGCCAATATTCAAAAAGGGGACAAACTGAACTTGGAAATTTATAGGCCAGTAAGCTTAACCTCTACTGTGTGTAAAATCCTGGAGGGTTTCCTAAGAGGTACTCTATTATAGCATCTGAAGAAGAATAACCTCATGACCCAATATCAACATGGATTTACGAGGAACCGTTCCTGTCAAACTAATCTGATCAGTTTTTATGAGGAGGCAAGTTCGGGACTGGACCAAGGAAATGCAGTGGATGCTGTGTATATGGACTCTTCAAAAGCTTTTGATACGGTTCCACACAAAAGGTTGATACATAAAATGAGAACAATGGGGATAGGGGAAAATATATGTATGTGGGTTAAGAATTGGCTCAGTGATGGGAAACAAAGGGTGGTTATTAATGGAAAACACTCAGACTGGGTCTCAGTTAACAGTGGGGTACCACAGGGGTCAGTATTGGGCCCCCTTCTTTTTAACATATTTATTAATGACCTTGTAGGGGGCATACAGAGTAATATTTCAATATTTGCAGATGACACTAAACTCTGCAGGGTAATCAATACAGAGGAGGACAATTTTATATTACAGGAGGATCTATGTAAACTAGAAGCTTGGGCTGATAAATGGCAAACGAGCTTTAATGGGGATAAATGTAAGGTAATGCACTTGGGCAGAGGAAATAAAATGTATAATTATATGCTTAATTGTAAAACACTGGGCAAAACTGTAACTGAAAAAGACCTGGGTGTATTGGTGGACGACAAGCTCACGTTTAGTGGCCAGTGTCAGGCAGCTGCTGCAAAGGCAAATAAAATAATGGGATGCATTAAAAGAGGCATAGATGCTCATGAGGAGAACATAATTTTACCTCTATACAAGTCACTAGTGCGACCACACTTAGAATACTGTGTACAGTTCTGGTCTCCGGTGTATAAGAAAGACATAGCTGAACTAGAGCGAGTGCAGAGAAGAGCGACTAAGGTTATTAGAGGACTGGGGGGTCTGCAATACCAAGACAAGTTATTACACTTGGGGTTATTTACTGCGGAAAAAGAAGGCTTAGAGGTGATCTTATTACTATGTACAAGTATGAGGGGACAGTACAAAGACCTTTCTACTGATCTTTTTACTCTGAGGCCTGAGACGGGGACAAGGGGACATCTTCTACGTCTGGAGGAAAGAAGGTTTAATCATAATCACAGACGGGGATTCTTTACTGTAAGAGCAGTGAGACTATGGAACTCTCTGCTGCATGATGTTGTAACGAGTGATTCACTTTTTAAATTTAAGAAGGGCATGGATGCCTTTCTTGAAAAGTATAATATTATAGGTTATAAATACTAGATTCCTTGATAGGGCGTTGATCCAGGGAACTAGTCTGATTGTCGTATGGAGTCGAGAAGGAATTTTTTTCCCCAATGTGGAGCTTAGTGTTTTCCACATGTTTTTTTTTTTTTCCCTTCTTCTGGATCAACATGTTAGGCTATGGGTTGAACTAGATGGACTTAGTCTTCCTTCAACCTTAAAAAAAAAAATAAAAAAATGATGTATTCATCTTGGATGTGGGGCTCCCCCATACCAAGATATGGAAGATGAAGGATTTTTATGTCTTGTGCAGCTGGGTGGGTTCACAAAACAGAGCCCCCGTGTGAGGTAAACATGGGTGTGTCCTAGTGTTTTGCCTCCTTACTAAAAACCAGAATGTCCATGTTGGCTCATTCCAACCCAGGGACGTCAGATGCAAGCACTCCTCGCTGCGTGGAGGAATCACACCTAATTTCCGGGGAGCCGTCCCGCCACAGAATCTGAGACCATCACCTCGTGGCGCAGGTTTTGCTATTTACCCCTTTTATTTTAACTGTTTTATGCATATATGTAAATTGTCTTTTATAAAATCTTGTATATCTTTTGTAAACACTGCCAACTTTCGGGAGTAAATTATTATTTACCAGCTTCGTTCTTCTTGTCCTATGTCGAGCAAACACGTTCCTCACCCGCTAATTCACGTTACCTAACTGGTACCCGATCCACCTGTTAAGAGATCGGTGGTGGCAGCATACGGTGTATTTATGTGATATTGTGGTTGAGGGTGGTGGGATTGAGGTATATATACGTTCCTGGACGGAACTGGTGGTATATATACGTCCTGTCACATCACGTGCCACAATAGTCGACAAAAATGAGAGCAGCTGCGCCCTGTTGCTTATCCTCAGTCAATACCGTGTTTGACCAGCAGGATAAGGGAGCGCCAGAGGGCTGCAAAGTCTGACTAAGTTTTCCTGACACCCTTTAAATGCAGTTTAGGGCCATCTCTGTTGCACTCTTACTCTCTATTAGCTGCAGTGTCCCATCTGCCTAATGCTGCCACAGATCTCATGGCTGCAGTATCCAGATCTTCAGCAACTTGCTGACATCGTGTCAGTTAATCCAATGAGTGTTTGCAGTGACAGCAATGTCTGTTAGCTGGGTTTCTGATGCTGCTCAGTTGTGGAGGAGAGCAGACAGATGTCAGTGTGGTGTTCGGAGGCTCCTGAGGCCCCTGCACATGACCTCATGAGTGCCAGAGATCCAGCATGTGATCTTGTGATCTTGTGGTCTTGGGCTCCAGTATACAGGTGGGACTTTGCAGCTATTTGGGGGGGCGGGGGAGAAGGGCACAACACTGACGTGTGCAGTGAAGGTGGTTAAAGTTCATTGACGCTAGATGACTCATTTTGGTGCATTGACCCCATAGGCAAACTAGGAATGTCAAAGAACCAATCAAGAACAACCGAACAAAATTGTCAAATTATGCATAAATAGGAAATTAAAAAACGTATAATAAATACACGGTTAAGTAAGACACCCTAGAGACAGGCACTCACACCAATGTACATACAATAGTTAAAATCGAAAAATATAGAATAGATGTATACTACCAGGAGTAGTTCTAGAAGCGCCCACCAGGAGCAGTATTAGAACCACACACTAGAAGAAAGTTCTAGAACCGATCATGGCACCAGGGGTAGTTCTAGAACCGCCCTCCAAGGGTAGTTATAGAAGATCACATCGGCATCAGGGGTACTTCTAGAAGTGCCCACGAGGGGTACTTCTAGAAGTGCCCACGAGGGGTACTTCTAGAAGTGCCCACGAGGGGTACTTCTAGAAGTGCCCACGAGGGGTACTTCTAGAAGTGCCCACGAGGGGTACTTCTAGAAGTGCCCACGAGGGGTACTTCTAGAAGTGCCCACGAGGGGTACTTCTAGAAGTGCCCACCGGCACCAGGAGTATTTCTAGAACCGTACACCAGCAACGAGGGTAGTTTTGGAACTGCCCACCAGGGGTAGTTTTGGAACTGCCCACCAGGGGTAGTTTTGGAACTGCCCACCAGGGGTAGTTTTGGAACTACTCACGGCACCAGGGGGTGGTTCTGGAAGCACCCACCAGGAGCAGTATTAGAACCGCACACTAGAAGTTCTAGAACCGCTCACGGCACCGGGAGTAGTTTTACAAACGCCCATCGGCACCGGGGGTTGTTCTATAAACGCCCACCAGGAGCAGTATTAGAACCGCACACTAGAAGTTCTAGAACTGCTCACAGCACTGCGGGTAGTTCTAGAACTGCACACCGGGTGTAGCTCTAGAAGCGCCCGATGGCAACCCGGGGGTAGTTCTAGAACCGTCCATCGGCACCGGGAGTAGGTCTAGAACTGCACACTAAGAGTACCTCTAGAAGCGCCCATCAGGGGTAGTTTCAGAACCGCTCACCGGCACTAGGTGTAGTTCTAGAAGCACCCCCAGGGGTAGTTCTAGAGCTGCACACTAGGAGTAGTTTTAGAAGAGCTCACCGGCACCAGGGGTATTTCTAGAACTGCTCACTAGAGTACTTCTAGAACCACCTACCAGGAGCATTATTAGAACTGCACACTAGTAGAAGTTCTAGAACCACTCACAGCACCAGGGGTAGTTTCAGAACCACCCACCAGGGGTAGTTCTAGAACCGTCCACCGGCACCAGGTGTAGATTTAAAAGCGCCCACCAGGAGCAGTATTAGAACCGCACACTAAAAGAAGTTCTAGAACTGCTCACGGCAACAGGGGTAGTTCTATAACCGCCCACCAGGTGTAGCTCTAGAACCGCCCACAGACACCAGGGGTAGTTCTAGAAGCGCTCTCTATGGGTAGTTCTAGAACCCCCACAGGCACAAGGGGTAGTTCTAGAACTGCATATTAGCAGTAGTTCTAGAACTGCACATTAGAGGTAGTTCTAGAATCACCCACCTGCACCGGGGGCAATTCTAGAACCGCCCACAAGATGTAGTTCTAGTAGCGCCCACAAGATGTAGTTCTAGTAGCGCCCACCAGGGGTAGTTCTAGTAGCGCCCACCAGGGGTAGTTCTAGTAGCGCCCACCAGGGGTAGTTCTAGTAGCGCCCACCAGGGGTAGTTCTAGTAGCGCCCACCAGGGGTAGTTCTAGTAGCGCCCACCAGGGGTAGTTCTAGTAGCGCCCACCAGGGGTAGCTCTAGCAGCGCCCACCAGGGGTAGCTCTAGCAGCGCCCACCAGGGGTAGCTCTAGCAGCGCCCACCAGGGGTAGCTCTAGCAGCGCCCCACGGGCACCAGGGGTAGTTCGAGAACTGCACACTAAGAGTACTTCTAGAAGTGCCCATATGGAACAGTATTAGAAACGCACACTACACTGCGGGTAGTTTTATAATCGCCCACCAGGAGCAGTATTAGAACCGCCCTCCAGGGGTAGTTCTAGAAGCGCCCACCTGGAGTCGTTCTAGAAGTGCACTCTGGCACCAGGGATAGTTCTAGAAGCGCCCACCGGCACCAGGGGTAGTTCTAGAACTGCATACTAGGAGTACTTCTAGAACCGCCCACCAGGGTTAGTGCTAAAAGCGCCCACCAGAAGCAGTATTAGAACCGCTCATGGCACCAGGTGTAGTTCTAGAACTGCCCGCCAGGGGTGGTTCTAGAACTGCCCGCCAGGGGTGGTTCTAGAACTGCCCACCAGCACAATGGGTAGTATTAGAGCCGCAATCTAGAAGAATTTCTAGAACCGATCATGGCACCAGGGGTAGTTCTAGAAACGCACACAGACACCAGGGGTACTTCTAGTACTGCACACTAGGAGCACTTCTAGAACCGCCCACCAAGGGTAGGTCTAAAAGCGCCCACTAGGAGCAGTATTAGAACCGCACACTAGAAGTTCTAGAACCGCTCACGGCACTGGGGGTAGTTCTAGAACGGAACACTAAGAGTACTTCTAGAAGCGCCCACAAGATGTAGTTCTAGAAGCGCCCACCTGGAACAGTATTAGAACCGTACACTACACTGCGGGTAGTTCTATGACTGGCCACCAGGGGTAGTTCTATGACTGGCCACCAGGGGTAGTTCTAGAAGCGCCCATCGGCACCAGTAGTTTCAGAACCACCCACCAGGGGTAGTACTAGAACTGCCCACCAGTACAATGGGTAGTACTAGAACTGCCCACCAGTACAATGGGTAGTACTAGAACTGCCCACCAGTACAATGGGTAGTACTAGAACTGCCCACCAGCACAATGGGTAGTACTAGAACTGCCCACCAGTGATAGTATTAGAAGCGCCCACCAGGAGCAGTATTAGAACCGCAATCTAGAAGAAGTTCTACAACCGATCATGGCACCAGGGGTAGTTCTAGTACTGCACACTAGGAGTACTTCTAGAACCGCCCACCAAGGGTAGGTCTAAAAGCGCCCACCAGGGGTAGTTCTAGAAGCGCCCATCGGCACCGGGGGTAGTTCTAAAAGTGCCCACCAGGAGCAGTATTAGAACTGCACACTAGAAGTTCTAGAACTGCTCACGGCACTGCGGGTAGTTCTAGAATTGCACACTAGGAGTACTTCTAGAAGCGCCCGTGAGGGGTAGTTCTAGAAGCGCCCACCGGGGGTAGTTCTAGAGCTGCACACTATGAGTGGTTCTAGAAGAGCCCACCGGCACCAGGGGTATTTCTAGAACTGCTCACTAGAGTACTTCTAGAACCACCTACCAGGAGCATTATTAGAACTGCACACTAGTAGAAGTTCTAGAACCACTCACAGCACCAGGGGTAGTTTCAGAACCACCCACCAGGGGGTAGTTCTAGAACCGTTCACCGACACCAGGTGTAGATCTAGAACCGCCCACTGGCACCAGGGGTAGTTCTAGAACTGCATACTAGGAGTACTTCTAGAACCGCCCACCAGGGGAAGTTCTAAAAGCGCCCACCAGGAGCAGTATTAGAACCGCACACTAAAAGAAGTTCTAGAACTGCTCACGGCACCAGGGGTAGTTCTATAACCGCCCACCAGATGTAGCTCTAGAACCGCCCACAGACACCAGGTGTAGTTCTAGAACTGCACACTAAGAGTACTTCTAAAAGCGCCCACCAGGGGTAGTTCTAGAAGCGCCCACCGGAGGTAGCTTCAGAACCGCTCACCGGCACTAGGTGTAGTTCTAGAAGCACCCCCTAGGGGGAAGTTCTAGAACTGCACACTAGGAGTAGTTCTAGAAGAGCCCACCAGCACCAGGGATATTTCTAGAACTGCTCACTAGAGTACTTCTAGAACCACCTACCAGGAGCATTATTAGAACTGCACACTAGTAGAAGTTCTAGAACCACTCACAGCACCAGGGGTAGTTTCAGAACCACCCACCAGGGGTAGTTCCAGAAGCACCCTCCGGCACCAGGGGTAGTTCTAGAACTGCATACTAGGAGTACTTCTAGATCCGCCCACCAGGGGAAGTTCTAAAAGCGCCCACCAGGAGCAGTATTAGAACCGCACACTAAAAGAAGTTCTAGAACTGCCCACCAGGACTAGTTCTAGTACCGCTCACTGCACCGGGGTAGTTCTAGAACTGCACACGGAGTACTTCTAGAAGCACCCACCAGGTGTAGTTCTAGTAGCGCCCACCAGGGGTAGCTCTAGAACCCCCCACGGGCACCAGGGGTAGTTCTAGAACTGCATGTTAGCAGTAGTTCGAGAACTGCACACTAGAGGTAGTACTAGAACCGCCCACCTGCACCAGGGGTAGTTCTAGAACCGCACACTGAGTACTTATAGAAGCACCCACAAGATGTAGTTCTAGAAGCGCCCACCTGGAACAGTATTGGAACCACACACTACGGGTAGTTCTAGAAGCGCCCACCAGCACAATGAGTAGTACTAGAACTGCCCACCAGTGATAGTATTAGAAGCGCAATCTAGAAGAAGTTCTACAACCGATCTTGGCACCAGGGGTAGTTCTAGAAGCGCACACCGGCACCAGGGGTAGTTCTAGTACTGCACACTAGGAGTACTTCTAGAACCGCCCACCAAGGGTAGGTCTAAAAGCGCTCACCAGGAGCAGTATTAGAACCGCACACTAGAAGTGCTAGAACCGCTCACGGCACCAGGGGTAGCTCTAGAAGTGCCCATCGGCACCGGGGGTAGTTCTAGAACCGTCCATCGGCACCGGGAGTAGTTCTAGAACTGCACACTAAGAGTACTTCTAGAAGCGCCCAGCGGGGGTAGTTTCAGAACCGCTCACCGGCACTAGGTGTAGTTCTAGAAGCGCCCACCGGGAGCAGTTCTAGAACTGCACACTAGAAGTTCTAGAACTGCTCACGGCACTGCGGGTAGTTCTAGAACTGCACACTAGGAGTACTTCTAGAAGCACCCATCGGGGGTAGTTCTAGAAGCTTCCATCGGCACCGGGAGTAGTTCTAGAACTGCACACTAAGAGTACTTCTAGAAGCGCCCACCGGGGGTAGTTTCAGAACCGCTCACCGGCACCAGATGTAGTTCTAGAAGCACCCACGAGGGGTAGTTCTAGAAGCACCCCCAGGGGTAGTTTTAGAGCTGCACACTAGGAGTGGTTCTAGAACCGTCCACCGGCAGCAGGTGTAGATCTAGAACTGCATACTAGGAGTACTTCTAGAACCGCCCACCAGGGGAAGTTCTAAAAGCACCCACCAGGAGCAGTATTAGAACCGCACACTAAAAGAAGTTCTAGAACTGCTCACGGCACCAGGGGTAGTTCTATAATCGCCCACCAGATGTAGCTCTAGAACTGCCCACCAGGAGTAGTTCTAGTACCGCTCACGGCACCGGGAGTAGGTCTAGAATTGCCCACCAGGGGTAGTTCTAAAAGCGCCCACCAGGGGTAGTTCTAGAAGCGCCCACCAGAGGTAGCTTCAGAACCGCTCACCGGCACTAGGTGTAGTTCTCGAAGCGCCCACGAGGGAGTAGTTCTAGAAGAGCCCACCGGCACCAGGGGTATTTCTAGAACTGCATACTAGGAGTACTTCTAGAACCGCCCACCAGGGGAAGTTCTAAAAGCGCCCACCAGGGGTAGCTCTAGAACCCCCCACGGGCACCAGGGGTAGTTCTAGAACTGCATGTTAGCAGTAGTTCGAGAACTGCACACTAGAGGTAGTACTAGAACCGCCCACCTGCACCAGGGGTAGTTCTAGAACCGCACACTGAGTACCTATAGAAGCACCCACAAGATGTAGTTCTAGAAGCGCCCACCTGGAACAGTATTAGAACCGCACACTACACTGCGGGTAGTTCTAGAAGCGCCCACCAGGGGTAGTTCTAGAACTGCATATTAGCAGTAGTTCTAGAACCGCCCACCTGTATCAGGGGTAGTTCTAGAACCGCACACTAAGAGTACTTCTAGAAGCGCCCAAGAGATGTAGTTCTAGAAGCGCCCACCTGGAACAGTATTAGAACCACACACTACACTGCGGGTAGTTCTAGAACGCCCGCCAGGGGTAGCTCTAGAAGCGCCCACCTGGAACAGTATTAGAACCGCACACTACACTGCGGTTAGTTCTAGAAGCGCCCACCAGCACCAGAGGTAGTTCTATGACTGCCCACCAGGGGTATTTCTAGAAGAGTCCATCGGCACCAGTAGTTTCAGAATCACCCACCAGGGGTAGTTCTAGAAGTGCCCACCAGCACAATGAGTAGTACTAGAACTGCCCACCAGTGATAGTATTAGAAGCGCCCACCAGGAGCAGTATTAGAACCGCAATCTAGAAGAAGTTCTACAACCGATCATGGCACCAGGGGTAGTTCTAGAAGCGCACACCGGCACCAGGGGTAGTTCTAGTACTGCACACTAGGAGTACTTCTAGAACCGCCCACCAAGGGTAGGTCTAAAAGCGCTCATCGGCACCGGGG